>NW_015163605.1:946530-967080 GCF_001447785.1 Gekko japonicus | reverse complement strand
AGCAACCATCCTTGGGTCACGAGTTAACTGCCCTATACATCAATGAAGACAATGTCTATCTGTCTTATTTATTTATAGCTTGCCTCTCTGCCCAAAGGCGCTGAGGTCATTGTCCACCATCCTGAGCAATGGCAGAATTCTTTACAGAGTGCAGAGAGAGCAGTAAACTCACTGGAATGCTTAAATCCACCAGCAATACCCTTTACTTGCCTCTCACAAATTCATTATATACGGTATATATTTTTATATCTCAGATTTCAATTGAATTGACTTCATGAAAGCTTACAATAGCAATAAAAAGTACAATTGCAAAACTGTCATAGAAAGAAGAGCAGCAACTGAATTGACTTCATGAAAGCTTACAAAAAGTACAATAGCAAAACTGTCATAGAAAGAAGAGCAGCAATTAAATACAACAACATCAGATTTTTCTTCTTAAAAACAGCAGCAATAGAACAGCAAAAAATTACGTAAAAACAGCATATTCGTGTTGGGTGACTTAAATAACATTATCTGGGTTCTTAGGTAGTTGCTAGTACTTTACAAATATGTCCTGGGAGGATGATATAAAGATGGAGTGTCTCCATGGAAAAGGCACTCTCTCTGGTAAAAGGTAAAGGTTCCCTTGCTCGAAAGCCAGTCGAATCCAACTCTAGGGTTGCGGTGCTCATCTCCATTTCAAAGCAGAAGAGCCAGCGCTGTCCGAAGACGTTTCCGTGGTCATGTGGCCGGCATGACTAAACACCAAGGCACACGGAACGCTGTTACCTTCCCACCGAAGTGGTACCTATTTATCTACTTGCAATTTCTTGCTTTCGAACTGCTAGGTTGGCAGGAGCTGGGGCCAGAGACGGGAGCTCACTCCGTCATGCGGCACATTGGGTCTCGAACGGCCACAGCCTGCAGTTCAGCGTCTTAACCACTTGAGCCACCGCAGCTCCAACTCTCTCTGGTAGCCACCAACCTAATTTCTTTAGGAACCTAAAAGGAGGGCTCTGAAGCAACTTTTAAAGATGGGTCAGGTAAATAGGAGAGCATACTTGGGCCCATCTTATTGAGCGTATATGACCAAATCAGAGCATGAGGTTCATTGACTGGCAGTGGCTTCCCCTCATCTCAAGCAGGGGTAAAAATGGCTTCCCTCCCCCACCTCCTGATATCCTCTATCTAGATATGCTAGGGTTTGAACCAGGCCCGTAGTTACAGTGGGGCATCTTGGGGCCAGGACTTACCACCCAGGCCTCCCGACTTCCCATCCAGCCAGTCTCTTTTATTTTATTTTCCATGCACGCCAGCAGTGTACATCTGACCAGCTGTGGGCGAGGCACAGGCTCCTGACACAGTGCCCCCCGACTTATTTAAAACCCCCCCCCCCGAAGTAAAAATAAAATAAAATCCTGGCTATGGCCCTGGTTTGAACCTAGAACTTTTCATGCAAGGCATGTATTCAAGGGTGGTGTTACCTATGGGGCAGCCAGGGCAATTGCCCAGGGACCTGCCTTGGGCCGTGTGCGTATGACCAACAGGGGTGATTAAAAATGGTGGCAGAAGATAAATTCAAAATGCACAGTGAGGTGCATTTTTGAAGGGACATGCATTGTAAAAATTAGGCATTCTTTTCTTGTTTAGTTTAGATTAAAAAGGTAAAGGTAAAGGTTCCCTTGCTCGAAAGCCAGTCAAGTCCGACTCTAGGGTTGCAGTGCTCATCTCCGTTTCAAAGCCGAAGAGCCAGCGCTGTCCAAAAACGTTTCCGTGGTCATGTGGCCGGCATGACTAAACACCAAGGCGCACGGAACACTGTTACTTTCCCACTGAAGTGGTACCTATTTATCTACTTGCAATTTCTTGCTTTCGAACTGCTAGGTTGGCAGGAGCTGGAACTAGAGACAGGAGCTCACTCCGTCATGCGGCAACTCGGGTCTCGAACTGCTGAACTACTGACCTTCCACAGCCTGCAGTTCAGCGTCTTAACCACTTGAGCCACTGCAGCTCCCTAGTTTACTACACTTGATCTTAGCCAAAAGCTCCCTAGTTTAGATTAGGTGAAAATAAAAGGGGGGTAGGACCACTCCAACCTTAACTTTTCTCCAGGGCCCCAAAATCACTAAGACAGCCCCTGCATGCATTCTCCCATTAAGCAATAGGGAATGTAGTCCTGTGCTGTGTTATACTTAAATTGTGATAAAAAAACATATCTTGAATGTGAGAAGGAATCAGGCAGCAGGTTTGCTTGTTTTCTTAAAGAAGAAAAAGGGTTCTGTAGTACCTAATTCCTAAATCTTTTGCTGTGCTTGTGAGAGCTACATCTAGATGTTTGCTAAGGAAAGGTATCAAAGGTTTCTACCATTATATTGCTCTGGGTAAAGAGTCGTATTCTTGGTTTATAGCTCATTCAAATCACAACCAGTTTTCACAGGAACACTCAAAGGCATTTCTTGACAATGAGGGAGGCTTTCCTACCAAATTTCAGCTTCCAACCCTCACCATTTCACAGCCATTTCACAGCTGGTTCTGCTCTGGGGAAAAGGGGTGGTAACGATAATATTTAAAGTGTATATTTTTCCCACGTTGCTCATATTCAAAAATGGCTCAGACCCTTTTTTTGCAAAATCTTGCTAAAAATAATCAGCATTGGTACAAAACAGAACCTTAAAAAAACACAAAGCTTGAAAAATGAAAGTTTCTGGGAAATGACAGGTGTCTGGAATTGAGGTGTCATATTGGAAATGTTAATATAGATTGGACTGCATTGTAGTTGCTGCTGCTTACACGCTTCCAGACACAAGCTGATGTATTAAAGCAGGATGAATTTGAAATGTTCAGAATAGAAGATGCTTTTGTCTGAAATGCTGGGAAGCCAGCTCTTTACGGGGAGAAGGAAAATGTGTTAAAAATTTGACAACAGAAGCCATACTCTCAGTTGTTTATGTACTGCTAGTAACGTATGTGGTGTTTCAGAGAGCAATGTAAGCAATCCCAAGGAGTCTACTTCACTGGGTGCATGAAAGGGGATTGGGAAGCCAAAGCTTATGTTTGCAATAAGGAAGACATTTAGGCTGCATCAAGGCTTACTCAAAACCTGACAGGTTGGCCAGATTCCCCTGAGACTGGTGAAAGAGCCTACCATGCCATCAATGGTGGTGTTCCCATTTTGCATAGAATGCTCAAGAACTTCAGAGGCTGCATGAGAGAGTTCTCCATTTGTGTGCCTTCTCTCCTCCCTTGCCCAAACACCAAGGCTTAAGCCTTGGTGCATGTGGAGAAGTGGATATGCTTTACTAAAATCTGGCCTGGTCGCAAGCCGGTCACAACCAAGGTATCTTTGTTCAGAAACACAATAGGAATGTTCCCTTCACAACTGTGAAGATTGTATATGTGCCCTGAGGGGTCTAGGTCACAATTTTGGACCAGGCTCAGAGAAACGACACAAGGGCCCTGCAAATGGCCCTGGAACGTGGAGATAGGTGCTACAACTGTTTTCAGACAATGTCTTTCTGTCAATGTCCAAGTAACAGCTGTCTAGTATTGAACCATTTCTCATTAATTTTGCCAGTACTCAACTTTTTTTTTAAGTAATTCTAGGCTCCTTATGGAAGTGTCTTCCTTTTTATCGTGTTCAGGATGCAGGATCCAGTAAGTGCTGAATTTAACTCAGATTTTAAATTCTAACCTTTTAGGTTGGCATGACTACAGAAGAAATAGATTGCATGGTTCACCATGAAATAATCGGACAAAATGCTTACCCATCGCCTCTGGGTTATGGTGATTTTCCAAAATCCGTTTGCACCTCTGTGAACAACGTGGTATGCCATGGGATTCCTGACAGGTACTCTTATTTCTAACACACACATACATACACACACACACACACACTTCAATATAAAATCTGGGCATGTTTATAATCTCCCCCCCTCCAATTTATTTATTAAATGTATTAATCGCCCAGTCCCTGCAGTGCAGGGCTCTGGGCAATGTACATCATTCATAAAAATATCAAGATAAAACCATTAAAACATAATAACAGATTTCAAATGAGATGGCATATATTAATTGGTCCCATTTCGGACTGCTGGCCACTTCGCGGGCAGGGGAGAGGAGGGCAAAGCAGATACGAGGAGCAACTGGAACGGAAAGGGTGCCAACTGTGATGGAAAACTGTTGTTGTCCTCAACCAAATTACATAAATATTAAATCTACAGAATATCATTATTACATATCTCTATTTATTTCAGTGGGCTTCTGTAGAAATTCCTGTGAGAACATCACCAAAATGCCAGGGCAAGTGTGTAGCTGCTGTGCTTGGTGGATTGTGCTCATTGTCATCTTGTCGAAAGCTACCCAAATTGTGGTATAACTGGTTGTCATGGTGTAAGAAAACGATGTTTGGCCAATATGGGATTGTGTACAGTAATGAAAACAACGATTAGGACTTTACCACATCTCTTCCCAGCATGCCGTGGCACCGCAGTCTAGTGTGTCCCATTCATGAAAGAAAAAACCCTCAGGGGGAAAATGATAACTAATTCTTCCAAGCACACAACTAATATGTCATGAATGATTAATAAATATTACTTCTCCCCCAAAGGAAAACATGCCTATAGTCAGTCTCCCAGTTCTGACGGAAATTGCAACCATGTTTATCTTATTTCTTGCTTGACAGTACGGGTCGCTTTCCCCATTCTTAAGTCTTCTTGCTTGGGCTTCATTGGAGCTGGTGGGAGCTTGACGATTAGAAACACTTATTTCATTTGCCTCCTCTGCATTTGCTCCCGAGTCTTGTTTAGGCAGCTCTGTCGTGAGGGTGGGTGGGGGGGGGGGGTTCTTGGATTTCTTTATTGAGAAATGTCTGTCACCATTATGTGTTTTCTTTTTATATATATACTTAAGCCGCCCTCTCCAGGATGGCGATATTATCAACATTGATGTCACGGTGAGTAATTTGTGTGTGTATTAATTCTGTCTTTGATCAACTTTTAGAATTGGCAGTAGCAACAGGAAGAATAGTAGATTACAAATGTAGTGTGCGCAGATGAATGTGCCTCTCTCTTTTTTTAACTTCTAAGCCAAGGCACTAGCAGCTGGTTTCCTCTTTTGTTTTTTTTTCCCCCCACTCTGTGTTTATTCCAACAAGACCCAGGCCTG
Organism: Gekko japonicus; assembly: GCF_001447785.1. NCBI lineage: Eukaryota > Metazoa > Chordata > Lepidosauria > Squamata > Gekkonidae > Gekko > Gekko japonicus. The sequence goes on along the minus strand of NW_015163605.1, from coordinate 961,938 downwards.
CCTTGAATTTAGGACTGGAATCAGATGCACTGAGATCAATGTTGGCCTAAGTGAAATGTCAACCCAATCCTGCTATGTGTCATGTTTTTGAGAAGGTGTAATTGTTATTGATCCACTGTGTAGTTAATGCAGAGCACCACGGTACTGGGCAGCAGCTGAAGACAGATATGTATGAGATGAGCTAACATGAAGAAAGCCAGCATTTTTCCTTCACTCTGCCATGATTGATCTTCCTCTTCCTGCTGATTTTGAGTGGGGCCTGTCATTATCTTACTCTGTCATTAGAGGCTACATTGGCCTGTGTATGTCAGTCTATTTGGACAGCAACTCTTTTGCTAGCAGTGTTCCCTACATTTATTAAAATCCCCGAAGGCAGTGTTGTGTTCCATTTATGGCACAAGAGCCCTGAACCCCTTTACTTCAAAATGCACAAGTTGATCCTTGGCTGGGTTAGTCTGAAGTATATGGGTTTCCCACAGGACTCAGTTGGCTGAAAACCTAGCATTTCAGCTTAACTGGGTTGCAGATCACTGAACTGACCACTGGATTTTTCAGGGTTCACATTCACGTGACCAAGGCTGTATACACATATACCTCTTTTCACAGAACATGGCCACCGTGCTTATCAGGAAGATTGTGGGTCTTGTGCATTTCCTTTATATGTCATTGGTAGGATCTCAGTACACATGACTGTAACTTCTAAAAAGGACTGACGTAAATCATTGATATAAATGCTGAGAGATGGTTTTATAATAAAAATCTCAATTTAAAGTGAACCAGGTAGGAGTCTAAAAGTATAAATGATATTTTCCATTTCAAGAGCAATTAATTATATTTCATTAATATTTTGAAATTACTTTAAAAAAAAAGGTTTTAGCTATTCATTTCTAGTTATGCATACACGTCCTGAAGTTTTAAACTTATTTTACGATTACAAATGGTATTAACCCTGCAGAAATTTTGATGTTGAGAAATTTCATCATCATAAAGAATGGCAAAATCTTCCTTGATAGTAATGAAAAATTCATCTTTAATCAACTCTCTGGCACCCTAGGTGGTGACTGTATTTGTGCTCCATTGCATGGTGACTTCTTGAATACTGCTATTTTGTTTTATGCCAACCAATCAAGGCTGATAAAATATCAGTTGAATACGGAATCATGGATGTTGTATAATAACTTACGGAAAATTTCACTTAACCACTTAAATATCTCTTGATACACTAGAGGTACCTAATTCTTTTGTTCATTTGTTGTTGTTTTTTACACTGACACAAGTAATACCAACCCAATTGCACCATTGCTTTAATCTCTGAATACATCTTTGATAATACTTTATTCACAGCTCTAAACTAATCATTTTTATGACCTTCCATTACCTGTAATCATTTCATAGTATTCAAAATATGTGATTAGGCCTAAGATTGGATTCATACTAATGTTTCCATTGGTGCAAAGACTTCCACCCATGGAGCACGATTTATTCCCCTCATACAGTGGCCTGAAATGCCCCCCCCCAAATCCTGATCCTGTCTCCTCTTCCCTAGGAACAAGGTGTCAGAGGGCATTTCAGTCTGCCAGGGCAAAGTCTCATTTCTGCAGATGGAAGTCATTGCACCTACAGAAATTTTAGCTTGAATCCAAACCCTAATCCTCAAATGTTACTTGTTGGCATGGCTCCATTGGGTCCAACATGGTCAAATGACAGGTTAAATGCAAATGTATAACAATATCCCAGTAGCTCAACATGAATGTGGAACCACAAAGGGCGGGGGGAGATTTGGAGAGGGAAAATAGCCATTTGCTGTATGGCCTGGGGCAGGGAGCACTGTGGTTCAAGAAACACAGCTCTTTGCACCGTGGCCTCTGACAGCTTAGCCCCTTAGAACTCAAGCATCTCACTCAAAGTTCCAACCAATGGTTTGGGCTGCCAGGATAGTCAAAGTAGCACATTGGACCCAGCAAGACAGTTGGCTCTGTTTCCTTCCACTATAGCAGTCCTTGTCCCAGTCTCCCTGATGACTTACTTCTCTTGAAACCAGGTCTGGATTTCTCTAGATCCCATAATTCCCATGGAAACACAAGACCTCTAGAATTACTCATTAACAGGGTCACTAGAGGTGTTGCCAATTCTTCCCTGATGCATGTCCTGATGATCTTGTGTGGTCTGGCTCAGTGTGCCCCCATCACTATGGTTATTTAAATCCAGAGACTAGGACCATGAACATACCAGACACTTTGTTCTACAAACCTGAGGAAAGCCCCAGGTTTGCAGAAAAATCCAAAGTCTAAAAAATAAATATATTGGGAGGTTCCCCCCCCCCTCAAAAATAATTGAAGCAGCTCCAGGAGAGCTCAGTGCCCGTTATATAGGTTGCTAGGCAACCACAACAGTACTGTCAACCTTCAAATCTTGGTTTCTCTCAGTGAATGGCAGAGGGAGGGGCAGGGCCCTTTCCAGGACTGTTTTGGCCTTCAAGTGAGGACTCATTGGGGCCAGGACTAGTAATAACTACTGAATAACGTGCTACCATCCAACTCACCCAGCACTGGTTGCTCACTACTATTTGACAGCAGTGGGAAACCCACTACTGTTTGTCAGCAGTGGGAAACCCAGATTTGAATGTACACTTTGTCATGGAAACTCACTGGTTAACCTAGGGCCAGTCACACACTCAACCTAACCTAATTCATATGGTTGTTGTTAAGATAAAATGAAGAAGAATGATGTACCTGTTTTGAGTCCCCATTGTAGACAAAGACAATATAAATGAAATAAATAAAAAGTAGGTTGGTTGTGAGTGGGAAGAAGAGAAGGAAGAAGGAAAACAAAAGAGGATATAGGGGCTGTCAGGAAAGAGGAAATAGTGGGGGAGAGGAAAATAAGATGACTCCTTCAGGTCCTTCTAGGTCCATTACTTGTCTGTTCCTAAAACCGTAGTCTTAAACATTCTTCCTTGCTAGCAAATCCCACTGAACTCAGTGGCACAGATTTTTAAGTATGTATCTTCAGAATCTGGATATAACTCGGAGGTGCACTCTTGTTTATCCCCACAAATGTGTTTGCTTGCTTAGAAAATGTGTATGCTGCCCCTCCTGATAGTTGCTTCAAATCTAGTTTTTGTACACTGATTTAGACTACTAATCTAATCATCCCTGCTTTTCAAGTAACATTGAAATGTAAATATTACTGCAGCTATAAAATTAAAAATAACAAAGTGTCCAGAAATATCTGCTTCCTGCTGCTATTGATTGTCCTCCTTTTGGTATAATGTTTAATACTCGAGTAAGACTTGTTGGTCTATCATAATTCATCGCTAATATGACTGAGGGAAGATTTTTCTTGGCAGCATTTATAATTGAAGTTTTTAATGGGCATAACTGAGCCATTTCATAGATAGGAACAATGATTATGGTCCAAAAAAAGGACAATTATAATAGATAGCATTCTACAATAACTTGTTTATGGTTACATACACGATCTATAAAATGATTAAATAATAATCTTCTGCCTATCAAATTTAAGTGTTTTTCTGTAAGTGCAAATTGTCTTGGAATTACAAACTAAATACATTTGTCGTATTACTTTTTTTGAGGGGGGGAACAGAGAATACTCAGGAAAGTGTTTTATTTACTGGACTCACGTGGTCTTTCTATGTTGTTTTAAGAATTACAGAAACAAATTCTTGGTACTTCCTTGACCTTCAACACATTACTGCTGATAGCCAGTAATTATCATGTAGGGCTTTTCTACATATTTAGTAGACAGTCATAATTTTAGCACTGAAACCTAAAAATCTACAATACACTACCCAACTGTGATTGTTGTTTATGCATCTCAAAATATAAATTTAAAAAAGATATATAAGTCGCTGTTACAGCCTGAATACCATCAACAACATTTAATAGTAAAAGTCTTACTTTTCAAATTCCAGGAATATTGGCTGAGCTTATAAAGGTTCTTTGACTGTGCTTATTTTTTTCTGCATAGTGGTGCTGGGTGGAATGGGGGACAGTGTGCTTTTGTATCTGAGGGGCTGAGGGAACATTATAAACAAAAAGGATCCTGAAAATTGTCCTAGTACCTGAAAGAAAGTACTATGGAGATTCCCCCCCCCAAGAGATAAAAGAATTTGACAGAACCCATTTAAATGCATAAAGAGAGAGCCAAATTGTCTAGATTTCTATGAAAACAGTTGAGCAAACATTGGTACAATATAATTTCCTTTCATGAATTTGGGGTGTGTGTGGCTTCTGTACACTGAATACAACCCAGAGCAAGTTAGTCATGGGGCATGCCGTGTAATTCTCTGCACATTTAGTCAGAAGTAGGCCACACAGCATTCAGTGCTTAGTTTTGCAGTACACAGCTAGGTGCTTAAGGGTGTAATTCTATAACATTGGGAATAAGTACCATTGAACACAGTGACACTTGTTTCTGAGGTAAACATGCATAGGATTAGATTGTAAATCAGATTGAATTTGATGGGAGTTTGTCAAACAGGATTGTACCTATCTGGTTGGATCCAGCCATCTTTTTCACTCAGTCTCAATTAATTCCCCTCCTCACTACAACCCTCAGCCTGCACATCTTTGGTCTCTGAGCATATCCTATGAACCCCAACAAGGCCTCCTCTCTTTATCAGGAGAAAAGCTGCTTCTAATGCCTATCCCTTCTTTTCCACTCTCTTCTAATGTCTAATTTTTAGGCAATGGAGATAATTGTGGCCTGATCCTGTGCATGTTTACCTGGAAATATCTTTGAATTTGGTAGGCTGTGCACCCAACTAAAAGGAACTTAATGGCTCGGGGTTTGTATGGGATCATTTTCAGAGTAGTTTACCTTTATGTTTAGGAAGCAGCATCTCCGGAAACACAAATTAAAAATAGGACTCCTCATATATATTTGTTTTGAACTCCTGAGTCCTTGATTGTACATAAGGCTTTAGTTAAAGATAGGAAGATTCTATAATGTTAGAACTGGAATTATCTCCTCAGAAATTACTGACAAATCCCTTTTGCCTGGTACTACTGTGTCAAAGGTAATCTTTTGTTTTTCTGGGAGCATTTTATTTCTGTTGAATGTGAGACATACTGCTAGAATTGCCATTATCCCACTACCTTTAAAAAAATCAGATAGATATATACAGTCTCCCCCTTTGGTAACACACAGTTATAGGTATTATTTTTAAAGGTACTCTCTAAAAAGGGCCAAGGTGTATTGATCATGTAGCTGTTCATGGTTGCAGTGATTTAACCCATTTTTTTCATGACTTATAGCTCACATGTACACTGGCCTGAAATACAGGTGGTAACTGGTGCTATTTAAAAGAAATTGAAACCAGTTTTTGTCCAGAATAAATTCCCATCCTCATAAGGAATGTGGGGTCTGCACTACATTTTGGATTATTAACTTTTTAAATGTAAATGTCCTCCTAACGCCTAGATTTGGTGCTGCCTTAATGTAAAGATAATGTATAATCTTCTAAGCTCTGTACGCTGGCATCATCTTAGCATCTCTTTGTGCCATGAAACAATACTCCTCACATGCCCCTTCAGAATCTAATCTGTTTACAGGAAAGAAGGAATAGACATTCTGTGCAAATGTCGTGGGATTTAAATTTATATTCAGTCAGTAGTCCCTTGACAAATGAAATTGGTGACACAGATGAACACTTCCAGGCCCCAGGGGAAACATGAACAGTTCGAGGCCTTGTGGGGAGATATGGGCAATGGGTCCTTAGGCCTTCATTCCAGCACTAGCTAAAGCCCTTTACCACACCTTCTCCCACCTGACCTTTTGGCATTTCATTTTCATAAAGGTAGATTCTGCATTGTTCTACGTTTCCCATCCTTAACATCTGTGCTTCTCTCAAGGTTTATGGTGAAATTTTATGCTGTAGGACTGCCTAAGCGGGGAGGGCGGAGTATAAATTGAATTAAATAAAAATATAAATAAATCCTGTTGATGTCAATGGGACTTGAAAAGGCTGACTCTGGGGAGGACTTGTAGCTTCAGTGTGCAAGGCGGGGGTTGTGGGTTTTTTTTGGGGGGGTTGGCTCACCTTTGCAAAGGAAGCCTACATCTAAGATATCTAAGCTTGCTAGGTAACCTTGAGCCAGTGACATACTCTCAGCCTAATCTGCTACACAGGGTTGTTGTGAGGATAAAATGGAGGAGAGGAAAATGATGTAAGTCACTTCACATTCCTCTTGGGGAGAAAGGCGGGATATAAATGAAGTAAACAAATAAAAAAATTAAAACACTGCCAGTCTTCATGTTACCCTGATAAACAGCTTTTACCATGCTCACTCACTCACACCCAGACCTCCCTTTCCTGTTCTGTTTACTTTACTGCTATATATTTACTATTTACTTTACTGTTATAGTCACACACACACAAGCAAATTACCCTTAAATGTATCACAAAGAGAGTTTAGGGATCTACTATAATTAGCTACTGTAAAGTGCAATAGTCTTAATAAAAAAAACTTTTCTACATCTGTTTAGGTGTATTTCAACGGCTACCATGGTGATACTTCCGAAACCTTTTTAGTGGGCAATGTGGATGAGTCTGGTCAAAAGTTAGTGGAGGTTGCCAGGAAATGTAGAGATGAAGCAATTGCAGCTTGCAGACCTGAGGCTCCTTTCTCTGTAATTGGAAACACAATCAGGTAAGCCTTCTGCTGACAAGTAAAGGGAGGGCTGGCAAAAGGGACAAAGGTTATTGGTGGTTTGGTGTAAAGCTGATGACATGTTTTGTGATTCAGAACCATCATTTCGGTCTGATATCACTATGTGAACTGCCAACCTGTAATGTTGTTCCCTCGAGAAGAAAGGGATTTTTAAAAAGTAAATCACACTAGGCAGGGTCAGCAAGAGATACCCATAGAAAAAGCCAGAGACATACCTCAAACTGGCTTCGGTCATACTTTGGTAGGTATGATTGGAAGTTGTGCGCTGGCTATCTTGATAAAAAATTAGATTGCGAAAAAGGCGACATAGTTATAGATTTGTGGCATGTAGAATAATGTCAGCAAGGAATGAATTACAGTGAGAGTGAACTACTAAATGCCTTCCGAAATATTCAGTGCTAGAAAACTCTTCCATTTCATGCCAGATTATATCCAAGCATAATAAAAGCATCCTTAAACCAGTTTCTCCTGTTTTAAAAAATTAATCCTGGTGCAGTGGTAGAATTGAAATGACCGATTGTGTTCAGGTTGATTAAAACATATTACTGGTTTCTTGTTAGCATTTCTGCACAATTTTTTGGAAAGTCTTACACCTTTTCATTAATATGTTTACTAATGGCTACCAGGGGGGAAAGATTGCTTGAATCTTGATGGCTGTAAAAACGTGCATGGCTCAGAATCTTGAAAAGATGCTGCTTTCCCTCCTCCCTGGTATGAATCTTCAAATACTTTAAGCGGAATAAGGGGCGGGGGGGGAGGAAGAGCAGCAAAATATCAGTTTGATGTATTTATAGCTTTAAAAATATTGTAACAGAGTCTGAATCAAACTTTAGTAAAACCACTTTGGGTTATATCTGAGAAGCTTTTATTGAAGACTTTGTATAAAATTGTGTTTTTGACAGTTTTAAATTATAGGCTAACTAGCCTGGGGGAAAAAAGATAGTGTCTTTCTGTTCTTTCATAGGAAATGTTGAATCAGACCCCTACTGGGAAAAGAAATTTAATGCATATCTCACTATCTTACTGTCCATGAATATAATAGAAGTGAATTCAAAATGTAGTTTTATTTTTGCAAATGGGATGAGTCTATGGATGCACCTCCGTATTTTTGAACACCTAGGGTTCAACAGATTTACTGGTGGTGCTCTTGCATTTTAACAAAATTTATTCTCGAGTCAAAGGGGGCACAGAAGACGAGATTCTTATTCAAGCATTCTCTTGAGCACTGCATTCATGGCTGTGTCTAAAGGGCATGTCAGCCTTTGATTCTCTCTGAGAGGTAATTATCCTTTTCCTGTCACGGAACAACAAATGATAGCTAACTACAGAGGCACATTTGCAGTAGTCACATTCATCAACTGCAGGGGAAAAAAAATTCAATTTAATTGTGCAACACAGCTGCACATAGGCTTTTTGAGCATTTCTGTTGTTCTCCCTGTCTTGCTATTCCTCCCTACCAGATCTATTTTTTAAACTTTTTTCCCCCTCTCTGCTTATTTTTTTCTCCACCACCCCCCTTTTTTGTCTCTTCTTCCATTTTTACTCTCTGTACTTTCTTGTTAAAGTAATTTTCCTTTGTGGCTCTCATTCTTTTTTTCCCCCCCATTGAAGGCTATGAATGTAGAAAATTATCACAATTACTCATATAATTGAGCCTCTTTGTAGCAAGTGCAACTCCAGTAGCCTTTCTCCATCATGAAAATGGTTTCATTATAGGGTTTTTCATATTCTCTGACACCATCTACACAGAGGAACAGGCGTGCAGATGAGATGTACTAGGAATAGGGTAGAGCAGGAAGGTCACAGTGGGAATAATTAGTTCTGCTATGGAAAGAGCATCTAGGCCTTTTTACCGCTACATAAATGTACTGTCCGTGGCTTTTAGTCACAAAAAAACTTGCTAACAAATGGAGCTCCCGCCTACTACTTTGAAAAAAAGATTTGTATCAACACTACAATTTTCCATCATTAAGACTAATAACACAGAGCCTAGTATACATCAAGGGGAATAAAAAGAAAAATCTCACATTCAAGTGGCGGCTGGGTGCTGACCTTTGTTCCTCCCTTTTTGTGTATGACTTAACTCTTTACAAAAAAAGAGAGAGAGAGAGAGCCACACGCCACACCAACGCGCAGGTGAACTCCATCCAGTGCCAGCAAAGTACGGCATTCACTTGGAAAAAATCTGATAAATCTCCATGCAGGGTAATGCGTTTCATTAGATTACTACATTAATTCTAGTTGTATTTTTTTTTTAAGGGAGACAAGATGGGCAGAATTGAAAGTGACATCGGTCTCTCTCATTCCCCCCCCCCTTCTTGCTACGTTGATACCATAGGTCAGTATTTGCACAGCATGTAAATGCGTATGCAAAGCTGTGTTGAAAAGCAAATTAATCTGGATTGGTCCATGGTCACAGTTACATACAAAATAACAGACCATGATAATCTGGGGTATTTCCCCACCACCACCACATCTTTGGTATCTTATTCTGTGATTAAATATGCTGGTTTTGTTTAAATCTTCATATCGGTAAGAATTGGAGGCTTATCTGGGCTTGTTAAAATTTCGTTATCTTTTTGTTGTTTTATATTCGTCATCAACAAAGACTGGAGATTGGTGTGTGGGGGGGAAATATAGATTTCCGTCTTGCCGGCATTAGAGAAAAGGCTCATTCAAAATGTAAATGGGTTCCATCTTTCTACAAGTGCAGTCGGTCTCTTTGCAGAGCGTATTTTAAGGCCCCACAGAACAGCCAAATACTTTGAACATATAGGGATGGGCTTTAAAGGGATTCTGTAGTCCCAGAATGTTTTTTAATTCTGTAATTTTGAGTTAAAGGATCTGTCAGAAAAACACAGACATTATAAAAAAGAAAAGAAAAGATCGCATTGCTGATTGGTTTCCTTTGCCTAAGCGATTGCTGATCTGTTGGTGTTCAATCTATTTAAGCTGGTCACCAGACCTCAGAGGAAGCCCAGTGGGGCCAGCACTGCTGGACTTCACAGCTCAGTATACATCGTTAGGTTTTTCTTTTTAACTTGTTGAAATCCTTGTATAAAAATTACAGTTCTTTAAATACAGCAAATCAGGATCCCTGAAAGTGCTTGCCTAGGTCCAAATAAATGAAAACATAGCTGTAGTTAAATAAAAACCAATTTCAAACTTGTAGTTAAAATTACTAAGATAAGAGTATCAATAAATGGTTTCTAAATGTTTTAACTTATAAATATATGTTTTGATATTAATTTAGAACAATACAAAGGCAGACTTTAAGAAAAAGAAATCTGTTTCTATCAGATTATGCACATTTAAACAATAAGTGGCGCAGGCAAAATAAGTCATTTTAATGTCATCTGTGATAGATTTTCTTTGACAGCTACTGTAAATTACAATTACACTGCTTCTCCCTGCACTTGAAAGTAAGCATGGCAATAAATTATCTTTTATTTCAATCCATCATGTCTGCCTTTCAGAAACGGAGCACCTCAAATAAAAGTTCAGCGCTATTGTAAGGAAAAATATAGTAATTTATGTTAGTTTGAAACTAAAATGTACCTTTCTTTAAGGGAGAAAGCCCACAATTGTGGGTTTTCAAAAATATTACTAATTATACTTCATCATTCATTGTCATTAGAGGGAATCCCTGAACTTGCTCGTTTCCATAGTTGTTAGATTGCTACTTAAGGAAAATATCTTAAGCTCTCCCGAGAGCATTGTGTAAGCAAACAAGGTAAGCCAGTATGGTACTACTGAATTAATCTTCTAAAATGTGTGTTCCAAAGTTGGGCTGGCTCTCCATTATAGGTAGCCCCATGCCTGCCTTGATTAGCATTGGCTCACTGTTGTGTTTAGTCACATGTTCCCTTCTGTATTAGAAATAAAAATTAGGAAAAAACCCTTGCACATGTTTGGTCGTGAGGAAGCAACTGCTGATGTGCCTATCTATGGTTTGGTTTCCCATCACTCTCCTCCACTCCCACCCCCGGCTCCTGTATTCTGCAAAATCTCCATTATGAATTAGGTGATTTTTGCACTCAAGGTTCTGATTTTCTGTGCTTCTAAATAAGCATTTTTATTTTACATTTTTGGTCTTAGGGGAATAGCGCCAACATCAGCAAGTCTTGTCTTGCAAATCTGCAGGGACATGCGGTTGTATAAAATAAGAAAAAGTAGGGGGACAAAAGACAAGGTTTAAGACGGCATCTGGGGATAGCGTAGGTTCCATGTGCAAAAGATGGTATTTATACATCTCTGGGTTAGAGAAAAACTGATGGAGCAATCCAAAACAGAGTTATACTCTTCTAAATCCATGGACTTCAATGGATTTAGAAGGATGTAACTCTGCTTAGGAGCACACTGTGAACCACTGAAATAGCCTTATAATCCAAGCATGGTAACAGTATCAAACTTAAGGCCAGTTTACACTATGTTCTTTCTCTTTTTTTTGTCTATAGAAGCCATGCTGATCTTTTCTTGCTATGATCTTCCATGGAGAAATATGATTTGTGAAGTGGTATGCTTCATGGGTATGGGTCAGAGTGGCAATTTCCCCATTTGCTGCAATCACTGGAGCTTCTGTAACTGTATCTGTGACCCCCGAGTTAACATACAAAGTGTCTTCACAAGAGGGTATATCCAGGACAGAAAATGTTCACATGGACAGAAGATGTCTTGTCTGAGCCCCCCAAAGACTGAAAAATATATGCAGTGCAAAGTATTCAAGTCATATGTACTTTGTGTATGCTTCAATTTTTTTTTAACCAGCAGTGAAATCCTAGCGCTGTCAAGGCTTTCCTTTACTCCGCAGCTGTCTCTAAAAGGAGAGCAACAGATTTAGTCGAAGCCAAGTAAATAGGCAATTTGGTGGTGCATAGATTGACACACTGGGTTCTCAAGCATGACTGTACCACCTCAACATTCCGAAGAGCTGTTCCTTCAAAGTCACTCCCCAATCAAACCTTAACTGCATGTTACACGTGTTGCTCAAAAATTTAGTGAAGTCACTAAAATGACTTCCATGATGAAGCTTGCATATACACAGATTGAAAGGTTACACGCCATTCCGGTGCACCTCTGGGAAAGGCCACTCCAAACTTGCAGAAAGTGACATGGAGTTGTCCCATCTCAAAAATTAGTCTTATGGGGTTACACACATGAAAGCTCCCCTATCTGTGATATTTACACAACAGTGAGAAGGGTTGTAGCCAGTGTTCCCTCTAAAATGAGTTAGTGTGAGCTAGCTCACAGTTTTTTAGCCTCCGGCTCACAGATTTTTCTCTTAGCTCAGGAAGGACGGCTCCAGAGCAAACTAATTTACACAGTCGCCGAATCGCTCGCTCACAACTTTAATGCCAGTAGCTCACAAAGTAGAATTTTTGCTCACAAGACTCCATAGCTTAGAGGGAACATTGGTTGTAGCCCAGCCCTCTCCCTGGCATGGAATGCGGTTTTGGGAGTTGCTTTAAAGGATCAACCTGCCTGTTGAATTGTGAGGTGGTGGAACCGTGTGTGACAAGCCACTATGTCTTGGGGGCCCTTGTAAGGGCAGAAAGGTGGGATACAAATTTCGTAATCCACAGAGCAGATCGATCAGTATTTTGCAAGGCCATAAACAACTTCTGCTTTAACTTTACTGAACATCTCAAGGCCACCTTCTTCTTATTACAGTTGAGCCAAGAGAAGGCCGGGAAGCCTTCTTATTATTACAGTTGAGCCAAGAGAAGGCCGGGAGGTAATCCTGAAGCTCTGTTGCTAAAGACTTCAGTTGGGATTTATTTCACATGTTTCCATCATTGCCAGATTACAAACGGATAAGATATAGAGTTTCTGTGCAATCTTACGCCAAGTAACCTAAAATGACTGCAGTCCATGGGTTTAGCCTGGATTAACTTTGCCAAGGATTGCACTGTTGGTCACTCAGGCCTCAAAAGGCCATACCCTTTGCTGTTCACTAGGATGACATGAGATTCTGCAGGAAACAACTGGAGAATCTTGTGTTTCCTTCCCTGACTCTTTGTGTCAATTGAGCTTTGAGCCTAATACCGTCATCTTGGAGGGGAATCTTTTGGAAGGATCTCACCCAGCCTTTTAACTTTCTGCTTTTCTTTGAGCTCTAGACTTGCTGTCAGTTTTTTTAGATTTCAGGCCAGTGAGGTTGGAGGACTGGCCTGCTTTCTTCTACACTGCTGGACCATAGCTTCGGAACACTGCCAGACGGGCTGCCCTGGGTTTCCACATGTCTTATGGAAGGCTTTCCTGGATTCACTTTTTAGCTGTATCTATAGTCTGAGTTTCATGGACTGGTTCTTTTCACTGCACTCATTGTTGTCTTTTTCTTTTTTGCAGCTGTTGTCAGGTTAATACTTAGGGGCCCAAACATATGGAATGTCTGAGGTAGCAACCTGGGAAATTTGGATTTAGATTCCAGCCACTGGCTCACTGGTTGGCCTTGGCAGATTAATCCCTTTAGGCCTCTCTTATAACATCTGAAACATGGGGTGGGGGAAAATCTTTAAGCATCTAGTAAGCTTCAAGTTGGACTATAAGGAAGGCCGAGCGCCAAAGAATAGATTCTTTTGAACTATGGTGCTGGAGAAGACTCTTGAGAGTCCCTTGGACTGCAAGAAGATCAAATCAGTCAATCCTAAAAGAAATCAACCCTGACTGTTCCCTGGAAGGCCAGATAATGAAACTGAAGCTCAAATACTTTGGCCACCAAATGAGAAGGGAGCACTCACTGGAGAAGACCCTGATGCTGGGAAAGATTGAAGGTCAAAGAAGACGGGGATGGCAAAGGATGAGATGGTTAGACAGTGTCATCGATGCAACGAACATGAAATTGAGCCAACTTCAGAGGACGGCGGAAGACAGGAGGGCCTGGCGGGGGCTGGTCCATGGGGTCGCGAAGAGTCGGACTCGACTGTGCGAATGAACAACAACAAAGCTTCAAGTAGAAAGCCATCTAGCAAGGGCCTAACAAAGCCCAAATCCATTGGCTGACCCAAGTGTCAGTGATTTCTCTGGTTGCAAAGTACTGAATGGAGGAAGATGCCACAGAAGTATGGTTTCTGCTCTCTGTGAGCCTGAGTTGTCACTGGCCTTTGAAATAAATGCAAGTCTGATTAATTTATTTTTTCCGTTGATGATTCTGTGTTAGGGAAGGGACCGCAGCTCAGTGATAGAGCATCTTCTCAGCCTGCAGAAAGTCCCAGGCTCAATCACTGTCATCTCTAGCTAAGGATCAGGCAGTAGGTGATGTGAGAGACCTCAGCCTAAGGCCCTGGAGAGCTGCTGCCAGTCTGAGTAGACAATCCTGACCTTGATGGACCAAGGGTTTGATTCAGTATAAGACAGTTTTGTGAGAGTGTGTGTGCATTGCCTAATTTCTAAATTAGAAATGGAGCTTGGAGGCTCAGCCTGTGTCCTGTTGTCTAATATTAGAGGAAGGAGCTGTTGTTTGGGGCAGAGAGGACTAGTTGTCATCAAAAGACACTTTGCCTGTGCTCAAAGGTAACCTTCATAATTCTACAGGTTTCCAGGTCTGACTCCCAACACTGAAAATATATTCCATGTGCTCTGTTTACCCTGTCTCAAAGCCCAATTTCTGAACACCCTTTGTATTGATTTAAATAAATAACATGTATTTATTTAACATGTTTCATGCTCTCCCTTGTCTTAGATTAAATCCCTTAGATTTCTGCAGAAATCTCTGTATACTGTAATTTATAGGTAGTTATGATAACTGTTGAATGTTCAGAGATGCTCTTTCTTTTTTTTTAAGAGTTCTTTTCTGAAACTGGAAACATCATTTATACAAGCAGCATTTCTAAAACTAGGCAGTGGTGTGCCGACATCCCTGCAAAAGTTGTTCTAGAACTGTGTTGCTGCCACTGGCAAAACTGTACCTTGGTCCCAGCAAGATCGAATTCCCTGAAAAGCTAGAAGTTGGAACAGGGTCTGAAGAGTTCAGAAGGGAGAAAATGCTTGTGCCAACTGATCAGTCCACAGATATGGTCCATTTCATCCATTCATTTATATCCTGCTTTTCTCCACAATGGAGACAAACAGCAGTTCACAACTCAAAAATAAAGTACAGTAGTATAGAAGAAACAATTGAAAAGGAGAAGGGAAGAGGGAAGACTTCTCTCTCTGTCAAGAGATCATCCTACCAGTTCTAGGCTGTGCCATTCAGGCTAGGGGCCAAACAATACTTTTGGGTGGTGAAATGGGTCCATGTTCCATGGACTTGACTTGCTTCCCCTACACAGCAGCTGCAGGTAATCTCCCTTTAGATATTGGTTGGAACCTGATTTGGCTTGGAACTGCATTTTCCCAAGCTCAGTGGTATAACTATGGAGCTGCAAGTGGAGCATTCTGAGCACATTCAGCTCAAAAGTTATGCAAATAATTCCCTGCTGGGGCCATTTTGGCTCATGCCTAAGTTCTGAGCCAAATCGGCTTCCCATCATTTTTTTAAGTGACATTCCTTGTAGCTGATGTGTGGGCTGCAGTGAAAGTGAGCCAGGCTCAGGGAACCCCACTTGCCACAAAATGTATCATGTAGTTTGCCCCTAGCAGCCAAAGGTGAAGAGCCCTTTGACTTGTACCTCACATGTCCATACCTTTAGTACCTGCAACAGGAGAGGGGCAAACACTCAGCCAGGATCTTACAAGCTGTCAACCATCTTCCTTCAATTCCCCCTCCTGCTGA
>NW_015163605.1:939538-946498 GCF_001447785.1 Gekko japonicus | reverse complement strand
TAATCTAATTGTGAAGTTCTCGAATGCTCAGACCAGTACCATCCGATCCCACTCTGGGTGCCTGCACGTGGATTTCCATATGTCCCATGTGCAAATGTGCAGTGCACAAAGGCAGTTCACAGAATGGCAGGCAACGCACATGCATCTCATTTCCCTTGTCATCCCTACCTCTCAGGGTCTGTCCGTACTTGGTGAGGAAAGAAGCAGAGTTCTATAGAAGCATATCGGAATCTTCCCCAGGTGGCTGCT
Organism: Gekko japonicus; assembly: GCF_001447785.1. Taxonomy (NCBI): domain Eukaryota; kingdom Metazoa; phylum Chordata; class Lepidosauria; order Squamata; family Gekkonidae; genus Gekko; species Gekko japonicus. The sequence continues at coordinate 946,249 of NW_015163605.1, read as the reverse complement.
AAATCCACTTTGGGACTGGATTGTGCCCATAATGCGCCCATTTTGTCAGCGTTCAAGATGGGTAACAGCCTATAAAAGAAAGTGCTGGCTTCCAAGTGCAACTGACACAGCAGGGGTTGCCCTCATTGGTAGTTGGATGGGAGACCCCCCCCCCCAAAGAAGTCCAGGCAGGCAATGCCAAACCACCTCTAAATGTCACATCCCTTGAAAATCCTAAGGGGTTGCCGTAAGTTGACTGTCACTCGATGGCAAAAAAACCCCAAACAATTCTTGGCATTTATACGTTCTGCTGAAATGTATTGGGATTCGGATATTATTAATTTCCAAATAACAAATGCTCTGCATCTGGTTTTGGTGGCATTCTCCTTTTCTTTCTAGCCATTAGTGTTTTATGAATGGCAAGTTGGAGTCCAGCACAGTTGAAAACGATGAGACTACGCACACCTTTTGGAAGCCGTTTTCCATTGCTCTTTCTGCAGTGAAGTCAGTGTTATCTATCCAGAATGTCTCTGTTTTGATGACATTCCCTAGCAACTTTACGCACATGTGCTGCTGTTCTGCAGGTCAAGAAAAGGAGAAGGATTGTTTGGCCCAATTCAATCAGAGCTCTTAGGTTTTACACAAATTGTTGTCCTAAGAAGGAAGACTTGTCTAAATCCCTGTGCTCTATATTAACTGGCCTGGGAGATGCTTGAATCGAATGCTTAGAACTGAACTTACACAAACCACCGTCATAGAAAAACAGTGAGTCATCTTTTGAACAAGGGAGAGTGGATGAGGATGATACGCTGAGTTCCAGTTGCCGGTGTGTGTAGCCATACAACATTTTTGCAGAACGGGAAGCCATAGAGGGGGAAATTTGCCCCTCTTCAATCAGGTGTAATTTGCAGTACTGTAACTCAGCATGAGCCTTCACTTAGGTAGATTCCCATCTATTGTCACGGTAGAAATCCTGGGAGATCCGCAGCTCAGAAGTGTACTGCTCTTCTGATCCAAGGATTAATACAGCAAGAGTTCTGTTCACTGCAGACCCACAATAAATGTGCAAAGTAGCCAAGCCCCAGTGGAGGCTGTGCGGACCAGTGGACAGCGGTTTGAAGAATGTGCATTCCTACCTTTGCTGAGCCACAAACTGGTCACACATCAGCATGAGTAATGACTGAACCTGTTTGTGAGGATGACGTGAGAATGATAATGTATGTAGCAATTTGGAAGAGGGGGTCTCGGGATGAAGGCGGAACTGTTTAGCTGTAAGTTCATGCCTTAAACTACTTAGACAATGAGTTCAGAAATACTGATTTAACTACTTGTGAATCACTTCCTGAATATCTCCCATTGATAAGATAAAAAATGCGTAAAGCAACATATTCACCAGATGCCCATGAAAACAGCAGTTGAAGTTGAAGTCATGGCAAGCAGAGAGTTATGAATATTTGTGGATACGTAGTTTGTACCCTTTTGTTACCCCATCACATGCCTTGATGGCATGCCTCATTTTCTCTTCCGCATACCTCATAGACACGCTAATTCACATACACAGTCAACAGCTGGTCACCAATACAATAGCGGTACTGTGCTTTCAGGTTTCCCTGCCGACAGCACGCAATACCTTCCATAAGTCTGTTTAAGCATTTATATACCCTACTCTCCAGTCAAAATTGCTTGGAGTGGTTTCTAAATAAGAATAAAATGCAATTACAGAACCCCCAAATAAAATACAATTAAAATTTAAAGCCCTTAAACTTTCTGGAACCTTCATGCCTATAATACCAACTCTCTTGCTACAACCCCCACACTCCCTTCAGTCATCATCTAGGGACTTCTTGCAGTTGCCTGGCCCCTAGATGGCTGTGTTAGCTGTCACCAAGGGAAGTGCCTTCTCAGTTGTGGCCCCTAGCCTGTAGAATGCATTCTTGGATGACACCCATGCCCTGCTGGACTTGTTTAGTTAGGGGTGTCAAACATGCGGGCCGCGGGCCAGATCAGGCCCCCGGAGGGCTTCTATCAGGCCCGCAGTGGAACTGGCTGTCTCTTGCTTCTTCTTCCAGTTCTGCATCTGCTGCTGTGTGGTAGCTGGCTTTGCCAGACTCTCTCAGTCGCTCAGAAGAGATAGGCAAGCTTCTGTTCCCTGCACTGGCTAAGGTTCCTCCCCCTCCTGGGGGAGGGAGGGAATGAGCCAGAGCTTGCTTCCTGGCCAGGCTGCCTCAGTTACACAGGAGAGAAAGGCAAGCCTTTCTTCCCCTCCATTGGCTGAGGCTCCTCCCCAAAGGGAGGGAAGGAGGGATAGCTTGCTTTGCTTGGCTGCCTCAATCGCATGGGAGAAATACAAAGCACCTTTAAGAGCAACAAAGCATTATCCAAAGTATGAGCTTTTATGTGCCTTGCTACAGTTTTGTTGGACTTGTTATGGTGTGGCTTTCCTGGGTGCAACTGGGTTCCCTCCCCCTTTTCACTGCATTCATGCCCTCATGATCCAGTCTTTCTCAATAGGAAAGCAATGTGAACTATTTAGATGAGGAATAACAACAAGCCAGTGAGGTGGATTAGGCTGAGAGTGTTTGTCCAGACCAAGTTCATCCAGCACGTTTCCTTTGGGGATTTTGAACTTAGACTTCCCAGATAGGCTGATACTGACCATTGAGAAAGATTATAGTTTTGTAGACAAACACATAGCCCTCAGTCAGTGTCATGGTGCTTTCTCATGTTCTTGACCAGCACATGAAGCAATTTATGTACAAAACCTTGCAATGCCCATCCATTTCATGTTTCCCCCTGGGTCCTAAACTCAGAATTCTGAACATGAGATTTCTGTTGTGAATATCAATAAATCAAAAGTAGGTTAGCAGCTTAGAGATACACACTTGAACAGCGTACTCAAGATTGCAACAGCGCAGAAATTTTGATGCAGTAATTCAGAGCAAGAGGTGTCAGTTATCAGACACTGTTAAATAGACAAAATATTGCAGGAGTGCTAATGTTTTAAGCATGTTTTTATTTTAAGTTAAAAAAAATCTCTGTGTTTGTGTCTCATTTATGTCAGATCCGGCCCTCATAACAAATGAGTTCAACACCCCTGGTTTCGTTTCTGCACGGCATGCACAGCCAAATTGTTTAGGTTGGCCTTTGGCGTGTAATGCACATGTTGAGGTTGTTTTTATTAGCAGTATGGTGCTAGCCACATATTTTAATAGCTTAATATTCTTATGTTGATATTTTATATTTTTATGCTGTTTTTACCTTATATGGTTTTAATGTTGTAAGTCGTCATGGGACTCTGGGTGAGCAGTGACTAAAAAAAATCTAATAAGTAAATAATAAAATAAATAAAATTAAGATCACAGTGGTTGTAGTCACATTATGACTGTTTAGCAGTTCCTGTGGCCATATACATGCTATAATACTGTACAAGAACAGAGAATGATGGGGAAAGAGGATTCTTTTCAAGAAAATATCTCTTGCTAATAGTAGCTTGGGCTATTTTATAAAAAGCGCAGCTTGTACTTTTCTTATAGAGTCCCCCCCACCCTTTTGGTAACAAAATGGCAAAATTGTCACATGCACAGACATACATTCCGTGCTTGAATTTGGCATGTTGTTTGTATCTCTGCAACTAGCTTTGACTTCTCTGTTAGTATAATAGATGATTATAGAGATGATTGTATAATCCAAACAAAGATTTAGTTGTTTAGTTCAAATTGACATGTAAAATTCAGGCATTCCCTACTTCACCCTGAATTGCCAGGTCACCATGATGCAATGATAACAGAAGCCACAAATGAATAAAGACCCCCATGTCCTTTAAAAGGTACAGCGTTCCAGGGCAGGGATGAGCCACATAGGAAGGGGAGTGGGTTTTCCCCCAAAGGCATCATCTGGAAGCCAATTCAGAGTGAGGCTTGGAGGGAAACAATTTTTAGTGGGAAAATAGCTCTTCCCCTCATTCTGGTCTCCTCCTTAAAACTGTATCTTCACCATCTGCCTTCTGTAAAAATGAAATCTCAAATCCCATCCCATCCATAAAATCATAGAACTACACTTAATAGAACTACATGTAGTTCCACCCTTAGATCCTTCGTTGAGTGGTGAGGATGATTGAAAGGCCAGGCCTTATTGAGCGAATGGGTGGCTATGGTGCTACGCTTAATTTTTAGCAGTCTACTTAGATTTACCTACAGTACCTACAAAACAATAACTACAGCTAAATTCATCAGTGAAGACAGATCCAGTTGGTCAGCCGCGTTGGTCTGAAGCAGTACAGCAAATTTAGACTCCAGTGGCACCTTTATGACCAACAAAGGTTTATTCAAGGTATGAGCTTTTGTGTGCAAGCACACTTTTTTGGATACGTTAAAATGGCAGGCAAGGTTCAAACTTATAGCCAGAGAATGAACAGCAAATTAACATGCAATGTGATGATGATCAATATATGCAAAATGACTGTTCATTCTCTGGCTATACGTTTGACCCTCACCTGCCATTCCCAATGTATTTGATAAAGTGTGTTTGCACACGAAAGCTCGTACCTTGAATAAACCTTTATTGGTCTTAAAGGTGCCACTGGACTCTAAATTCATCAGTGTAGTAATGTATGTTTTGAGGATTTTAAACATTTGATTACATATTGGAAAATCCCTCGGTGTGGAGTAAGCCTGCAAAAGACAGGCTTCATTAGTATCTCGAGATTAGGAAGAACGCAGACCCAAATAGAAAATTGATTAAATTATTTTGCCATGAGGAAAGGCACTTGCACAAAAGGGGGGGGAGAGAGAGGGAGGCTAGTGATTAGCTGGTTTGATGGAGGAGGAAATCAGCTGTTAGTTCTTGACAGATGTTCAAAATTTTCTGCCTTTTTGGGGGATTTTTTAGCCTTTTCCTACTTATGTGTTGGTGAGAAAACTATCACTTCCCAGCTTCTTCTTGATTTCTACATCTCTCTCTCTCTCACACACACACACACACTATTCTGTGAAACAATCAGTTAAAAACCTCTCAAATCTTACGAAGACACTTCCTCCCACCCCCCACCTTTAACTTCCCTGTTCCTTTGCACTATTACTTAACTCCCTGTGAGTATTTACGAGATCCATAAAGACATTTCAGCTATCATACATTTTGAGATCTATACTCTGCTGTGCTCCAAAATCAAACAAAATACTATAATCGCTAAAGATTTTTGTTGGGGTGGTAGGCGAGCAGTGGCTAATCTATAGGCCCCTGCGACGATGACAACAACAACAAAAATCCATTCAAGGTGTTATCTGTGAACATCATTAAAAGTTATTGACCTAGTTCTTCACTCTTCCACTTTTCAGCGCACAGATACAATTCATTGTACAGGCACCACTATTATAGCGGTGGCGCATTCTTGAGTAAAGGTGAAGATACATAGCTTGGTGCAAGAGAGCTGTGTGTCACTGGGCTGAAAGGAATAAAGGCTTCACCTCTGAGTAAAAATAGGTTGATCTTTATTTGAAATCGAAATCAGTAAGAATGTCAAGCATCTGGAATGTTGCCTTTTTTAAACACCTACACCTTTTGTCAGTACTGGAGGGGGGAAATGTCTTACATTGGACTAAGTAGAATCCTGGGTGGCAATTTTTATGTGAAGGGCACCTAAGAGAACCCAGTTAAGGATCACTGCCATATTGATCTCCAAGATGCATTTGCTTTCAATTATGGCTTCTCATGCATTTTGCCAGTCCTGCAAACACTTTCCTGGGAGTAAGTCCCATCGAATAGACTTGAGTAGGATTCAAAGTAGACCTTCTGAGGACCGCTCACTCAGATAGGGGATGTCTCTTCGCTCATTTCAAAGGTAACAAGGACCACTTACACCACCCTGAGCTCCTTGGAGGAAGGTGGAGATTTAGAAAAAGCGAGACAGACAGGTAACAAGCCTGTCTGTCCTCGTAATGGTGCAACAGGGCTCAGCTGGGGCTTTTGCAGAGGAGGAATTGGATCCACTGGAACCCTGCACTCTCATTCAACCGACTTCAAAATCAATTAGGGTCCCTTGAAGCTGTGATAGTGATATTAAGTCCCAGTGAGAACACCTGAAGAGTACTGTAGGTCTGTCATTTTTTAAATTGTGGCAGGAAGCAGCTACTGATGGGAAGGAGAGGGGGGAACGTAAAGGGAAATATAATCATGTTTATATGTAAACACGGTTTAAAGTAAACCATGTGGTGTGGTGCATTCCACTCGGGACTTCCAAGCTTGTTTTAGATAGCTGTAAAGAAGGAGGAGGATTCAGGTGGGTGCTTGTGCTCTCTCTCTCTCTCTCTCTCTCAGCAATTCTTGCAAATGATCAGTGTAGCCTGAGAGAATCTGAGCTACTGTTGACCAGTGTTCCCTCTAAGCTGAGTTAGTGTGAGCTGGCTCACCGTTTTTTAGCCTCTGGCTCACAGATTTTTGTCTTAGCTCAGGAAGGATGGCTCCAGAGCAAACTAATTCATGCAGCAGCCAAATCGCTCGCTCACAACTTTAATGCCAGGAGCTCACCAAGTAGAATTTTTGCTCACAGGACTCCACAGTTCAGAGGGAGCCTTGCTGTTGACCTTTTTCGGATCCATCCTCTCCTTGAGTGAACTTGACCACCATGGCTCAAGGCAGGGGTGTTCGACTTATGGCTCTGGAGCCAAATGTGGCTCTTTAAAAAAAGAAAATGAAGCTTTTACATGAAACTATATAGGAGAAGAAGGTGGGATACTA
>NW_015163605.1:937263-939525 GCF_001447785.1 Gekko japonicus | reverse complement strand
AGGGAAAGGGAATAGCAGGCAATGAATTTTATAGGACTCAAGGGCTTCTTAGTGATGTTTTACGGAAAGGGAAAGGATAGAGGTGAATAGTTGCCAGTGGATCCAAGTATGGACCGTGTGCAGATATATGCCAGTTCGCTGAAACAACTGTGCAGAATTTTTCTGTATATATTTACTACTTGTTGTGAGACCTCATGTGTGCCATGTCCCAAGAAGGCATTAATGACAACCAGTATTTGGGCTGCAAAAACCTGGGGTTTATTCATCAGCATGTCGATTAGTAATGATGTGAAGGCTGTCTATTTCTACATGCAAACTGAGCTTTCTTATACTGGCTCTTTGATCTCTTGCTCTGAATTTTGATGTACTTTGGCTCTGTAGTTATAAACGGTTGCTGCCCTCTGGTTTAATGGTTTCTAAAACTTTTTTGGAATGCAGTGTAGCAGTCTTACAGACAACCTTGTCCACATTGACAAGGCTGCAGTATAGCACCGGAGCGTATGTCTATCTGTACGTATGAAAGCATCAAGTTTTTGTGGGAGTCCGTCTCATGGCTAGCGTGGTGTAGTGGGGCATGGAGGGCATTCAGAGAAGTGGCTTGATAGCCTGCCTCTGCCTCCCAGCCCTGGTATTCTCTGGGGATCTCCCATCCAAGTACTTTCCAGGGTCAGTCCTGCTTAGCTTCTGAGATCTGACGACACTGGGCTTGCCTGGGCTCTCCAGGTCAGGGCAAAGCAAATAGCATTCTTAAGAGGTTTTGAACAAGCGTGGCGTTCCCTAAATAGAAACACTAACCATGCCGGCCAAAGCAGAGCGACACCCTTCTAGTCTCCTGGACTTTAAAAAGGTGTAACTCTGCTTAGCCCTGACCTGGATGACCCAGGCTAGCCTGGTCTTGTCCGATCTCAGAAACTAAGCTGAGTCAGCTGTGATTAATATTTGGGTGGGAGACCACCAAGGATGTCCAGGGTTGCTACGCAGAGGCAGGCCATGGCAAACCACCTCTGTCCGTCTCTTGCCTTGAAAACCCTACAGGGTCTCCATAAATCGGCTGTGACTTGAGGGCACTTTCCACCACCACAACTCTGCTTAGGGTTGCTTTATAATTCTGCAGAGTCTTGCATCGTATCAACTTGTCTGAATATTCTTCAGGGAAAATGATTTTATTTCCATACGTTAGTTTTCAGTGTTTGCATTAAATCTTAAAGGTGAACTGATGCTCGGTGGTACTTTGGAGCGTCATCTGCCCTTCTTTCCAAATGTAACTTTCGTTTTTCAAAGGTGACTTTAATGTCAGGATAACTCTCTGAAATACAAGATTCGTGACCTAAGGTTGTCTTCCTGAAGTTCTGAAGAGAAGCGGAGAGTGTCCCCTTTCCATTTCCCCACCCCAGCGTAGAAATCTTTGGACTTTGAAAGGCAATGTTCATCTTTGGAAAGAATCACCCTGCTTTATCAATATTTGACTTGAAAACCCTATGGGGTTTTTAGATTAATTTGATTGGGAATGTCCTCTCAGCCACCTAAAAACCAATTCTCAGCAGAGTTCCTTGTGGAGAATTGTGATGGTTCAAAGAGACCACTGTATGCAACCAGAAACTTCGTGCACTATACTAATGGTTTAATGGACAAGATTATCCGTAAAAGAAAAGCTTTAATGTTTCATCTGTTCTGTGGATTCTGAAGTCAATCTCTCTCTAACATTTTAATTTTTGCTCTCTCTGAAAGTCATATAGTCCGTCAGAATGGTTTTCAAGTCTGCCCTCATTTTGTTGGGCATGGGATAGGATCTTTCTTCCACGGCCACCCTGAAGTTTGGCATCATGGTAAGGAATTTGGCTGCAAAGGAGACTTAGCCCCTGGCACCGCGGGGGGGGGGAGACTGAGATATTAAAATGTCCCTGGAACAAGCTGGATCAAGGCACACACACACTGGCCCCCACTGCCACCAGTAGTCCAGACATTGCCACAGTGGCTGCTGGGCCCAGGCTTTAGTGATTATGACATGGGTGTTGGTTGCCGTGCCAGCATCATATGGGCTGCTTGGCTCCGTTGTCTACCAGTGACCCTCCAGAGCAGAGGCCCTCCGGGAACTTTTCTGGTACGTTAAGGCCCCCCCCGTCTTCTCTTGGCCAATGAAGAAGCAAAAAGATGGGGGGAGGGGGCAAGAAATTCTAGGATGGGAACTGCAGTCGGCATTTACTCTTGCCTCAGGCCTGTGTGAATGGGGCAGCAAGATTCTTGGGGTTTTTTTACAATTTT
>NW_015163605.1:934234-936941 GCF_001447785.1 Gekko japonicus | reverse complement strand
TCCTTTTGTAGAGGGGGGGTGAAACACTGCCAGAAGGGGTGCTTTTGTGCCTGAAGTGAGTGGTCATCAGGTCTCACTTGGAGAGTTTATGGATGGATGTGGATTGGGACAGTAGGAGGCCTTCAGCTTCCAGCAGGTTGTGACATAGCCAGTCCTCATAGTGTCTCAGGAGATCACTGTCTCACATCCCCGACTTCCCGAGTTAGTGAGCCACAACCAGGAACTAGCCGCCACACATGGGGCTCCAGCTCTTCCTCAGCTTCCTGATGGTGTCCCAACAAACTCTTCAAGGCGCAGCAAACCTGTTAGGTCTTTTGGTGCAAAGTTCAGGCTCGCCCTGTGGTCTTTGAAATCAAGCCACCCTCCCAAAGAGGCTGTGGGGAGGCAGGGTTTTGCTTGGCCAATGAGATCTCTCCCAGATGGCATTTTTGGTGATGGCGCTTACCGCTCTGTATACTTCTGAAGTGACCCAAGGAAGGCACACGCAGTTGAGAGTGAGCTGCTGAGCTATTTATTGCTAGTAGCCGAAGAAAATCAGAAGTGCCCAATTTCTTGTATTGCTGAATGATACTCAGCTTCTCGGTCTAGATTCTCCCTCAAATTAGAAATTGTGAACCACTGCTCTCCAAGAAGAAATAAAGCCAGATTATTATTATTATTGTTATTATTATTGTTATTATTATCATCATCATCATCATCATTATTATTAAATAATGATAATAATGATAATGATAATAAAACAGTGTTGGTGACACATACCCTGCTTAGGGCTCTTAAGCAAAGTCTTAGAAGTGCAGAGCAAGCTGAAGCAGGTCTACTCAGAAGTATGTTCCATGATATCCAATGGTTCTTACTCCAAGGAAAACGTGGTATCTAGTGTGGTCGCTGCACTGTGCCTACCCATCATCCTCAGAAGTAACTCCCCTTATTTCATGGAAGTTTATTTGCAAAGAAACACTCTCTGGATTTGGAAAGATGTGGGGTTCCCTTTGCTTTAGGAAAAGGAGATTTCGCTTTCAAAAAAATCGTTTAATTAAGTCAATAAACGCAGCCTTCGGATCAGCTCCTTTTGCCTGTCCTGAAACATCGTGTGATGTTTTTTTTAAAAGGGGGATGGATGGATGGTTGGTTTTCTCTGCTGTCGAAAGTGGAAGGTGGCGGTGGGCTCTCCCTTCCTCCGCACATCACAGGAAAGCCGCGGAGCTGGGGGAAGCCATCGTGGGCAAAAACCCGCGTGCCCAGGCTCCAGGCAGCCGTCGCCAGCCCTCTCCGGTGCGGATCAAGGGGTAGCCGGCCTGAGAGATTATGAAAACGGGCAGATTTCCGGGGGGCCCCACAAGGGATGAGTCCCAGGGAACCTTGGAGAGCCTCTTTCCTAGTTTGCTCCATGCTGCTGGCAGAAGCCGGCGCTGTTGTAAGACTTTCGAAATGTGCGGAGAATTAATCTTTTCGTTGTTTTATTTCGTAGCAAACGAGAGCCAGCTGCTGATGGAGGCGGGCATGGCGTTCACCATAGGTGAGTCCCTCCCGGTTTCTTGTCGCCAAAAGGGGCTCTCCCCAGGCCAGGGCCAGAGACGCTGCCGAGGGCCAGGAAAGGCCCTGGCCGCGTGTCTCTAATCGGCCTGAAAGAAGGGGCCGTTCTGGACTCCGGGGCTGCGCTCGGCCTCCAGGTAGCCGGATGGTGCGGATTCCCCAGCACGGGGATCGGCGGCCCCGACGCCGCCTGTCTGTTCGGCGCAGAGATCGGCCCGGCAGATGGGCGCCAGCGCATCTGAGGAAGTGGGGCGGTGACTCCAGAGCGCCTGTTGCGCGGCTCAGTTGTCCTTGAGCCCCCCCCCCCCGAATCCCGGTTGGATTCCGCCGCCCCAGTTGCCTTGGTGGGCACTGCCGTCCTCAGTGCAAGGTACGATGCTTCCTGCCCATAGGACGGCTCCGAGCGCATTGGAGCACAGCGACCCTGCGGGGTAGGCCACCGGTGCGAGCTAAACCAGTGATGCAATCGGAAGTGTTGGGGGGAGAGAGGAGCCAGTCCCCCTTCGGTCTGCTCTCGCCAGGGTTTGGGTGCAGGGACTGGGGAGGGGAGGGCTCTCGCCCGAGCCGCCCCTCCCCGGCCCGACGGAAGGCGCGAAATACCAATCAGGGCGCGCTCGGGAGGGGCGGGGGAAAAATGTATTCCTCGCTCGCGGCGTGCCTAAATGGTGCGGCAATTAGAGGGAAATAAGAAAATTGTTGTTTTGCTGATTTTAATGAACATTTTAAAGCCCGCTTTAAAAAAATGCCCCCGTCTCCCCCAGCCCGGCTGCTGCGTGGCGCTGGGAAGTGGCTGCCGCGCGGCTTGTTATGATCCTCCGTGGGGATCTTAATTAGCGCTTGATTAAAATGCCCTTCCGCCGCCTTTAAAGCCGGGCGAGCCGGAGAGACGCGCGCAAGGTCGGGCCCGAGCAGCCCCAGCGCCGCCGCCGCCCCGCACCCTCCGGCTCCGCTGGGTGCCGGGGAGGGGAGGGGAGCGAGAGGCGAGGGCCCGGCCGGGGCGCCGGAGGAGCCTGACCGACTCTCCTTTGCTTTGTCGCCCTCGCAGAGCCCATCGTCATGGAGGGATCGGCGGCCTTTCAGATCCTGCGGGACGGCTGGACGGCGGTCTCGGCCGACAGGAAGAGGTGCGGGGGGGGAGGACTCGGTGGGGGTTGTCTGCCGGCAGCCGAGCCAG
>NW_015163605.1:932146-933641 GCF_001447785.1 Gekko japonicus | reverse complement strand
TGCAATTAGGGGCTTCCTAATCACGCGGCCAGGCGGGAGGAGAGGAAGGGGCTCCGCTCCGCATCGGATTCCGAGCGGGGGGAGGGCCCGAGACTCCCCCACCCCGCGGTGGGTATCCAGCCCCGCCTGTCCTGCCCGGGCTCCCTGGTCCCCTCCCGCGCAAAGAACGAGGGTGGTTTTGGTGGCCGGGCTTGGCCAGGCCGAAAGAGACCGAGGGGGCCTGAAAGAAGCCGGCTCCGTTATAGCAGGCCAAGGACCGCCCTCTATAGAGCCGGGCACACCAACCACCGGCCGGGGTAGTGGCGCAGATGTTTCCCCGGGGCAAACGGGGCAGGGATCCTTGCGAGTAAGGCAGGGTTGGCAGCGGTCTTCTGAGCGTATTTGGAAGTGGCTGCAGTGAAAGCCCCTGGGGGAGCCAAAGGGAAAGATGGTGTGTGTGGGGGGGGGCGATTCCTCCCCTCCCTCGAGGGGGCCGGTGGCACGTGGGCGCAGGGGCCCCATGCAGCGGCGCCCGGGAAGCCTCTGCGAGAGTCTCGTCAAGTTCAGGGCGGCCGGAGGGATGAACGGAAGGCCGTCGTGGCGCATTTGGGGGGGGGGGATTCTTGAATTTTAAGACGCCCCTGAAAGGCTGCGAGAAAGGGATTCTTTCCAACCTCTTGGTAACCGGATCGCCACCCAGGAGAGCGCGGCTTTTCAGAAGGAGCAACCCGAACGCCGAAGGACGGACAGACTCCAGGCCGGGCCCGCTGGCATCACCGAGGGCTTTAGATCAGAGTCACCCCGCGCGGGATGGCACCGTCGGTTCTGTCCCGCTGATATCAAACTACAAAGAGCTAGAATCGGAACAGCCTTTATATTCTCCGTGCAAAGTCGCTGGTCTCCCGGTTCCTTGAAAAGCCAGCTCTGTTGCAACTGAGCCCTATATTCCCCTCCCCCCCCCAAAAAAAAGGTGATCTAGGGGTTCGTTTGCCCAGACCAGGACAGAAGGAAGAAATGAGGCCGATATATCGCTCAAGAATCGTCTAAACGCTGAAGCTCCACTGGCGAAAGAGAGGACGAGAACCAAGAATCCAGGAGCGCCTTAAAAAAATACGTGGCCGGGGGGGTGCGCTTTCGTGAGTCACAGCTCGCTTCTTCAGTAGTCACTTACATCGCCATTAATTCCTTGTCGAAGGGACTGTATCGTCTGGTTGTATCCGAAGACGTGAGCCGTGACTCAGGAAAGCGCATCCCCCTGCCACGTATTTTGTTAGTCTTTAAGGTGCTGCTGGGCTCTTCTCCACAGGGCGACCCATCTTGATCCATCTCCAAAGCGAGGACAGCGCCTGAAGTCCCCTCGGCAGGGCTACATTTCAGGCCGGGGGGATCCCAAGCTGGCTTTCGGGGAATCGAACGTCTCCTGAGCAGACCTGTTCAGAGCCGGACTGCCTCGTAATGCCACTGGCGCTTCTCCTTCTCTCGTTAACACCCACTGCCCCAAAGGCTCTTCTCCCTC
>NW_015163605.1:930356-931600 GCF_001447785.1 Gekko japonicus | reverse complement strand
CGCGTCCCACAAGGGCCGATTTCTCAGGAGCCCCCCAGAAGTACTTTGGCACGTGCAACAGAGCAACCACCACCAGACCCACCGGCCAGATCAAACCCGGACTCTGTAGCCGGGGTTTCCAGCCCGATTCTCTTGACTCAGAAGTCAGTCTCGCTGCTCGAGGCACAAGAGAAGCGAAGCGAAGCCGGCTTGACCGGACTGGGGATCGGGCAGTGTCCCGGCCCAGAATCCTCCTCACGCTTCCCTGACGAACTGATGGGGCGAACTTCCCTGCAAGCCCCGGATCTGGCCTGCGCCTGCGCGGGCCTCTCAGTGCAATCCTACCACGGGGACTTGGGGTGGGGGTGGGGGTGGGGGTGGAACACGGGACAGAAGAACTCCCTCGGCGTAAACATGCCCGCTTAGTTTCCCCGGCGCGCCACCGGACGCTTCGCAGACCGTTTCTTTCCAACCACCGACCAGAAACCAATCCTGATTAGCAATAAATGCCCACCACCCTGGGGGATCCGGAGCAGGGTCGGGCTCCCTTCACCTCCTCCAAGGGGTGTCTCTCCAGCCAATTCTCTGCCTCCCAGATGTTGACGAGGCTCAAACTTTCCCTCCCATCCTGGACAAATTGAGACTTCACACAAGTGTTACATTGAAGGAGGGAGGTAGAGGACAGACCGTCTACGGGGACACCCCCCCCCCCTTGAAATCTCCCTCCGAAGCGCCTCTTCCCAACCGCGCTCGGGGACGGTCACTTACGCGCTCCGGGCTCGATCGCCAGGTCGGGCGGGGGGACAGGAGAACGACATCCCTCCTTCTGTCCGGAGCTGGATCTAGGGCGGGTGGGGCGCGGTCTTCCAGGCCAGGAGAAGAAGGGGCAAGGAAAGGAGGCTGGCTGGACGGGGGGGGGGAGGCTTCAGGCATCCCGGGGGAGTTTGGGACTGGGAGGGGGCTCCTTCTGGGGAGCCGTCTGGGGTCTCCAGCCCTCGGCAAGCGAGCTGCTCTCCGGTGCCTGGAAGCGAGCGAGAGAGACAGAGGGAGAAAAAGCGAGCGGGGAGGGGAAATCTCCCCACTAATATCTGTAACGCCATCAGCAATGTAATTTGTGTTGAATGTTCATTTTTATTGGTGTTCTCCCTTTGCCAAAATGTGCGCTTGATTACAGAGATTGGGTTCTGCGCGCGCCCTCGACAAATCTAGGTGTAACCGAGGAGAGGGAGGGAGGGAGGGAAGGAGGGAGGGAGGGGGAGAAGTTC
>NW_015163605.1:928533-930107 GCF_001447785.1 Gekko japonicus | reverse complement strand
GGGGTGGGTGGGGAGGATCTCGCTCTCTTTTAAGGAAAAAGAAGACTATTCCCCCTAGGCTGTTTAAACCCGGCAAGGGCGGCGAGCGTCGCTATTAGTGTTAAATATATGGCTAATTATGCGTATGAAAATTAAACATCAGTGTTATGCTAATGGGGCCGCCTTCAGCTGTGGGATCAGAGCACTTGAGACTAGCATTTAATCAAATGAATCAGTAACTAATACAGCTGCACGTGTGAACTTTGCGTAAGATCAGTCCCCCCCCCCCCCCCCGCCGTCCAGCTTCTCAGTCTCCCGCACACACAGAGCCTTAAATGATGGGAGAAATAATTAGCTGCGCTTTCTAATTATTCGACGCCAAAAGTCACTTGGGCTTCCGCCCAGATTGCCTTGCCCGGCCTCTGCCTCTGAAATCCCCGCTGCCGGCCCCTTGGCCCCTGGCCGGGCTATGAACTGGGCAGGGGCACATCCCAGCCCCCAGGAGGAAGGGTGCTCCGGGAGACGGGGTCAGGCCAAGAGGTCCCTTCGGAGCCCCCGGGAGGCTTGTGTGCGCCCGCGCGCCCCTCCGGCTTGGTGGGGACGGGAGACGCGCTGCCCTGTTGGTGTCCCCCTCCCACCCCCCGCGAGGCATCCGTCTGAGCGCGCGATCCTACGCAGAGATGCTCCAGGCCAAGCACTGGACGAACCCGGCCTCCGCCTGACGGACCTCTGGTTTCCTGACCAACGAAGCTTCCCCAAGAAGGCAGCGGGAACTCCAGCGGCCCTTTGGTGGGCCCGTTTTCCCGCCCGGTCGAAGCAGGCCGGCTTTCCAGCGGCACCACGGGGGCCGGGCGCTTGACCCTGGGCCGTGAGGGATCCGCGCTCCTTCTCAGCCGCACCACACCGACGGCCTGAGGCTCCAGATGGGCGTCTCGGGCCCAGCCCTCCCGAGGGCTCCTTTTCTCCGGGGGCCGCGCTCTTCCCTCCCCCACTGACCCTGGTTGGAAGCGCGTCCCCGGCTGGGAGCCCCCAAAGGGAGGACCGGGTCTCTCGAGTCGATGCTTTGCCGGCCAGGGCCGCCGAAGGCCGACTTGCAACCCCGGGCAGCCAAGAATCCCCGTCTCTCCTCCTGTCTGGGGATGACCCCCGAAAGTTGGCCCCCTCCCCAAGAAGCCGGTCGTCTGTGGCCCCCAAACGCTTGAAACCCCCACTGGAGAGGGGAGGCCAGGGAGGTCCCAGGGGGGAGATGGAGAAAGCTCCTGCGGGATGAGCCTCCGCGCGTCCTCATCCCCGAAGCCGGGTGGGCAGGATCGCACCCACAGGCAGCCTTTGTCTGCCAGCACTTTGTTTAGAAAACAAAAAACCACACGCACACGGCCCAGCCAGACGAGTCCTCCGCCGAGCATGCCCACACACCCAATGCGTGCGCCTCCTCCCCACGCACACCAGGACGGCCGCCGCCAAGTTTGGACGGCTACGCTCCCTTCAGGTACAGGGGGGAGGGGGAGGGGTGCTGGGGGGGCAAAATGAATGCTTCGAGGGACCCCCCCCCCGGCTCCCTCCCCAAACCAGGGCCGCACCTGATCCAGTTCGCA
>NW_015163605.1:927437-928434 GCF_001447785.1 Gekko japonicus | reverse complement strand
CCGAGGCGTCTTGGATGGGGGGGGGGCTCCCGGGGCCCCGACGGCTCCCCCTTAGATCTCCTGGGGGTCTCTTCCACCGGGATTGTGACCTTCCCCCCCCCTGCGGTCTTTGGAGGGGGACGGCCCGGAGGAGACCCCGCTGGCTGCTGCTTCCCGGCGCTGGCCGAGTCCGCGGCGGCGGCGGCGGCGGCGGCGTCTTCTCCTTCGTCTCCTTCTCTCGCTCGGGTCCGGCGGGCGAGCCCCCGAAAAGCGTCTCCGGCCAATCGCGAGCGATTATGCGAGACGGCGGGCCAATCAGCTCGCCGGCCTCATGCATATTCATAGCTTTTGGCTGAGTCAAAGCTTTTAGGCGAGTTTGTGTAGATCTCCGAGCAGCACGCGTGGACTTTCCCAAAGAGGCAAACTCCATTTTCTTATGAATGGGGAGTGAAAAGCCCGGCCGGGCCTCTTAAATTGGGGGCCGCCGGGAGAGAGAGGCAGAGAGGGCCCTCCCCCCAGGAAGGAAGGCAGGAAGGAGGCAGGCAGGCAGGCAGGCAGGCAGAGCGAGGCAGAGGCAGAGCGAGGCGGCGAGAGCGCCCACCGCCACCACCGCCGCCGCCGAGCCGCGCCGCGCCAGTTCCGGGCCCGCGGCGCGCAATGACCATGACCACGATGCCAGAGAGCCTCAATAGCCCCGTCTCGGGCAAGGCGGTCTTCATGGAGTTCGGGCCTCCCGGGCAGCAAATGCCGCCGTCGCCCATGTCCCACGGGCACTACTCCATGCACTGTTTACACGCGGCCGGCCACTCGCAGCCGGACGCCGCCTCCTACAGCCCGGCCTCGTCCTTCTCCAGACCGCTGGCCTACCCCTATGTCGGCTCGGTCGGCAGCCACTCGGGCAACCCCTACATGAGCTCGGTGCAGTCCTACCCCAACAGCACCAGCCTGGCGCAGACCCGGTTAGAGGAGACAGGTACGTGCCCGGCGCCGGCAGGGGGAGGGGGGAGCGGGGGCCTGC
>NW_015163605.1:919736-926766 GCF_001447785.1 Gekko japonicus | reverse complement strand
CGCCCAGCTAAGCTCTCCGCAACCCCGCGTTCCGGCCTTTCTAGCATTTCCAAAACCCTTCTGGGGGGAAAAACACACACCCCATTCTCGTTTCTTGAACTGCCTGCTAAGGAAAATCAGTGCCACCCCCTCGGAGTATTCACGGGCCAGTTTTAAACCGGGAATGTCCTCCGAGTCTCCTGAGACTGACTATCGCGCCTCCATGCCCTGCTTACTCGGAAAGAGGCCCCGCTGAGTCCGGCGGGACTAAACTCCCAAGAAAGGGGAGTCTTTTCTGGGTGTTACGTTCTCAGCGGCTGGATAACCGTCTCCTCCAGTGGTTTTAATTTTGTACCTTCCAGGTCGTGGAGGAAGAAGAAGGGAGATGCCAAGAATTGGTTGGGTGGATGGCCAAGAGAATTTCCTTCCTGTCTCCTTTGTAATACGAAAATGTATATCTATCTATATGTAAACGCACAAACCGTTCAAACCCTCGCCTGGCTGGGAGGAAAATAATACCAGCACGCGCTTAGATCCCTTCCAAAGAGGTCGACTGTTCTCTGCAAAAGGCGAGATTTGGGTTGTTTCGAAGGATGCGCTTCGCTCGGGCTTGGAACCGTCCCCCCCCCGTTCTGTTTTGAAAGCGGGGGACGTGGAAGGCAGGTGGATTGTGGACCACCGCAGTCCGAAACCCGCACTGAATTCCAGGGCAGTCAAAGGCGTTCAGGCTTAAGCGGCGCTTCCCGAGAGCTGGGCTTTGCGGGAGAAACGGGCCCTCCTGAGAACTCCACGTGTCCTTCCCGGGAGCCCTGGTGGATTTACTCCGGATCTACTGGTTCATTTGGGTGGGAATTAAGGCACCTGGCCTTGCTGAAAGACCGGCTACTGGAGGGGGGCAATCAGCCCCCTCCCCAGAAGAAGAAAGTTGCAGGCCGTAAGATTCCCAGAGTTTTGGCCGCCCGCGCGTCTCCGTCCAGCGTCCCTTACTGGGGGGGGGCGTCACAGCTGTCCGGCGCTTTGGGGTCGGGGGGCCGTATTTCTCTAGGAGGGGCAGCGGCTGTCCCGGTAGCCCCGGGGAGGGAGGGATGCGGCGTCCGCGCGGCCTTTCCTCCGCTCACGCCCGGCCCGGCGGCCCTCCGCCCTCTCTTGTGTCTCCCCGCAGGTCAAGATCTGGTTCCAGAACAAGCGCTCCAAGTTCAAGAAGCTGATGAAGCAAGGCGGCGCGGCCCTGGAGAGCGGCGCCCTGGCCAACGGCCGCTCCCTGTCGGCCGGCTCTCCGCCGGGGCCTCCGGTCTGGAACACCAACTCGTCGTCGGCCAAGAGCTCGACGGGCACCCCGGGCACTTACATCCCCAGCTACACGTCGTGGTACCCGACGGCCCACCAGGAGACTATGCAGCAGCCGCAGCTGATGTGACCGGCCGCTCGACGCTGGGGGGATTTTTCCTCTCCCCGACCTTTGTTTCGTTTTTGTTGATTTTTAATTTTTTTAAATTGCCTCCTCGGATCCACCAGCCGGTAGCCGCAGCAGCCCAGAAGGACCCGCAGAGCGAACGCGTCCAAAAGGCGCGCGGAGCGCAAATGGCACGGAGGGAGCTTCGAGAGCCGGGAGGCGCCGCCGGCCCCCGGCGGGAAAGCCTCTGCCTCGGCCGGGCCGGAGAAGCACAGATGCGAGGCGGGGCCGGTTCCCACCGCGGACAGCTGACAGAGCAGCCCCTCGACCAGCCGGACAACTGCCTGCCTGCCTGCCAGCCACACTGCCTGAGCCGAGCCTCGGTGGGGACGGACCGTCGGAACACGAACACACAACGAACGACGACAAAAAAAAAATATTGTTTGTACGAGAAACAAAAAACGGTGTCCTCTGTCCTGTCCGTCTGTCTCTCGTGTCTTGTCCTGATGAAATGTAGCTCTCTCCCCCCCTACAGACACACACACCTCCCCCTTCCCCCCATCTGTGGAAAGAGAAAAATCTTCGCCTTTTTAATTTTGTTTTCCCCATTGGGGTTTTCTATACTTTGTGTCTTCAGAGTTCCCTTGTGGGCCTTGGTGTATATGATTTCTTCCTTTTTGTCAACGGGGAAAGGGTTTTTTTTTTTAACTTATTATTATTTATTGACAAACGACCACTAAGAGAGTGCTATTTTTTTTTTTTTAAGAATAAACCTTACGGGCAGATTTGGGTTAGGGGAACGGAACGCAGCCTGCCTTCCTTTTTGTTGCGAACCGAGCGCACTCTGGCACGGCTTTTGCACCAGAGTTTCTGTCGCGGAGCGTGTGGAATGGTTGGAGCCGACGGCGTTGGTTACACGACTCGCACCTGGGCGCAGATCTCGGTCTTTCTCTCGCTTTCTCATAGGAGCCAGTATTTTGGGGAGCTCGGGGTGGGGGTGGGGGAGGAAGAGAAGGAGGACCTGGTCTACCTTTGGAAGCGGAGTCCGGCCGGGCTGTGGAGCGTCTTACTTGTAGCGGTGCCTCCTGGTCTGCGTGTGGACTTGGATTTGCAGCATTTCCCGATCTCCAGCGAGGGGAATGCGATAGTGGGGAAGAAGACGCGAAGAGGCCGTCCTGGCTTCAAGTCAGCTTTAAAACCCAAACTGTTGAGCTTTCCCTCCTTCCCTCCCCCTCCTTCAGAGAATTGCCAATGTGAAACCTCTCTGCACAGATCCTCACGTGCAGGCTCTGGATCGCTGTACATAATGTCGTCTGAATTCATAATATTGTTCTGTAAACATGTTGCACAAATCTGAGCTTTTTTAAAAGAATGGAGGGGGGAAAAGACTATTTAGGGTTTCCTTCCCTTCCCCTCCCCCGATCTTTTTTATTTTTTGGGGGGGTGGCCGTAATACACGAGGCTTTGTGAGAACTGAGAGGTTTTTTATTTGTGACGAAGAAGAAGAAGAGAAGAAAAAAACAAGCCCTCGGAAATGTGATAACCCGGAGAGACCCGCTGTTGTTTTAGTGTTCTATATGTCAAAGTTTAGTTTTATATTGAGAATGTTAACTTATTGCTTTGTATCCTGGAAAAGAAAAAGAAAAAACAAACCAACAACAACCCCCCCCTCCCCTCGACTCCCCCCCCCCCAAGCCCTGTCGCGCCCTGAAATATTTGTACATACGTTATAAAAGTTTCTTTTGGGACAGTAAAATTATGGTTTGGAAAAAAAAGACCGTCAGCACGTGTAGTGTTTCCTGCCAGGGCTGAAGGGAGGTCGGCTTTGGGGGTGACAATCTCGCTAAACCAGAGGCAGGTCCGTGGTGCCAACGGGAATCGGTTATCACCGACGTCAGGTCTGGAGTGGGTGCGCGTGTTTAGGGCGTGCGAGGGGACAGAGCTCAGGGCAGGGGGAGGACATGTTGGACGCTGGGCCTTGGGAACCGAACTGCGCTCAGGATCCGGGTCTCAGCCGCTCGGGATCTGCCACAGAGGCCGGATTTCAAACACGCGCCCCCCCCCCCCCCGGAGAACGGGCGGGTTGTGTTCTGCCTGAGGCAGCCAAGCAGCGGTTTGGCCCAGGCGGGTCGTCCAGAAGTCTGTGGCGCTGTGCGCACCGGGGGGGAACCCTTCTCGACCCTCCACGTTTCCTGTCTGCGGGCCAGCCATCCTCCCGGCCCCCTCCGCTTGCCAAGCTCAAGGGGTCGAGGGAAGGAAACCGGCTGCCAGGCCTTCGAAAGGGAGCCTTCCTCGCCTGGGAGGACTGGAGGGTATCAGCTCCGGGGCAGGACGGGGAGGGACGGCGACGACTGTTCAGCCTGGGGTGTCCCCCCCATCTGGGCTGAGAGGCCAAAGATGCCCGCAGGAAGGAAAGCGGAACGGGCTTGGATTTGGAAAGGCGGCGAAGCAGGCGGTGTTGTGAAGAGAAGGAAACGCTGGGAAGGACGCGGGGATTGGGCACGGCCGTTCGCACCTCTCCCTTCTAAGCAGGCCCACAGCTGCCAGCTCCCGGCCTCCTTTCTCCACCCCTCCAGAGAGACACGGGCAATGGTTTCCTTTCAGAGAATCATCCGAGTCTCTGGGCTATACCCCTTGACGCCGCCCCTCCCTCTCCCCGCCATCCGCGGCCCTGGGCTCAGGCCACTGCGCGCAAACACGCCGGAGAAGAAGCCGCGGAGGTTCCGGGCGCGGCTTCTTGGTTCGGCCGACTTTCCTCCGGGAACGCCGCTGCAACCAGCCGAACAGCCGAATAGCGCAACGTCTCCCACGGCCCAAGTTCTGGCACTTTAGAGCCGACAAATTAGGCGCTGGGGCTTGTCGCATGCCAAGTTCAGTAGGCCAAAGAAAGAAAGAAACAGAAAGCGAAAGAAAAAGAAACTCAGAAAGAAAGGAAGATAGAGAAAGAGAAAGAAAGACAGAAAGAGAAATATAGAAAGAGAAAGAAATACAAACCGAAAGAAAGGGAAAGAAAGAAAAAGACAAACAGAAAGAGAGAGAAAGAGAGAGAAAGAAAGAAAGAAAGAAAGAAAGAAAGAAAGAAAGAAAGAAAGAAAGAAAGAAAGAAAGAAAGAGAGTTCCAGAGAGACACATCTGTTCTGGCAGGGTCATTTTTGCCTCGGTCCCCTCCTCCTCCTCCTCCTCCTCTCTTCGGCGGTGCTGAGCTCCGCATCCACTTGCGAGGTTCCCTACTGGGTGAGTGGGTGGGGAGAGGGATCGGAGGGGAGGAGGAGGAGGAGGAGGCAGAAGTGGGTGTGTATCGGGGTGGGGTGGGGGTGGGGTGGGGATGGATTTCCGGGAGGCCGTTCAGGGGAGGAAGCGAATGATAAATTGTATCGATTTTTGTTTTGACACGCACCCATTTTTCAATTCTGGGCGATGAGTGATCAAATGATGCGGCCCTCTGGCTAATGTACATGCCAGAGAGAGATAAGGCACCATAGCGGCGTGGGGAACGGGAACGGGGCCGGGCCGGGGAGGGGGGGCAGTTTACTGGAGCAGCGGCGAGGAAGAGAAGGCAGGCAAGCCGTGGGAGAATCCGAGCCTCCTGATTCCCCAGGGGAGGCAAGAGAGAGCTCGCCCTAAGGGGATTATTTTTTTTACAGGAGAAGAATATCCCTTTAATAACTGGTTTCCTGTGTTCCAAGGAGTCTAAATTGGGCAGAGATTCTGAACCAGAAACGTCGAAGTCGGTGCCTTCCTCGTCCCCCGACGCAGAGAAAGACTAGAACCGGATCGCGCGTCCTCCGGTCTGAACGCAAAGATCAAAATACTTCGGGAGCGGGTCTTTTGGTACAAACCACAGATTGGTCAAGCAAAACCCTCTTACCGGAAACGCTCCTTTTTAAAAAAGAAAGAAAGAAGTCTTGGCTTCTCCTAATTCAATCAGGTCTTGCTAACCCTTTCCAAATGGAGAAATTATTAGTTTTCTCGCAACGGAGGCGGGCTTCGAGTTAGCGCCTATTATCCGCCGTACATTTGCACACGTTAATCTCCGCGCAGACCTAATTAATTCTGCCTTGTTCCTGACAAGTAGTTCATCAAATATCTGATTCGGAGATTTTCATAATGAGGATATTAATTAAACTCTGAATAATCCGGAGGGGCTTCTATTGAAACAATACCTCATTATAATGATTAAAAACTGATTTCGAATATTAGGCCTGTCTAACAATCGTCACACCGCAAAACAACAGCCCTACCGGATACATCTGTCAATGGCAAAATGCGATTTAGGGATAGGTATTTTTTATTCTTGTTGGGGGGTGGGGGTGGGGAATCCTGCCCCTCATTTCCCAACACTTCTGTGATAGCTTACACACAGCTTAATGATAATCAAAACTGCTCTCTCTCTCTCTCTGTCTCTCTCTCCCCCCCTTCTAAAAAAGACCCCAAAGTGCGCTTACAGCTGCAAAACCCAAGAGGGTCAGCATCATTTCACTGTATTCTCTTCTTGATTACAAGCCGAGCCCATCAAACACAACATAATTACAGTAATTTCAGGTTTATTTATTCTAATGCAGTTTCCCCATCTCTCTGGTAATTATGAGCAATTTTTTCGCCCAGGGAATCTTTTTGCATTAACAAAAGAGATAACGCACTGAAAGCCAAATTTGCTGTGCATTGAGAATGGGGGGAAGAAGGGAGGAGAGCGAGAGAGAGCGAGAGAGAAAGAAATAAAGTAGGTGCGAGCTGCCATTTCGCCGCAATTCTCCTATACTGGAGCTTTCGCAAATTGCTTGCAGGTGTATGGGAGCCGATCTGTCAAAAGGAAGGGCCTTCCAAATTAGCAAATGCACAATGTTGAAGTAATGAAGACAGACTTGGCGAAATTGCCCAACGAGGGGATACCTCGTTAACATGTCCTACCCCCGCCAAAAAAAACCCACAAAAACCATCTTAACCCCCCTTCCATCTTAAAAAAAACCCTCAAAAGCTGGGGATGCGTCCCTCTTACAACAGAGTCCGGCTGCATCTCTGCAGTTTGAAACACTGCAAAGGGAAAGGTCCCATCCAGCTCGTCTCCATCTGCCTATTCCCCAGGATTTTTAACCCTTAAATGTGTCCCCGTTTCTGCCACAACTTTTTTTTTTAGGATTTTTAACCCACGAGACGAAGTATCCACATCTACAGAGCTGCCATCCCTGTACAGAGGCGCACGCCCCAAATCCGCCAGACCTGCGGGTGGGGTGGGGGGCTGGGGGGACTCAAGATCCTCTAATCTTTACCAGACAAAGCTCTTTAAACCGGTTCAAATGATCAAAGCAAAGGCAATCAATATCTAAGAAGCTTCCTCCTCCTAGGCTCTTCCACTTCCCAGCTTCACATCCTGTGCGTGCCCCCCCCCGATTAAAAACAGGTAGGAAAAAAAGGGGGGTCAAGTTTGATCTTCCCAGGTCAGCCTAGGCTCTCTGGTCCTTAAGTACCCAGGGACCGCTCCGCGGCCAGGCTCCTGTTCTCGTCCTGGAGAGACCTGCAGTCTCTATGGGGTTGTTGTTTCCAAAGGCAAGGCTGAAAAACAGCCCCCCGTTCAACAAAGCCGTCTGGGGTGAGTATCTGTGTCCCACCACAAAGAGTTTCCTCGAAGACCAGCACACAGGCGCCCGCGCGCACCCCCCC
>NW_015163605.1:912741-919621 GCF_001447785.1 Gekko japonicus | reverse complement strand
CCCCCCCCCGGCAACAAAACAAACCCCCCCCAGGCATAAAAACCCCTTGCCCCCCCCCCCCCGCCTTACCTTCGGCTTCAGAACGTCCTCCGCCATCTGGACCCCTTTCTCGCGCACCAAGGGCCGGCTCCAAGGCGGGACCGGGCGAGGCAAAGTTGCAGGGAAGACGGGGCAGGGAGGACGGCGGGAGGGTGGGCTGGGGTAGAAGGAGCCAAGCCGCGGGAATAAAGATCCAGAGAGCACCAAAAAAATGCAGCCGGGGGTCGGTGGGAGCCGCCGTGCGCCTCCGAGCGCGGGGAGGAATTTCGCAGCCGGCTCTTGCAGAATATCACTGAATTTTTCTGCTATATAGCCTCTGTCTTTATAGCTGATGGGGGAAAAAATTGCAGATTATTAGCATAAATGTTTACTCTTCATTACGCTGATGACATTGTGCACTCGAGATCTTGGTAATCTTTGGGAAAATTATGAGTAATTTTTAAAAATTTTAAAGCAGCGGCAGTTACCGTGCAATTCAGGCTAATTCTGCGTAGGCTCGGAACGGATATAATTATCGAGGAGTCAAGATGTTATGCTAAAAACTATGCATTGATATTCCCATTTATTATGTACATACAACTTTGACAATGTTGATGCTTGAAATAGCAGGAAATTGTCTTGCGCAAAAATTACAGTCCATATTAGGACATGTGAAATTGCGAAGAATTATATAGTAATTGCAGGCTTTCAGATGGGAGAGCCAGAATGCTCAAACTAGTGCAAATGTGGATAAAATTACAGATCAGAGCAAAAATTAGGGGAAAAGGGGGTCTGGGATTTTTCAAGTTGGCTATAGGATTCCGGAAGTGTTCTAATGCCACATGATTGCTGGAGCTTTAGGGAAGAGATTCGTGCCTCAAATAGCTCTTTGGCCAGAGCGGCTTTAATTGAATTTCTTGGGTGTTCTCTCCCCCCCTCTCCCCCCCCTTCTCCGTCTTTTAATAGGGCCAAATGAGAAAATTGCCTGCCCAATGGCACATTTTCGCCAGGCCCTCCTCCAAGTGCCCTCGCCCACCCCCATATTCCAGAAGGGGAGTTATCCTCTGTGCTCAAGAGGCATTCCAGGGTGACGGGGCCCCCCCTCCAAGATCTGGAAAAACAGAAACGTGGATGGGGGGGGAGAGGAACTGAATGACAACACACGACCTTCCACCTTCACCTACGCCTCGTTCCCTCCCCCCCCCCCAATTTCCGCAGGGGTTAGGTGTGCCCTGTAGCTCTGATGGTAGTCAGGGCAGGCAATATGCCCATTTCCCCAAGAGGAGAAGGGGGTACACTCGAAAGAAGGGGTGGGGAATGGCGGGAACGTGGCGGCGGCGGCGGCGTGTCGCCAGCCCGGTCTCCCTGCAATGACTCAGGGATCGCGTCACTTTCCCCAGCACCGCTGGATGGCGGAAGGTGGCCGGTGGGTAGAAAACCACAACGACCCCGAGCTCAAGCCTTTCCCGCCCCAGCCCTCCTTCCTCTTATTCGGTGGGAAGCTTTAAAACGCGGTAGGCTTCTTTTGGACATGCCAGGTCTCCCAAGCCCGGGGAAAGGACTTGAAGGCCAAAGAATCCACGCAGCTAGAGGGCTAGCGCCTGGAAGGGGGGGGGCGTTTGCCGGAGACTCCCCTCGCCTGTCGGATTCCATCGCTTACAATAAAAGGGGGGGAGAGACTTGGAGTGGGGAGGGGGTCTTGCGCTTGTTCTCGGAGTCAGCGGAGGAGCCAGAACCAGAGGAACAATGGAAGTGCGGGGTGTGTGGGTGTGGGTGTAAGACCATCAAGGAAACCCAGGCAAAGCAGCTACTGCTCCCCCCCCCCACATGTCTGTCTCCGCCCAGGGGAGACCGGCGGTCTTGACGTCCAAATCTCTCCCTCCCCCCCCGCCCATATAATTTCCAGCCCACGCGCTGGGCCTCGCCTTGCAGCTGCGCGCCTCGAGTTCTCTGCCTCTCCTCTGCGGCTCCCGGTGGGATCCTCGTCAGCAGCCCCAGGGAGGGATGTCAGGCCTGGAAGGGACCAGCAGGCTCTTCCAGGAAGAGCCCCCGCGGCCACACAGCCCAGTTCCCGGTCCGAGGCTTCGCGCCTCTGCGGCTCTCCTGCACGCCCCCAGTCCTGGTTCGCGCTCTACACCTAAGCGGTCAAAACCGCCGTCGCCTTCCCTCCAGTCCGACCCTATGCGAGTCTACTCAGCAGTAAGTCCCCCTTGGTCAACGGGGGCTGCCTGCCAGGTTCAGGGTGCTTAGGATAGCAACTTGGCAGGGCCATCCTAAGCAGAGTTAAGCCCTTGGAAACCCGCTAGCTCGCGTTTATTCAGAAGGGTGTGGTGTCAGACTCTCGCCGAACCCGCCACACGTCGGCGTTTGATGCAAACGAACGTACAGAGACGAGGAGGAGACGATGCCCTAGCGAAAGAGAGGTGCACCCTTCCAAACCCATTGATTTCAAGGGGCTTAGAAGCACAGAAAGGCTGCTTAGGCTGGCACTTTTGGGGTGTGTTCCCTCTAAGCTGAGTTATCGCGTTTATTCAGAAGGGTGTGGTGGACACTGTCAGACTCTCGCCGAACCCGCCACACGTCGGCGTTTGATGCGTTTGCTATTCCTAGCAAAAGAGAGGTGCACCCTTCCAAACCCATTGATTTCAAGGGGCTTAGAAACACAGAAAGGCTGCTTAGGATGGCACTTTTGGGGTGTCCATGCCTACACTCCTTCCTTCTCGAGGTAAGCAGCCGTCCCTACCAGCCAGTGTTCCCTCCAGGCTGAGTCAGTGTGAGCTGGCTCACAGTTTTTTAGCCTCCAGCTCACCCATTTTTGTCTTAGCTCAGGAAGGATGGCTCCAGAGCAAACTAATTTATGCAGCAGCCAAATCGCTGGCTCACAACTTTAATACCAGTAGCTCACAAAGTAGGATTTTTGCTCACAGAACTCCACAGCTTAGAGGGATCACTGCCACCTGCTATGGTAGACCCGTGAGTGGCAAGGATGGATTGCCGTCTTGGTTATCCGATCGACAAGATCAGAGTTGCAGCCAAACCGCAGTTTGACGCAGCTCGGAGCTGGGAGGGCTTAGTTGCCCCGACGAACAGGTCAGCTTAGAAATCCAGTCAGACTTGTTACAGGAGGCCTAACTGCTTTCTGGAGGACGCTGAGAATAACATTTCGTTCTTGATATGTATTTATTCTTGCCAAGGAAGCCGTGGGCAGTCTTTTTCAATAGCTGGAAGACATTTGTTTATTTAATTTGAACATTTATATTCCGCTTTTCCAAATTAAACCGTCTCTTGCTGCAGTCCGGAAGAACGATTGGACTTTGGGATATCCCCACCTCCACCCCGCCGTCCTCTCCCTATCTTGCAAGCCACGTGGTGAAACCAAGTTGTGCAAACAGAAATGGAGATCTTTTGTATATGAAAAAAAACAAAACCCGCGTGTTTTGCTTTTTTTAGTAGGAGGTCAAAGGCTGGCAGCCTTGGCGAGAGACGCAGTCGATACATCCCCACAGTTCTCTTTTTAGACCACCCAAGGCTCTTTTTTAAAAAGCTGGGGAAAGTCTTGCCCAGAAGCAGATACATCTATTTTTTTCACTCACTCATTATATTCCCGGTGGGCAGCCGTGTTGGTCTGAAGCAGTGGAACAAAGTTTGAGTCCGGTGGCCCTTTTAAGACCAACAAAGTTTTATTTAAGGGATAAGCTTTCGTGTGCAAGGTATCGGAAGAAGTGTGCGTGCACAGGAAAGCTTATCCCTCTAATAAAACTTTGTTGGCCTTAAAGCTGCCACTGGACTCCAATTTAGTTCTATTCCAAAGTTAGAGTCCAGCGGCACCTTTAAGACCAACAAAGTTTTATTCAAGGTGCGAGCGCAGGCACACTTTGTCAGACAATGCAATGGAATTAACAGATCATACTTGTATATATACAGGGTGGCTTGTTAAATTAGCATGCAAAATAGTGAAGATGCTTTTTAACAGATAAAAAGAATAACAAGCTTGGTTTCTGGTTATCATCTGTTTGGGTTCAACTGGGGGGGGAAAACAAATATGTCAGAAATGGAGACTGGTGTACCCTGAATTGTGAGAATTCAGTCATTAGATCCCATCCATCTCCTTTCTATCATGGAGGCAAACTTTAAAGCATTTCGGCTGCGTAGAGTATTTTTCTTGTCACCAGAACAGAGGATTACATTTTAATCTACCATTCCAAATTACATTACATATTCAATTATATTCTTAATTGTTAAGAGTAGTGAACTGAGATTTTTTTTTTAAAGTAACATTTTGCTTTACTAAAACATGGAGTTAACTAACAGAATCCTTTTCCTAGTGTGCAGTGCTATGTCAGCGATCAACAAAATATTACATTGCATTACAATCACTATTATACTATTTTTAAAAACATTAAAATATAAAATCTTGATGAGAACACATATGTGAGGATTGAATGAGTTAGCATATGTAATGGAATAAGAAACCAATATCCCTGTTAAATCCTGGAGGTGATAACCAGAAACCAAGCTTGTCATTCTTTTTATCCGTTAAAAAGATCTTCACTATTTTGCATGCTAATTTAACAAGTATGATCTGTTAATTCCATTTCATTGTCTGACGAAGTGTGCATGCACGCGAAAGCTCACACTTTGAATAAAATTTTGTTGGTCTTAAGGTGCCGCTGGACCCTAACTTTGTTCTGTTGCTTCAGACCAACATGGCTGTCCACCTTGATTCATTCTATTCCAGATACTGAGTGGAGTGAGGAAATCTTTAATGTAAGAGAATGCCTTCATTCCTCCCACACTGTCCTTTCGGGTTTCACAGCCTGGTCCTAAGGGTCGTCTGAGGTCTGGCTGCCCCTGCTCGCAAGTCCACTTGCAGGTGTGCGCCCAGCGTGTCGGGTCCGCCTTTGTGCCTGACGACTGCAGGGGCTAGCTTGGCAGTGGCGCTGCCCTCTCTCCCATGGGTGGGGGAGGTGCAGCAGTGTTGGGTGATAGTGAGATATTGAGAAAAATGGTATTTAGCAGAGATAAGATAGTCCAGCAGAGCCAAAGTAAAATAATTCAGACTGAGAGTCCATGTGTGATTAAAATATAATTTTTTTTACTAAATTCTAGCAGGGGAAGGGTAACTGGGATGAAAATAACAACACAGCATAATCAGCTACATCCTTACACTACAAAGACAAAACTAGAAGAGAGAATGGCTGCTCTCCTTCTTCTTCAGAACATCAAAACAAAGACGGGAAGAGAAGCCATAAAATGGTAATACACCTTGACACTTTAGTCCCAATCAAATCCCTAGATCAGGGAGAAAATTCCCGGGCTTCCTACATCTAAAGAACATTGGTTACATGAGAAACATGTGACTTCCTGTGAGCAACATAAACAAACATTTAACCCCAGATATACTGAGTGTTTTCAACTTTTAACAAGCAGTGAAGCCCATTCGTGGGCACCAACACATTTCCTGGGGAGGCCCAGTTCATCAGGGAAGGACAGGAGGCTGGAAGGGGGAGTGTCCTCGTCGGAGGGATGGAGAAGCACGGGGATATCGGGAGGGGAGGCAGCTAGAGCGCGGGTGTGTGTGTGTGTGTGGGGGGGGAACCTTTCAGAGCGCCGCCCCTGGAGAGTGCTGGGAGGGGGAACTCCCCGGCCTCGTCTCCCACTGGGCGTCCTGACACCGGTTGCTGCTTCTGGACTTCGCCCTCCTCGCTGGAGCTCCCCCTCGTCTTCCCGTCTCCCGTCGGCCGTTTGCCAGCCTTGGTCCTCAGCAAGGGCACGGCCAAGACCTACATAGCAGCCAAGATCGCGCGTGTGAAAGACTGGCACTGAAAGAAATGGGCGCTATAGAAAGTTTAGCATTTGTGCCGCGCTTGGGGCGCCCTCACAGGGCTCGGGGAGGTACATCCGGATGGGTAGCCCTGTTAGTCTGGCTGCGGCAGTAGAAAAGAGCAAGAGTCCAGTAGCACCTTAAAGACTGACAAAATATGTGGCAGGCAGTGGTATGTGGTATGAGCTTTCATGAGTCACTGCTCACTTCATGAAAGGAGGAGGAGGAGGAGAAGAGCAGCAATGACTCATGAAAGCGCATCCCCTGCCACAAATGTTGCTAGTCTTTAAGGTGCAACTGGACTCTTGCTCTTTTCTAGGGTTGGGGAGGGAGGGGGAAGGGGTGTACTTCAGCCGAACTCTTGGCCTGCTTTGCAAGGCTATTTGCACAATATGGTCTACTGAAGTTCTTTCAAGGTTTTTTTTTCCTTTTTCTTTCAGTTGATCTTTTCTGACTAAGGAGGTTTCTCTGCTGGGGGTCCTGCACAGGTCGCCTGTGTGTGTGAGTGTCGGGGCTGGTTTTTGCGGCTCCCAGTGAAACGACGCTGTCGCAAATTTAGACAGGTGATAAAAGAGATGAACACAGACCATTCCTGCATACATTTCCGCTCTGAAGAAAATGGGGCTTACGTCCAGTAGACTTGCTTAGGATTGGCCAGCTCAGTCCAGAAGTGAGGATTTGAACCGGGGACTGCAACCTTGCCCGGGTCTCCCTGGACCCAGTCTGATTCCGGCCCCGGCTGTTGCACATTCCCCGCCCCGGGCGCTTCGGGGCTGGCTCCTTCGCCGCCTCTGCTTCTTTTCCCCCACCCCCCTGTCCTTCCTGCCCGGCCCGCCTGGCCGCCGCTCTCCGGGCCGCCGCTGCTGGAGAACAAGGAGCGCCACACACCAGCCCCCTCCCCCCCGGCCAGAGGGACCCCGGGCCGGCCTCTCCGGGGCAGGAAGGGCAGGTTGGCCGGGGCCAGGCGGGAGGGGAGCCGCGCCCGGGGCCGCAGTGCCAGCCCAAAGGGAAGAAGCCCCCCCCCCCCAAAAGCCCGGG
>NW_015163605.1:906307-912681 GCF_001447785.1 Gekko japonicus | reverse complement strand
AAATTCTACTCTGTGAGCCACTGGCATGAAAGTTGTGAGCGAGCGATTTGGCTGCTGCCTAAATCAGTTTGCTCTGGAGCCCCCTCCTTCCCGAGCGAAGACAAAAACGCGTGAGCCGGAGGCTAACGAACGGTGAGCTAGCTCACACTAACTCCGCTTAGAGGGAACCCTGGTCCCGAAGCCTCCGAGGAGGGGCCACAGCAGCGACTGTAGGCAGGGGGTCTCCGACCGACCAAGCCCTGCCTCGCTTACTCCCCCGAAGTCGCCGGCAGGGCTCCCAGGCGCCCTCAGAGAAGAGAAGCAAAGCGGAGGGGGGTGCGTGTCTGGATGGGCGGGGGGGGGTGTCTGGTGAAAACCCTTCCCCAGACCTCGGGTGTCCAGGCGCGCGCCGCGCGGACAAGCGCTACCCTGGGAGGAGTCGAGGGCCTTCGGGGGAGAGCGGCGGGCAGAAGCGCTTGTGGGAGTCTGAACTTCCCCGGGAGAGAGAGGAAGAGGTCTTCGGGGGACTCCCCAGGGCGAGCGGGGCCTGGCGCTTCCCTTCGGAATCGGGGAGCAGCGAGGAGTCCCCCGCCCGCCGCCCAGCCGTCTCCATCCCCGGCCTTGAAGCACGAGCCAGAAGTTGGCCGGCGGCCCAGGTTATCTGCAGATGTCATCCCGGGACAACTTTCAGGGGAGCGGCTGCGCGTGCGGGAGCAAGACTTTTTTTTTTTTAAGTTTATTTCTTTTTTTTTGCGGCAGCGTTGGAAGTTAGCCTTTTTGTCTTTTTCTTTTTGGCTGGCACGGACCTCCCTGGGAACGAGAGCCCGCCTCGTCAGGAGTGCGGAGTGGGCGTCGAGACTCTTGTCTGGGCTGCCAAACTGGTGCCACAACAAACCAGTTCGCTATTCTTTATCTCCCCCCCCCAGTGGTGGCACAGTGGCTCCCCCCCTTTGTTCCTGTGGGAAGGGCTTCCTTCTCCAAGTTAACTCTTCAGGCGTCTAAAAGATAAACAGATGTGGGGCGCACTTTCCCAAGGAAAGGCGCCGCCGCTGGCCTCCTTCCCCTCCTAGGAGATGCGCGTCTTCCCACCCGCCTGTCCGCCGGGATCTGTGGCTGAGCCGAGAGGCAGGCTGGAAACAGAGAACGGAAAGGTCCGCAACGAAAGACACACACCCCCCGCCGCGTTTCCCGGACTGAGGCCGCTCTGCCTGCCGCGCGTGTGGGCGCCAAGGAGACGGGAACCCAAAAGGCGACAAATCAACCCCCCCCCCCTTCTTTTTAAGCCGGGAGGAAGTCCCAGCTCCCAGGGCGCACGGCCAGGGAAGGCAGAGACTGCCCGGGAAGCCCGCAGCGTCTGCAGCCAGCAGGGCGACCTAGCCTGGGTCAGCGGCAACCTGGAGCCTGCAGGCTTCTAGCGCGGGAAGCCGCCCGCAGACTGTCCCGGGCTCCTTAGATGTCGGTGGCGCCAGAGCGCAGTGGGGAGGGGCCGGGCCTAGGAGGAGCGTGCTGAGTGAATGATTCATGCCTGAGGAGGCAGAGAGGGAGGGAGGGAGGCCGGCGCGGCTCCGGCCTCCGTCTTGGGCGCGGGGGAGGTGGGGCCCTGGCTGGCTGGCAGGCACCCGGCGAGACTGTCTTGGTTAAGCCGCGCTTCCCCCCTCCCCAAAACACCGAGGCCGCCCCAGTGCAACAAGTGCCGCGAGGAGAGCCAGCCCGGGGCGCTCACCCAGACGCAGGACTCTCTCTCGCGCCGTGTTTTGGAGGCACCGGGGCTGGGCTCAGCTAATTGGCAGGAAGCCGGGATTGTGCGGGGAGGGGAGCCCCCAAAAGGGGGAGACTGCTCAGTTGTGTCCCCAAACCCGCCCCTGAAGCAGAGGGCCTCCCACAGGCGACACTGACTGACTGAACCAAAGACGGTGGAGACAATAATTTATTTAAATAATCTCTTCATATTGTAAAAGTAACATTGAATTGTGGGTTTTCTTTTCTTTTTGT
Source organism: Gekko japonicus (assembly GCF_001447785.1). Taxonomy (NCBI): domain Eukaryota; kingdom Metazoa; phylum Chordata; class Lepidosauria; order Squamata; family Gekkonidae; genus Gekko; species Gekko japonicus. Next base: position 910,710 of record NW_015163605.1, on the reverse strand, counting down.
TCGTCTGCTTTCGTAATAAATAACCAAGAAAAATAACCTTTTTTCATGTTTAAACAACCAACGGAACGGAAAAAAGAATTCAGTAGCTTATTGTTTTTGACAGAGAAAAGGAAATGTCTGAAAAAGAATAATAAAGTTATGGGGGGGAGAGAGAGGGAGAGAGAGAGAGAACGAGGGAGAGAAATATGACATTAACAAATCTTGGTTCACAAAAACAAATACAGGTTATCAAATGGTACTTTTCATTTTTTTTATACAAAGAAGAAGGGGGAATCAACACAAACAGCTTTATTAAACATATTTTTTTTCCTTGTGAAGAAAAGCCCTGCAAACATTTTAAAAAAGATAATTTAAACACAGCTGGGTTGGTTTTTCTTAAAATTTTAAATATCTACATATAAAAATTATTTATCTTTTTTTTTTCTCCCAACATCAAAATGAGGTCATCTGCAAAGGCACCTATAAAAAACGTTTACAAAACATTAAAGAAAATTAAATAAGAAATTCTGCACTGGTGATTTGATGAGAAATCAGTGGATTGCTAGTGAAGTTTGCAGAAGGATAGAGAGAAGGTGGGGGGAACCTCCTCTCTCCCTCCCCAAGAAAGGGAAGGGATCTAAGAGATGTAGTGGTGGGTACCGGAGGAAAGAACCTTGGGATGGGGGGGAATCTCATAGAGAGATTTTTGGAAGGAGCTGGCCACCATAGCTCCCCCCCCCATTCCACTGTCACCAGTGATTTCAAAGCCTCTGGCTGGATTGGGTGGGTGGGGGGTCTGATATGCTTGAGGAGAGTGTGGGGGACACTGATCAGACCTCTGTGCCAGGATTGCCAATGTCCAGGTGGGGGCCTGGAGATGCCTTCCTGGAATTAGAGCTCATCTCCAGCCTACAGAGATCAGTTCCCCTGGGGGAAACGGATGTTTTGGAGGATGGACTGTATGGCATTTATACCGGTTGAAGTCCCTCCCCTCCCTTCGGGAACCTGGGCTCCACCCCTCAAATCTCCAGGAATTTCCAACCCAGAGTTGGCAACCCGAGATCCCACACTCCAGGCCCGTTCCCTCCTTCCCAGGGAAGCAGAGGAGCCACTGCTGGGTCACTCGGGGTGGGGGGAGAGTAATTCTTCAACAAAGCACCAGGGAGGTTATCTCACTCATTCCGCTGAGCGGCCCCTCCCCCCCGCCTCCCGGTGGATCTCCGCTTGCGGGGTTGCGCGCGCGTGCGCACTCGGGTATTTGGGGAGGGGGGGGCTAGAAAATCGTCCCTGCGGTGACGGCCGCGCTGTGGTGGTGGTGATGGTGCAGGTGATGGTGGTGCGGGTGAGCCTGCCCTTGCTGCAGGATCGGGGAGGCGGCGGGCAAGTGGGAAACGGCGGCGCTGGACGCCTGGTGGTACCACGAATAGTTACCCAGGAAAGCCGCCGCCGCCCCGCCGGGAGTGCCAGGGCTGGAGCCCGCGCTGCTCCCGCCGCCGCCGCCGCTCCCACTGGCGCCGCCGTTGCTCATTCGCTGCTGGTGGGGAGCAAAGTCCCAGGCGAGGGTGGCCGAGGCCGGAGGCGAGGCGCAGGGCGGAGAGGCGCTGCCGCCGCCGCCGCCGGGGTGCTGGTCTGCGGGGATCTCGCCGCTTTTCCACATCTTTTTGAACTTGGAGCGCCGGTTCTGGAACCAGATCTTGACCTGGCGGGGGGGAGGAGGAGGAGAAGAGCCGGCAGTGAGCCGGGGAGGGAGAGCGAGGAGGGGAGAGAGAGCCCGACTCGAGGCCGCCCTGCCCCGACCACCAGCCCCCCCCTCCTCTGCGCGAGCCCTCCTTCCGCCCGGGGGAGGCCGCCGGGGCCATTCCCGCCTTTTCTTGGAGGCCGGGCTGGAGGCCTTCCCCGGCGCCTCCGCGGAGTCTGAGGCTCTAGGCCGCAGCAGCCTGTCCTCGGCTAGTCGTGCGTGGCGGAGGTGAGGGTCACAGAAGCAAGCAGAGAGGAGCCCTCCGCGGAGGCCCTCTGGATGGCGGAGGGAGGGAGGGAGGAGCCTTGCTGCGCGAGAGCTCCTCGCCTTCGTCGTTCCGGGGTTTGGGGGGGAGAGGCTTGGCTTGTGGCGCAGTTGTGTTGTGTTGGGTGTCTGTTGGTTGGTTGGTAAAAAGGGCTTCGAAGAGGCCTGCGACTGGAGGGTGTTTTTTTTTGAAAATGAGGGACGCGGGAAACACAAATCGGCCAGGGAACCAAAACAAACCCAACTCTCCACCCGGAGAGGAGTCTGGAGGCCTTTTCAATAGCACGGGAGTGGCTGTGTGGCCCAGGCAGGGCTCTGCGCCCGCCCGCTCGCCCGCTCCCTCCTCCAGCGCTTTTCCCCACAACAAATCCGTTTGGTCTCGAAGGCGCCAGAGACGGCCTTTTGTTGACCAGGCCGCGCCAAGCCTTTCTGAGGCCGCCGGGGAACTCTCCTCGCCTGCTTGGGTTTATTCGACTGGTCTTGAGTGCCTGGAAAAGGCTCCGAGGCCTGCGCTGTTCCTACCCGTGGGCGGAAGCGGGGTTGGCTGGCTGGCGGGCGAGGGGGAAGAGGCAACCCAAAACAACCCCCTTCGCCCTGTCTGGAGTGAAATTAGGCTGTTCTCTCTCCACGCAAAGAGCAGCAGAATTTTTTAAAAAAGAGGAGCCAGACAGCCAATATTCCCTCCTCACAACCCGACCGAAAGGGGGAAGGAAACATCATTTGCAGGAGCAGAGAGGGGAAAGGGGGAAGGCGGGGCAGCAGGCGCGCTGCGTTGGCCTAGAAACAGAACATTGGATGCCGACGCTTTTAGGGCCCCTCCGCAAAGAAGCGCGTTGCAGGCCCTCCAAGCCGGCGGTCTCGAGCGTGCCTAAGGCCCCAGTCCTAAGAACAACTTTCCTGGGAGTTAGCCCCAGTGGGTAAAACGGGACTTTCTTAGTTAGACCTGCTTTGGACGGCTCCCTAGACATTTAAACAGAGAGCATGGACTAATAACGGACGCTTTCTGAAAACCCTTTCCCGTGTAAATCGACGGGGCTTTCAGAAGCGCTTTAATATCGGGGTCAGAAGCAGGTTTTAAACACCCACCGCACGGCCTTTCTCTCTTGTCGCGCGGGCCTGCTTCACTCAATAGGCAGGGGCCGAGGCCGCCCGTTGCAAGCTGCACTCTGCTCCCCCCCCAACAATCGTCAGGAGAAGCCCCTCCGGGGTGGGGTGGGGGGCTGCTCCGCCTTCCGATCTGGAGAGCGCAAATGGTCCGAGGCAGAGATTCCGCCTCCCCGCCGCCCGGGACTCTTTGGACGTGCTCCTCCTCCTCGCCCCGGCCGGTGCAGCGCCTCCCGTCCCGTCCTTTCCTACCTGAGTTTGCGTGAGGCCCAGCGAGGCGGCCAGCTCGGCTCTCTCGGGCAAGGCCAGGTACTGCGTCTGCTGGAAGCGCCGGTTCAAGGCCTGCAGCTGGAGGCTGGAGTAGATGGTCCGGGGCTTGCGGATCTTCTTGCCTTTGCCGTTGAAGCGCACCTCGCCGCCTTCCACCACCGTGCTCTTCTCCGACTCGGGCCCTGCAAGGAAGCGATGCGGCCGAGGGTTAGTCGAAAGGCGGCGCAGGCCTCTCCCTCTCGCCCTCGCCCTCCCCCAGCCCGGCGTCCCGGCGGCGCAGAGCCTGAAAGGGGGAAACCGGCGGTCCCGGAGCTCCTTCGCCCGCGGAAGCGGGGGGCAGATGGATGTGAAAAGCGTAGAGACCGGTGATGAGGGTCAAACTGTCTACAGTTTGATTTGAAATCTGTATAGAAATTACACACTTTCTTGGTAATGGGTTGGATCCAGAGTAAGTTTCTGCCAGTTTCCTCTTCCCACTGTGACTGGCCTGCCGCCTCCGCTCCCGTGTGGCGGCGGCGGCTGCTGCTGCTGGTTGGTGTAGTAGCTGCTGTCGGTGGCGGTGGAGACGGGCAAAGTGGGCGATTCCTGCGGCTTGTGCAAACTGTGGTGCTGGTGGTAACTGCTGGAGGTAATCTGGTTGGCATGCATATCTGAGACCAGGCTGTCAAAGACCCCAGTCATCCTGGAGGGCTGCTCTTTCCCCGCCCCTCCTGCCGGCCCTGCCCGCCCCTCCCGCGCGGCGGCAAGGAGGCACAGCACCAAGGGAGGGGGGAAACCGGAGGGAAAGCAGCCCAGATCTTCTTCGCGCTCTCTCTTTCTCTCTGCTTTGTTGTTTTGCCACAGGGCCCGTCACTGGAGAGGAGGAGGAGGAGGGGGGGAAATTCCTTCCCTCCCTTTCTTCCGCCCCCCCTTCTTTTTTTTTGGCACCCTGGCAACTCCAAGCAAGAAGAGCCGAGATCACTGGGGATCCCTTTGTGCCGCCGCTACTGCCGCAGTGGCCCCCGGAGGAGAAAGACAGGCGGTCGCCATCATCGCCCGGCGGCGCTCA
>NW_015163605.1:863762-906295 GCF_001447785.1 Gekko japonicus | reverse complement strand
GGCGCTAAAACTTTGTTTGGGGGTGGGTGGGGTGGGGTGTTTGTACTTCTTCTTCCCACCGATCCACCCCGGGGCAGCCGCCTCTCCGCCTGTCTCCCCAGCAGTGGCTTTACGATTGTCTGCTGCGGCCGCGGGCTGCCAGGCGGGCATTTAACACCAGTCACGTGAGGGCGGGCGACGTCACCTAGCAACAGCCAATCAGCGCCCCCTCCGGGCACCATTGTATTCTCTCTCTTTCTTCCCTCATCCTGCCCGCCCCTGCCCTCCCTCCCCTTTCCAGTCTTTGCTTCCCTGAGCGGTGGAGGCGCCTCACATCTGACACGTGCTGAGAAGGGGGGGAAGGGGAGGGGGCAAAGGGGGGAAATTGCAAAAAAGGAAGAAGGAGACAGAGAGAGACCAAGGTTTAGGGTGAAAGTCTAGGGCTGGGAGTATTATTCAAAAAAACCCTCCCCCCAGCATGGTTCCTCACCACTAGGTTTGTTCAGTCTTGCCACTGGAAATAAGACCAAGTCTTGTGTGTGTGTGTGAAAGATGGGGTGGAAATGGAACAGCCAAATTATGCGGCTGGATTCTTGTTTGGTTCCCCCCCCCCTTTGTCTTTTTTCTTCTAAGACCAATAAATTCCTCGCCTAGTCTAGTCAGAGGCAACCACAGTCAATTAAAAGACAAGATCGTCTATTAAAATCATATCCAAAAATTCATATTGGCCAACAGGTAGTCGCAACGGTGGTGTGGGAAGAAAGACTTGCCGGTTCCTCTCTTGCGCACATTGTGGATACAGAAAGATTTCTTAGTAAATGTATTGTGTGTGTGTGTGTACTGGTCTTTGCACCCTTATAAGGAGCCACTTGGGGAAAAGAGGTGAAGGGTGCAGACGGACAAGCAAAAAAGAGGTTGAAAAGGCACTGGAAATCATCAGTGCAACCCTAAGAAAACACCTTCCCATTGAATATATTTGAGTAAGATCCCGAGTAGATTTATTTATTTATGCACTTCTTTCATTTATACTTCACTTTTCTCTCCAAACGGGACCCAACGTGGGTGGCTTATAACTTTCTCCTCCATTTCATCCTTACAATACTCCTGTAGGTGATTGGCCCGAGGTCACTCAACCAGCCTCCCTGGAAGAGGAGGGATTGGGACCTAAATCTCTCAGCTCCAACCCCAACTCTCTAACCTTTACAGAACTCGCTGTGGACAGTGGATCTTTTTAGGATTGCTCTGTAACTCTAAGGAAAGAAGTTGCCCTTTTATGGGTAACATGTTGCATCTCTGAACCGGAGGCTCTAAAGCTTTTAACAGTTTGTAAGCACAAATACTTTCACTGAGTTGGTGACTTTGCACAAGAATGTACAACACCCACCCACACACACAGATCTCCGTATGGGTGTTTTGGCGTAGTCATGGGATGTACCCCGACTGGCTCTTGATGACTGAATACAAGAGGGAGGTATGAATGTTACACAGATTGTTCAGTGAATTGTTGGGTGAATTACATTTGGGGAGCACCCATTCTTCGACATCTACGTCGCCTGTACTTTCGAAGCAGATTCTTAATGGACAGATGCGCCTGCAGAACAAAGTCACACCGCGAATAGAGTTTACCTCTGGAAGGAAGAATCAGACCTTAGTTCGGGCCATTCATGGATCCCTTTATCTGACCGGTCGATATTATTTTTTAGCCTCGAAGGGCTAGCTAGGTAGGATGAAGTGAGGGATATTGTCAATATTTTGTGAACCTCTTTAGAAAATTATGAGGAGTATTTCAAATTTCTAACATTATATGCATTGCCATAACATACATAACTTGTACTTCTAAATGGGTCAAACCCCCCCCCCCATCATAATATTTTGGGCGATTAAGTTAAAGGGAAACCAACATTACGAAGATGCGGCGTCTCTTTCGACAGTAGCCCGGTGCGCTTTTTTTCCTTGCGGAAGAAGGCACGCAAGGGAAAGTGAATGGATGGAAAAGCCGAGACGGCCCGCGGAAGTGTTTATGACCTTTGAGCGCCACCTAGTGTGAGAAGCCCTCCCCCTGATGTCTCCGAGGCGAGGCAGGAGACGGCGTAATCGCACCTAGGCGCCAGGCTCTTCAATCACCTTGCTGAGCAAAATAGTAATTAAAAACCACAAACACTGCGCTAACACCCTTCGCCTTGGAGATCCTCCGGAGGAAGAGACATACCTGTGCGGCTGAACCAACTTGTTGCGACATGGAGGACGGAAAGGTGATGGGTTGGGGAAACGCCTCTCTGTGTTGCGTGTGTGTGTGTTTCAGTGGAGTGCGTAATTAAGAAAAAGAGAGCCTTCGGCATTAAGGCAGCACCCTGTGGAGTTGCAGAAGAAGAACAAAGAAGACCGGCCTTCTGGGGATGCTTTAGGGTGCCATTCTATGCAGAGTGACTGGCAGTCCAAACCCACTGAAATCAATGCGCTTAGATCGGAGTAACTCTATATAGGATTGCACTTTAGAACAATTTCTATGGATCACACAAGACCTGCTTCGAAGTAAAAGGTCGCTGGCTCTGGCGATTCGGTATCTTACAGGCAGTTCAGTCGCCAGCGAATGTGCAGTTGCTAAAGATTTCAAACACAAACAAGAAGTGCTCATCAGAGTTTGGAGAGGTAGTGGGAGTTTGGGCCTCAAAATGCGCCAGAGACAGATTATAGGGGCAGAGGTTGTTCCTTAGGATCATCCATGATGATGATGTATTAAAAGAGCAGTCACTCAAGTCTCTCTCCCCCCCCCATACTGAAACCCCTGAAGTGACTTATTTATTTTTGTTTAGGTGGCCTGTAACTTTTGCCTAACTTGTTTTTAGCCTCTCGTAAATTTCCTTTTGTGACAGAAAGAGTAACAAACACGTTTCATTTTCTGTTTCTGTTCTGAAATGTGTGAGTTTCCCAAAAAATGTCCAGGTAAAGCAATTTATAACGTTTGGAGGAAAGGTGTTATCCAGCAAGACTCGAGGAAAGGCAAATCGACAGTTCTTCCAGTTCAACACTGAAATAAATCCAAGTGTCATCCAAGTCCAGCATCCACTGCGCGGAAAATAGTCAAGGTTTTTGATGAGGATGTGGGAGTAGCCAAGCGCCACAGGCCTTTTCGGAAGGCAGGATTCTCTGCTTGACAATGCTCCTCTTACAATTTGACAATGCTCCTCTCTCTTCTCACCTCAGTTGACCTCCTGTTCAGCTCCAACTTCCCGGCACAGTCGGAATCCTACCCAGAGGTAACTCCCCTTTAAACCCACTGACAACAGTGAGTTCCTGGAATTGGTCGACTCCAAGTCTCCAGCCCAAACATTTCTGGCCAGGCAATCCCGTGGATGCTTGCTGGGGGAGTCCACTGTTTTGAATCCAGTTAAATTACCCCCCCCACACACACACACTCCGAACTCCTGCGGTCATCCTCCAGCGGCCCCTCTTGCCTGGCGCCTGGCCCCAGGATGGCTCGGTTAGCTATCAGCAAGGGGAAGGGCTTTCTCAGTTGTGGCCCCTTGTTGGGTGATAGTGAGATATTGGGAAAAAATGGTATTTAGCAGAGATAATATAGCCCAGCAGAGCCTGAGTAAAATAATTCAGACTGAGAGTCCATGTGTGATTAAAATATAAAGTTTTTACTAAATTCTAGCATGGGAAAGGGTAACTGGGATGAAAATAACAAAAGAGCATAGTCGGCTACATCCTTACACTACAAAGACAAAACTAGAAGAGAGAGGTTATGGCTGCTCTTCTTGTTCTTCTTCAGAACACCAAACAAAGATGGGAAGAGAAGCCATAAAATGGTAATATACCTTGACACTTTAGTCCCAATCGAATTCCTAGATCAGGGAGAAAATTCCCGGGCATCCTACAGCTAAAGAACATTGGTTACATGAGAAACATGTGACTTCCTGTGAGTAACATAAACAAACATTTAACCCCAGATATACTGAGTGTTTTCAACTTGTAATGCCCAACACCCCTTCCCTATGGAATGCACTCTTGGATGACACCCCTGCGCCCTACCGGACTTGCTCAGTTTCTGCCGGGCAGGCAAAGCTGGATAGTTTAGGTCGGCCTTTGGAGGGGAATCACCTGTTTGGCCTTGTGGCATCATGGAGACTAATATTATTTCTATGTGAGATGTGAATACCTGAGACAGAAAGACAGTAGCCTTGTCCCACGTTACAGGGAATGTAGGTGCAACCTGCGTGCAAGTGTGTATGCCTATTTGAAAGAAAGAGCCAACATGTATTCACTTTGCAAATGGAACTGGAGACCAATACCTGGATAAATATGAGGTTTCAGTCACAGGTTCAGCTGTTTGTCCATTGACTGTAACGCGAGAATTACATAAAGAACGATCAAGTGTACACTGTATGTGGATTGTGTGCATTCACTGTAACTTGTGACTAGAACTCAGGGATTCTGAGCTGAGCTCCCCCTCCTTAAAATTAAAAAACAAAACCAAAAACCCAAACTGATTTACCTTCATTTGTTATCTTCCACCAGTGGGTGAAGACCTTTTTTAAAAATATGGTATCCCTTTTATAGACCCTTCTTTCTGTTTATGTTTTTAATTGTTGTTTTTCCTACATCTATGTATTGTTTTTAATTTTTTCCCCAGCTGTTCACAACCTTGAGAGACCAAACTGGATGGAAAGGTAGCCGTAAAACATTTTACAATAAAATAACATACAACAATCACAGATCTGAGAAACTAGAAAGGGCTTAGTAATTATCGTTAGCATTTAAACAGCAATATTTGAGTTTATAGCGCCTCACATATAGTACATTAGTCATCCTTACGACACCCATGAAAAGATACAATAGATACAATAGTATACAGGATATTCTTATATCCTCAGGCAGAATTATTTACCAATGACTAATGGCAGAGACCATGTTTGCATTAGGGTTGTCCTGGTTCACAGCTGATTCTCATGACATCCAATGCTGTGCATGTTTACTCAGAATTAGGTCTGTGTTCACCCTGACCTAGATAGCCCAGGCTAGACTGATCTTGTCAGATCTCAGAAGCTAAATTGGTCTGGCCCTGGCTAGTATTTGGACTTCCAAGGACTACCAGGGTCGTAACACAAAGGCAGACAATGGCAAACCACCTCTGAATGTCTCTTGCCTTGAAAACCCTGTGGGATCGTCATCAGCTATGACTTGATGGCACATCCCATCACCAAGTCTGTGATCAGTGGTACTTACTGCCAGGTGTGTATAGGATACACACTCAATTACAATCTTTCCCTTTCTTCTTCACTCCTATTGTTTCACCTATTGTACACTGTTTAAACCTTCTTGAAACTGTATTTCTATATTCTCTATGCTTCTGTTCCTTCAACACTGTTGAAATACTAAACTAGAAGTGCTACTACCAATAGTAAACAGATGAGCAACAAACAACCTGTGCTGTGACTACTAGGAATTAACAGTATTTTAAGAAGACCAAAATTACCACTCATATGATTAGAGTTTGAGGCATTGCCCCAAGTATCTCCCAATATTCTACTCCGATTTAAAGTTCTTTTAGTGGAAGATGTTAATTTAGGACACGTTCACACAAAAACGGCAGTGATACCTGTACAGTAGTTGAGGAGGGGTTCCATTATTCCAGCCATTTGTATGTTCTACCATATAAGCTTACCTTATCTCATTAAGGACACAATGCCAGTACAGTCCTAAGCAGAGTTATACCATCTATGCCCTTGACCTCAATTGACTGAGAATGATGCAACTCTATTCATGTCCCACCCTCACTAAGAAACATCTTCTTCTCCCTTAAAAAAACCCCTTTGTTTTAGAACAGAAGTTCTGTACAACTTGAATTACAGGACTGGGTCATCCCATGACTGCAAAACCCTGTGAATGGACCCTTCAGAAGAGCCTAAATTAGTTCACTATCGAAACACATTAAGCTGTCTTATCCTGGTTTTTTTTTCCAGCTCTACCGAAGCAGAGCCTCCAAAAATTGATAAAATTTTTCGCTTATGGAAATCGATGCAACTCCGTATTGTGAGGGGTTGGCGTGATCTGGTCCATTGTCTTATGCTGTATTGGACTACTGGTCTGTCAAGGTCCTTATTGTCTTCTCCACTGACTGGGGATGGCTCTCCAGGGTTTCGGGCAAAGGTCTTCCTCATCACCTGAGCCTTTGAATGGGAGATGCTGGGGACTGAGCCTGGTTTGTTGTGCATGCAAAAGCAGATATCCTAGCATTGAGCTATAGTCCTATTCCAAAGACATATCATATATTGCAGGAAGCTATGGAAAGCCTAGTTCAAGATGACCATTCCCTTATGGAGTTTTTTTAAAAGGCATATTGTGAGCATTTTTTTTTTTGCTTTACAAATAATGACATTGGCTGAGGTTGGTCTGTTTGCATAATTAACAGGTGTGTATGCACAGACTGTATGTATCACAACAAAACAAGAGGAAGAGACAGTCTGAACATATACAAGCAAGAGAGAAACTCTAACAATGCACTAAATAAAGAAAACAATACATTTTGTGCAGAATTCTTCTTGTGTATTCATGACAAAAATACAAATCGTACAATACAAAATAGTGTTATAGAAGGACCATCCTACGAAGGTTCGAGATAAGTACTTCATTTCAAAGTATCTTCTTCAGAGATGGTAAAAGGTAAAGGTAAAGGTTCCCTTGCTCGAAAGCCAGTCGAGTCCGACTCTAGGGTTGCGGTGCTCATCTCCGTTTCAAAGCCGAAGAGCCAGCGCTGTCCGAAGACGTTTCCGTGGTCATGTGGCCGGGCATGACTAAACACCAAGGCACATGGAACGCTGTTACCTTCCCACCGAAGTGGTACCTATTTATCTACTTGCAATTTCTTGCTTTCGAACTGCTAGGTTGGCAGGAGCTGGAACCATCATGCGGCGACTCAGGTCTTGAACTGCTGAACTACTGACCTTCAGAGATGGACAAACATGTAAAACTGCAATAATTGCATTCTTTCAAAACTTCATTATTATTTGGTAAATATCAATCAAGTCCACAATTTCATGTAGTGTTGTTAAGACATAGCTTTCCAAAGCCAGAGAAAAATTCAGTGTCGGGCCACCGATCAGTATAATACAACAGACATTACTTAGCCTAAGCAAAGATGGAGAAAATTTTAAAAGGCATATTGTGAGCATTTTTATTTGCTTTACAAATAATTACATTGGCTGAAGTTGGTCTGTTTGCATAATTATCAGATGGGTATGCACGAACTATATATGTTGTTACAAGGTATAACAATAATGGAAGAAATTGCTGTTAGGTTCACACAATAGCACTATATAGACAAAAATGAATAAATAAACTTGTTGAGATGACGTTCAATGATGTTTGTAATTTCTATATTTTCAAGACAAAGGACGTCTGACACTGAAGATAGGTGATACGAACATCTTGAGTGGTAGTTCGTTTCGAGACACAACTCTTTTTCAACCACAATTCAGATTCTCTGGTTGTCTTTTTGTGTACAGAGGTAGTATCAATCTTTTCCAACAACAGTTCCAACAGCCCGTAGGCTAACAAGTTTATAATACAGCACGCAAGCTTACTAGTTTTCAGTCCGGACATCAAGGTATAATACAGAAAGTGCTATCTGGCAAGAGGAACAAGAGATCGAGATTACTGAAAGAGGCTTTGGTGACAACTAATTCTTGTGAAACTGTTCCGCAGACATCAAAAAGGTCACATGCCCCCAATTTTGAAGCAGCGTTCCCCACCAGTCAGTTTCACTTAAGAATCTCTGGTGTGATGTTAGCCCCTGGTTATTGTAGTGCCAGTGGCCCTCTCTGGGAATCCACGTTGCTTGCTCTTCTTCGCAAGGCTGACACAGTAGAACAGGCACGGAGTACTGTTGTGCTGAGGAGTTGTTTCTCTCTTTCCCCCTGTGCAAGGTCAGCGTTTGCTGGTTTGGATCTGATGGTGACTGGACAGAGGTTTATGATTGCTCAATTGTTTGTGACCCGATATTTTGGAACAGAACTGTTAAGTGGGATTACTCAGGCAGTCACAAGTATGAACAGAAAACATTATTTTTATCTTTGTAAGCTGCCCTCTTTGGAGGTTTTTGATTCTTGGAGATGTTAGGGACAGATGTGGGAACAACAGATTGAGCTGGAAATTGTGGTTTTTGAATGCCGCCTTGTTAAAAAAAAAAAAAAGACAGGAAAACAAAGTCTGTGTTTGGCACCTTCCAACCTTAAACACCGAGTCTGAAACCTGCTCTTGATACAAGGACTGGCTTTTGAGACACGAAGGAGAAACCACATAATGTCATCTTCAAAACTGGGGGACATGCAGGAAAAGGGGGTACAACTGGTGCGAAGGCAACCACATTTAATGAAGGATTTGGAATGCAGGAAGTTCATTGCAGTTTCTATCCATGTGATGCATTGGCTGGAATCAGTGGGAGCGGTGGTGCAGGCAGTAAATGCTTGCAAGTAAAACTATCTCCGAACAGCCTTAATAGCTGTTCGAGTCCCACCGTGGCCGGGGTGAGCTCCTGGCCCTTATCCTAGCTCCCGCCCACCCAGCGGCTCGAAAGCCCTTAACGGCAATTTGACAAATGGGTACCCACTCCTTAAGAGTGGGGGGGCACCCTACCTCCAATATTGGAGGGCAGCAGCGGCGGCTGGACAATGCGGTGAATCGATGAGAACATGGCGACGGATCGGTGGCAGACGGCAGGCGACTCAGGAGGCGATTGGAGGCGGCGTGGAGGCGCGGTGACGTAAGCACAGTCGGAGCCTCTGGGACAGAGACCAGTTGCGACCTCATCGTGCAGCCGTGCGCCATAAAAGGACCATCCCAGGAAGCTGAGCTGAAGAGATGGAAAGAGACCTCCGCCGAAGGACACTACCGCCTGATCCTAGCAAGACCCCGCCACAGAAAGACCTACACTGCGTAGGTGCCTGGTAAGGCATCCATCTCCCCTGATATGTATGTGGCCCTAGTTAGGCAATTAAATGTATATGTGTAAACCGCTCCGAGCCTCCGGGAAGGAGCGGTATAGAAATGTAATGTAACAACAACAACAACAACAACAATAATAATAGTTTAAGGGACGCATGACAGAGTGGATGAAAACATGTAGGCAGAAGCAGGGTCATAGCCAGGATTTTTTGGTTTGTGGGGGAAATTTTTTTCTTGTGGAGCACCCATTATGCTTATACTTAAGAACAGTAAATATTTACTTCCACCTGGAGTCTGGCACCCCTCCTTCCCCATGCAGCTGGATGCATGGCCGCGGCTGGCGAGAGGCGAGAGAAAGCAGGTGTAGCATGGGATTGGAGGGTGGTGGGTGTGGGGGTTGCCTTGCCGGCAAAGAGAGAGACGACAGCCTGCGAGAGAGGGTGGTGTGGGTGTTGCTGGTGTTGCTGGCAGTGGCAGCAAGCATGTAATACATTTTAAAATTCCCAAAAAATTGAAGTCAGGGGGCCTGGGAAGAAGGTCCCAGGCTCTATCCCTGGCATCTCCAGTTAAAGGGTTTTGGATAGCAGTTGCTGATAAAGGCCTTTCTCTGCTCGAGATCCTGAAGAGCTGCTGCCAGTCAGTGGAGACACTATGACCTTGATAGACCAAGAGTGCAATCCGAAGAAGAAGAAGAAGAAGAAGAATTTATACCCCACCCTTCATTCAGAGTCTCAGAGCGGCTTACAAACTCCTTTCCCTTCCCCCCCACCACAACAGACACCCTGTGAGGTAGGTGAGGCTGAGAGAGCTCTTGACAGAAACGGCTCTTTTCAAGAACAGCTGTGCCAGAACGATGGCTTGCCCAAGGTCATCCAGCAGCTGCAAGTGGAGGAGTGGGGAATCAAACCCGGTTCTCCCAGATTAGAGTCCGCGCACTTAACCACTACACCAAACTTGGAGTAAGCTCTGCTGAGTAGACTTCAGTAGGATTCTGCACAGACCTGCTCAGGCTTGCACTGCAAGAGTCTGACTTGGTATACAGCATATTGCACTCAGAGAACCAACACCTGCTGGTTACCCTGGCCCAAAAGACGCCTGCTTAGTGTCTACCAGGCCCTGGGCTTTTTCTGCCCTGGCCCCAACCTGGTGCAATCAGCTCCCACTGGAGATCAGGGCTCTGTGGGACTTTCTATCGTTCCGCAGGGCCTGAAAAATGGAGCCGTTCCGCCAGGACTTCCGGTGAGGCGGCGGGCGTCTTACCTTAGTTGTCCTCCCTGCTCTAGTTCCCAGTCTGCTGAAATGGCCCATTTGACTTGATCTTGTGGCTCTAACAGATTTATATGAAATATGTTGCTACCTGTGTGACTTTTATTGTTTTTTGTTTTAATGATTTTAATGTGATTTTATTGTTACAAGTCTTGGACTCTGTTTCTTGTGATCTGCTCTGAGCCCGCTTTGGGGAGGGTAGAATAAAAACCTCAAAATAAATAAATAAAATAAAAACAAAGAAATATTCAGGTCTTCAAAAAAACCCTCAGTGGTAACTCAAGTATCATGATGCTCTCTGGTGCTGATGCTGTCACAGACACAATAAGCTCGTAAGGGAGGTGTGGACATCTCCCCCCCCTCCCGCAATTGACTGTGCTCACCACCAAGAGAGCATTCAGTGTGTTGACTGAAGTCAGCACACGGAGGGGGTTGATCAAGCTGTTTACATGCCAGCTGTGCATGACTCACAGAAGCGCTCAGAAGGAATCCAGCATCTCCAGCACATTATACTTAGTTTCTCTTCCGTTGTTGACATGTATTTTTTTTAAAAGTGAATGTTGTGCTGGCCGAAGAAAATATTTTATGCTCCATTCACTTTTTAAAACGGATACTTGATCTAATCTGGGGCAGCTGCCTTGTGAGCAGATATAATAAATAAATAAATAAACAAATAAATAAATACTGCCAAGGAGAAATGTCTGTTGGCAAGCAAGGACTGCTGTGGAGTAGGAAATTCTTAGCGACGTCTCCGGAGAAGCAAAAGCAAAGGCAAGTTCTGGGCGGCACAAAGGACGAAGACTGTCCTGTGATGCTCCGTGATCTGATGCTCTACATACTTGGTCAGTAGTGACAATGTTGCCCTGACCTGGATAGCCCAGGTTAGCCCAGTCACATCAGATCTCGGAAGCTAAGCAGGGTCGGCCCTGGTTAGTGTTTGGATGGGAGACCTTGAAGGAATATTGGAGTCATGATGCAGAGGAGGGCAATGGGAAACCACCTATGAACATATCTTGCCTTGGAAACCCTGCAGAGTCACCATAAGTAATCTGTCACTTGATGGCCAACCCCCCCCCCAACAATGTTAAGTTCATTTTGAATAGGGTTGGATCTGGCAAGCTGTCAGCTGAAGATACAGACAGATGTAGGTTTGTGCTGTGTTCTGTCCCCCCCTCACCCCCCCAGTCCCTTCCAACCCGGGAAAAGTTGATTCCTGAGTTTATGGGACCTGCATGGACTAAAGCTGTTTAAATTTGGGGAGGAGGAGGAGGAGGAGGAGGAAGGGGAAGAAATTAATCTTGTTCCCTGTAATGTCATCTGAGGAGGGGGCACTTTCACACCTTTCTCCTTCTCATTGTAACCCCACAAACTGCATGGCTTAATAACAGACACATGTCCCATGCAATGCTCCCTCTAAGCTCTGGAGTCTTGTGAGCAAAAATTCTACTTTGTGAGCTACTGACATTAAAGTTGTGGGTGAGCAATTGGCCTACTGCATGAATTAGTTTGCTCTGGAGCCTTCCTTCCTGAGCTAATACAAAAAATGTGTGAGCTGGAGGCTAAAGAACTGTGAGCTAGCTCACACTAACTCAGCTTAGAGGGAACTCTGGCATGATCTTAGGAGTCAGCTTTCCTGTGGCTGGAAGGGATTGTTAGGGGAGGGGAACATGGTAAATATCCATGCTCTTTGTGTTGGTGAGTGGCTGGATCCAACCCATAGAGCTGACTGAAGTACACATTTCAGTTTTCTCCCTAGGCCTTTTCCTAGGTTAGGTGTCCAACCCTCCGTTTACAAGGGGCAGTCTTAGCCAGTGGGCAACAGGGGCAGCTGCCTCAAGCCTTGCACTGGTGGGGGGGGGGGCAACTGCCCAAAACTCTGCCCCTCTGAAAGAGGGGGGAAAGACCAGGCTCCTGATGCTGTTCATGTCCAACTATCATGCCCATCAGGTGGCTGGATTCTGGCAATGCCTCCTGTCCATCTCACATGGGGCAAAGGCCATCCCTTGCTTGGCCCTGGTGGGGAGCCAGAGTGTGGGTGGCAGTGAGTCTGCGACCCCATCCTGGCCTTTTGCCCAGGGCCCCAGAATCAGTAAGACCCCCACACACACAGATATCACAGACTCTCTATCAACGAAACTAGTTTTCTTGCCCTTAGCAAAGAAGTTTACAGTAAAACTTATAATACAATACATTTTGATAGGGTGGGGTGTTTTTGGTTTTTTTTAGGAAGATTTGGTCAAACTCATGTTTCCACTGAGAACTGGGTTATGTTTAGCTAATGGGATGGACCAAAGAGATATTTTTCTTTATGTCCCCTAGTTATAAAGACTCTAGTTCTATTTCTTAGACACAGTTCTGCTTCCCAGGATACTTACTGATGACTTGGTTTCTGAACACCTAGGATTTAGGGGCCGTGCCCTGGATAGCAGAGGCCAGCCCAGTCTCATCAGATCTTGAAACTAAGCAGGGTTGGCCCCGGTTAGTACGTGGATGGGAGACCACTGCAGAAGCCCAGGGTTGGTACACAAGAGGCCGGCAATGGCAAACCACCTCAGCTTGTCAAATGCTTTGAAAACCCCATAGGGTTGTACAGTTTGTTATGTCCGCTGACCGCCACTATGTGACAGCGGTCTGCAACCAGAGCTTGGTTCCTAGGAACAATACGGACTAGGATCCTGAGACTCCAAGTTAGCACCTATAGTGTGGTGGGAAGTTCAAACCCTCCAATGGGACTTGTGGGTGTGTATCAGGGACTGTATATAGTTGGCTGTGCTGGCTGTTTGTGTATGTTATGTTGTGTACCAGTAAACCATGAGCTAATAATCACTGAGCGTCTGTCGTTTATATGCGTCAGACCCACTACACAACAATGGCGATGAAGGTGGGATCCCGCTGAGCTGGCCGGGCTGCTGGGGTGCCAAAGGAAGAACAGGAACCGCTGCTGCTCTCACCGATGAGCACCGAAGGTGCGCAAGTCGCTTTCCCGCCACCACCACGCAGCATGATGGCAGTCGCTCCGGGAGCAGGCCCTCCATTCGACCCGAACACGCCTCAGCACTGGGAAGCCTGGGTCGAGGGACTCAAGTCCATCTTGGCAGTTTACGAGGTCACCACTGAAGAAAGGGATCCCAGGCGTCACACCATTCTTTGATGATACCTTTTAGCCTTTTAAACATCAAAGCAACAGCATTGCAATAATAAGACAGAACAAGGTGTCACACCATTCTTTGATGATTCCTTTTAGCCTTTTAAACATCAAAGCGACAGCATTGCAATAATAAGACAGAACAAGAGCTTATTCTTTGTGAAGGCACTTTAGGGTTGAGTGTATATTGCTCAGTAGTTTGCAGGATGAGCCACAATGGACCTTCAGACAAAGATTCCCTCTTGGTCCCCTGATACCATTCAGATCCAATTCAAACAACATATGAAAAACAAATTAAGAACATAAGAGAAGCCAATGTTGGGTCAGGCCAATGGCCCATCCTGTCCAACACTCTGTCACACAGTGGCCAAAAATACCAGGTAGCATCAGGAGGTCCACCAGTGGGGCCAGGACACTAGAAGTCCCAGGACATGCATGATCTACATGGCTTCATGAGCCCCCAAGGAGATCAGGACCTAGATAATTTGGTTCCCCAGTTCTCCTTTCTCAGCAACTCCTTTCTCAGTTTCCTTGTTAGGAAACTCCCTTGTTGAAGGGTTCCCTGGAAAGAACTTGGTAAAGGTGGCCACCACCCAGGGGTCACTGGAGAACATCTAGACTGACCTGCTAACAAGGTTTCCTCCTAGCACAACACTAGACTTACACAGAAATAACACGGTGTAAACCCTGGAGAATGCTTTATAGAAAACTATATAGTATCCATGCAGTCTGGAAGAGATTAAGATAAATATCCCAGAGAAAAACACCATACTGGTTTTCTTTTGGCTAAAAAAGGAGTAAGTTTGGTAAGGTAGTCCTGTGTGGAATGGGAATGAATGAGTTATTCTTATGTAAACCCTAGGGGCCAAGATCCTAGATGCTCTAGGGGGCAATCCTGAGCCATATTAAAGCTTAGTTTTTTTGTGTGTCACACTTGCATCCGAAATTCATTTAAATGACTCAGACTGCTGTGATGACTAGAGGCTTTTGAATCAGCTGGTTGTACATTTTCAGGAATTTTTAAACAGGGTAATTCATTTCTTTCAGTGCCTCCCTCGCCTTCTTCTGAAGAAGCCCAAATCCTTCGTGACAGAAGGGGAAGGGAACCTGACGTTACAGAGATTTCATGCAGATGTTTTGTGATCTTGTTTCTTGGAAAAGGATTGAAGAGTTGATATAGAAAAGCTCTTGAGTCTATATAATCCAACCTTGGCTTTGTTTCTGAATGACTTGCTTTAGGGCAAGGGAAGATCCAGACAGCTAGGCTGGGATGCAGATAGAAGCCACCCAAAACATCTACTTGTCTTTAGCATTTCTCTTTTCTTAAACCATTCAGCTCCCTACAGTTGATATGTATGTAATGGGCAAAAAAGTGGGGCAGCAGTTAGCTGTGGATACCGTCTGTGAGACGTGATTAGTAAATACAGGGTGAAAATAACCGTTGTAGAGGATGCTGCTGGAATTACAAGATGTTTGCATTCAAGGTGATTCTGATTCTCCCTCCCCTGCAGTTAATTGGTTAGCAAATTTAAAAAAAACACACAACAGAACTGAAGACCAAAAAAACAATGGCCCTTTTTGCACTCTCCTTTTAACCCACATTCACCACGGTGTTCTCCAAGCAAAAAGGCAGCCCCATGTAGAGAGCGTTACAGTTAAATCCAGGTCCCCCCCCCACACTAAAACCAAGTTCAATCTTCTTTTTATTCTGTTTCGTTTTCCCGATCCTTCATTATGTCACCTCCCTTCGGTGGTCAGCCCGATTTCAGCCTGCTGTTGCCCCTGGGTTATTTGGATGCTGTTTTGCCCTGGATTTAAATTGCCTCGACTCGAACACTGAGAAAATCCAAAGTGGCAGGCAAATGCGTAAAGGACTAATATCATGCTGTCTGTCAAATTCTGAGCCTGCATTGGCGGGGAGGGCGGGGTATAAATCAAATAAATAAATAAATACAAAATGGAAGGGTATGGATCCCAAATGATTCGTGGGATGCAGGAACAAAGGGATCTCAACTCTCAGTCTTATGGGGGAAGATTTAGCCAGCTTTTGTGTGTGCATTGTCACCCAATTCTGCTCCTTATTACAGCCTTTTTCCCACTGGGCTTTTGTCCATGCAGGTCCTGTGATTTCCCCACCTTAGCCATTTTGGTGGTCAGAAGGGAAGCCTCCTTCCTTTATTCAGCAGCAGAAAAGTTGGTTGGATCCAACCCATAGTTACCCTCCAGGTAAGAAATGATCGTTGAAGCGGTATGTTCATTATAAGTGGTGTGTTCTTCATGTAGAGTTTTTGTCCATAAGATTTGGAGGGGGAAAAAAGGAGTGCAAGTAAACTCTGCTTTCAGTAAAAGATTCTTTCCTTTAGATTTCCCAAAGGAAGAGGCATTTCCTTTTTTGTCTCAGCCTTCTTTGCTCCTGGCTGAGACCTCTTTTGTTTCAAGCACAAGGGAGACTAAAGTCTACAGTTCTCCGCCTCCACTCGACTTTAAGACTCCTCCTAATCATAGACTGTGACTTCCATTATGCCCAATAACATCTTTCATCTCCTCCTCCTCCTCCTCCTTTCTTAAAATCCAGTTGCGAGAAGAATTCTGGTGAACTGGGAAGCTGGCACCCTGGGTTGTGGTTTTTGGTTGCTCCAAATCAAGGCATGGTTCCGGTTATCCCTGCCTGAAAGTAAGCAAGCTAGCCACTGGAGGTCACTATTGGCTTAGGCGAATGCATCTGGCATGGCATTTATCCAGCAGAACAAAGCTTCTCCCACGCATAAATGAACCCCTGGGTAGGGCTTGCTTCATTTTCTGGCACTGTGGTGCAGGTGGTTATGCTCTTACAAAGAAGAACCAGCTCCATCTGGCATACATTTAAATTCACTAGTGATTGCAGCTGGTCTAAGGGGCTTCAAGAAAGTGGGTTTTCCCTCCTTGGCTCTCTCGATAGGCTATTTAAGGGGTTTAATGATATGTATACAGGCTTTGGGGGGGGGAAGCTTTGCTAAGAAGCCAGATTTGTGCAAGGACAGCTTTCTTCCCTCGCTTTTCTTTGAAGGACATTATTTCTTGAACTTCTTATATAATACTAAATATATATTCTACCATCTGTATGGTTTCTCTCAGGTTACAGTAATTATATATCATTATTTCTGAATTGCCAACAAATAAATGGTACAAATCAGTGATCTCTCACCACCATTAACAGTCAAGTTGGGAATTTTCTACTGTAAAATTACTTCACGATCATATTGTGCTGTCGTTGCTTTAGAGGAACCAATTGCGACCAGTTTTCCCTGTGTGGACAAGGTAATCCTGTGGTAAATAATTGTGATATTCATTTATTTTATTTTTAATTATTTATTGTCTGCCTTTCTCATGGAGACTGAAGGCGGATTAAGTAGTGTAAATCAAATACAGTCCAAACAGGATGGGACATCCAATAAACAGTGCAAGAGGGCTTGGACTATGGAAATCCAGAAATAAGCAGAAATCTAAAGCAGAGCTGAAAGAAAGCATAAGCATTTAAAATGACACGTTAAATGGTACAGAAACAACAAAGTTGGAGCCTGTTTGACTGGTCAAGGGAATGTGCTGTATAGTGCAATGTACAGCGATGTGTAGAGACAGCCCATATATACATACATGCATATGGTTGCCAGCTCTGGGTTGGGAAATTCTTAGAGACTTTGGGGGTGGGGTCTGGAGAGGGCAGGGTTTGGGGAGGGGAGGGACCTCAGCAGGATATAATGCCATAGAGTCCACCTTCCAAAACAGCCATTTTCTCCAGGCGAATGGATCTCTGTCACCTGGAGATCAGTTGAAATACCCCAATGTTTTTAAAAGTCTGATTCTTATTTCTGTGTTTCTTGCTCCATCTGTGTTGGACCCTGATCTCGGTTTGAACTTTGATCTTCTGCTCTAAACTTTAAAGAAGCACATATTTTCTGTTTCATGTGTGGTAAAAGATTATCAAAGAGCTGAGGCCTGTCTGTATGGCTGAACTCGGATGGTTCTTTGGTTGTTGACAATGACTTTGGCTTTGCTTGGTGATGCTCACAGTTTAATGCATTTGTTTTTCAGATTTTATTATAGAAAACAACTTATTTACTTCACACAGTAAGGAAAAGAGCCGCCAGGGAAATCAACAATAATCTGTGGATTAGTGCATGACACACCAAGTCTGGGTGTCTCTTGTGTTGGCTGTTTTGACAATGCCTACATTATTATGTTGTAGACTTCTTTTTTTTAAAAAAAGAAAAGGCAGTGATGTCATTTCAAGGGGAGAAAAAAGTGTGAGGCAACATTTTCAACAAGGCTTAATGGCTCATTATTGGTGAAATTCAAGATTAAATTGCAAAACATAGCAGGATATGGGGGTTTGATTGGATTTGATTTGGTTTTGAATGGCTTGCTTGCTCTGCTATCTTACCCATAAATGAACAATTTCATATTTTTCTAATCCATTTCTGAATGGATGGGAAGGTTTTATTTTTCCACTGTGATGTCACTTGTACACTTGCAGTTGCTAATAGAATAGAAATGCACTGGGAACTTTTAAACATACCTTCTAAGAATTATAGGAAGGCTATCTAAACAGAAGAGTCACCTTTTTAGGCCAAGGGATCTCTGTCTTTGATATGCGTATCTAGCACACTGGCCTCTTTCATTGTTTTCTACACTAGTCCCAGAAAGTAGCTGAGGAATATAGATTGTCCTGAGAAATAATTACATGGATGCGTGGCTCAGATTTACCCCTGCTCTAGACAGTGGTCCCAACCCTTGTTAATCCTGTAAGCACTTAGTGGTTGAGGCCACCACAAAATGGCTGCCATAGTGGTTGAGGCCAATCACAACATGCTGGAAGTTCTTCTTTGATGGGGGCAGCTGTTTTTGAATCAGTGCTGCCTGCGGGAACAGAACGGAAACCTTTGACCTCTTCTGAAGCACTTCTTGCACCAGTGAGGTAGAAGAAAGTCAGGATTGGTTCTTTGCTTTGGGGAAGAAGGAAATGGACACCACGACACCCAGGATCTCCATGCTGGGGATTGTTCTCAATGTTGGAGTAGGGCAACTCAGCATGCCTGGACATTGGGTCTGCGTGTGTGCTATATTACTCTAAGTGTGTATAGGTGCTATCTCCTTACTGAATGGGATGCCTCTCTTTGTCTTAAACCCGGGAGCTTCTCTTGTAATCCTGCTACAGATAGAACAAGCAAAAGTTATATTTTTAATTTGCCCAGTTTTTTGCCAGAAGAACTCAATCAATAGCAATAAAAGATCAGTTATTTGTCAAGCTGGCTTTCTGGGCTTCTAACAACTTTCTGGATTTCAAGTGTCAAAAAGAAACTGTAACAATAAAACCCTTTGAGATATTCAGATTCTGAAACCATGATTCTTCTTTAAGTGGAACTAGCTAAAGCAGATGTTATTGAGGCTATTTTGCATAGGCTGGTACAATATATCATACTATCATTATTAATCTATTTATTAATATCAATTTTTTAGACTGCCCTCCCCTGGGGAACAGGGCTCAGTTGGTGCATCATATTGTTCCTGTTCTATCAAAGATAGAGAACTCTTACTGCAGGCAGCAAAGTCTGCAGGGAAATGAATCGTGGATCTAACCTTGGGGGAAAGAACAGTTGTTGTCATGGTTGGAACAAAAGCATCTAAACAATCTTCACCACAATCAGATGGTACTATGGATAGATAGTTCTAAATATGCCCACTTGGTTGTGCTATAGCTTTAGATATAAACTGCAAAAAAAAAAAGCTACAGCTCCCCCTTCTGCTTGTGTTTAAGAAGACTGCTTCACAAGGGTTGAGGAGCAAGATATCTGACGAAGTGTCTGGAGAAGGGAGTGTTGGCTCAGGAAAACTTATACTCTGGAAATCTTGTTGCTCTTTAAGGCGCTTTTGTTGTTTAGTCGCACAGTCGAGTCCGACTCTTTGCGACCCCATGGACCAGATCACGCCAGGCCTTCCTGTCTTCCGCCGTCCTCTGAAGTTTGCTCAATTGCATGTTCGTTGCATCTATGACACTGTCTAACCATCTCATCCTTTGCCGTCCCCGTCTTCTTTGACCTTCAGTCTTCCCCAGCATCAGGGTCTTCTCCAGTGAGTGCTCCCTTCTCATTTGGTGGCCAAAGTATTTGAGCTTCAGTTTCATTATCTGGCCTTCCAGGGAACAGTCAGGATTGATTTCTTTTAGGATTGACTGATTTGATCTTCTTGCAGTCCAGGGGACTCTCAAGAGTCTTCTCCAGCACCATAGTTCAAAACAAATTATTCTTCGGCGCTCGGCCTTTGGCCTTAGCCTTTAAGGCGCTATTGGACTCAAATCTTGCTCTTCTATGACACCCAGCATGGCTACCCACCTGCGACCATCCTCAAAAGCTGAGGAGCCATCCAGTTTCATAGCAGAGTTTAGGTCTAGCACTCACATATCTTTGCGTATATTTCTATAAATATGGGAGTCCTTGTATATGAGATTATGAAACATATAATGTATCACCAGCATATACTTGTTAGTTCATTTCTTTTCACTGTTAATTTAATGGGAAACTGAAGGGAAGGGCCATTATGGTTGCTCTGTTACTATCAGCAATCCTTCAAGAAGGAAGTTTTGTTCCTGGAGGGGTTTTTGCCTTCTTCTGGGCATAGAGGTGTGGCAGTATCTGTGAATTTCATGTATGGTGCAAGGGCTTGGACTACATGACTTTTGGGGGTCCCTTCCAGCTCTATAGTTTCTATGTTTCTAAGAAGCATCTTTCCAAATATTGCTAAAGTTAGCACATATATAAAATTCATTCTAAACAAGGATTCTAGCCAAAGCAAGGGTCCTTGGATCAATTTGTTTGCTCTTTAAAAAAATAATAATCAGATACAGTTATCTCAAAAGTTCCAGTCAATTTAGTCCCGTTTTTAGACTGAGCCGGGAGTTGGACACCTTGGCCAATCTGAAGTGCCTCTATCCCAAAGCTGCATGAATAGTGCCCAAGTCAAGGGTGCAATTCACTGCTTTGGTCACACATATTCTTACCAGTCAGTTTTCCAGGATGTATCCAAAATTAGCTAAACAGTGCTTAGCAATCGGCAGCCCTTGGCAGCCCCGTGCTATCCAGTTTATAAAAAGGCCTTGGAGGGAGATCTTTGTTTGACTGCCAACATACTTTCTACAACACAGCCCTTGTGGGAGTGTAAAGCTTCTGAAGAGGAGAAGGCCCAAAGAAATAACAGGCTGCACAGTTGGTGTGTCTCATTTGATAGGCTCTTTATCTCCCCTAAGGACTGGCTGAGTCATCAAAGCTGCTGCCTCTTATCAAGAAAGTGAATCACACACACCGACAATTCTCCCTATTGATCAGGGACATTTCCTTTCCCCCCTGTCACCTATTCATTGATTCGCTCCTGTCCCTATTTTGCTTTTCTGCAGAGATTTGGGGAAAGCGTTTTTTAAAAATTCTTACTATGCACACATGTTAAACTGAGTGAACAAACTGTTCTTCTATTCCACCTTAAGTTAGGATACTTTCATTTTCACTCTCTTTCTCTCTGTTGCTGCCTCAGCTTTCTCTCAAGCAATGTTGGAAGGTAGGTTTTTTTAATTCGACAGTTAAATCGGTTTATGGAAACGAACAGTTTGCGTACCAAACCAGTGGCATTTTTCCGCTTCACGACTGCTTCCTTTCACATTATGGAAGAGGCGGTTCCTCAGTGCATTGAATAGAAAAAAATGTGTCAAAGGTGGTTTCAAAGACCATGGAAAAAACACAGAAAACAAACAGAAGCAAAAGGAATTAGGCAGCATGTGTCTGAAAAGTAACCACCCCAGGTTCTTTGGCAGTGAAAGTGAGGTAAACAGTCCAAGTGAAAATGCTCTATGTACATGGCGCTAAATATGTCTGAGTAGCAGTTTTTCCATAATATGTACAGCCAGGCCTGCTTCAGAGTAAAATAAAACATTTCACTTAAAACTATTTTTAAGGCAGTTCTTCCTGTTAGGCCAGTCAACTGCTTTTTGGCAGAGCTCACTGTGACCCACCAGTATACCCTGCATCAGAGGGAAGCTGGGTACCCCTGCATTTACAGGCACCCTCACCTCTAAACTACCCCAGGGTCCCCCAAAGCATTGCTCCTGAGTCTTATGGTTAGGGGACACACATATGATCATGGGAGCTTGCCAAAAAACATGGACCCTGGAGGTTGCTGAAACAGACTGTCTTCTCTACATGCAAGGTAAGTATCAGAGTTCTCAGCATTCCAGCATGTTCCAGTATGGAGATCTTCTTTCCCCGAAAGCTCCTTGTCTTGTTTATGTGTAAATCTCCTCTGATGACATTTCTCTGCAAAACACCTATTCTGTCCCTTATGGCCTGTTTCCTGGGCCAAACTTTCTTTACAGTGTAAACATTTCTCTGAAAAGCAGATTTATGGTCTTCTTCCTGGGCTATTCTCTGGGTTACCAAAAACCTATTCACTTTGAAGTATCAGATAATATCAGCCATCAACCCTACATGCACATCCCAAGATATACCCATTAGGTATATCCTTTTGATCACAGTTTGGGAAACCACTCGAATCCTGCCCTGCAGGACACCTTCTCTAGTCTATAAAACAGCTGCTCAGCCACAGCTCTGTGTGTCTGTCCTGGGTGCCCACTGACAAGTTTGGGGGGGGGTTGCTCTCCAGGTCTTCCCTCTGTAGGTTTTGGCTGTAGTGGGCATGGCCAACTCTGAAGCCAGACAGAATATTTGGAGTATATGTGCTACCCCAACTTACTGGCAGAAAATAGTGAAGACTTGAAGCAGAAAGTGCCAAAGCAGACGAAAGTAATTACTGAGGAATTATGCAGCTTTAAAGCTGACAGTGAAGAAATTGAAATTGTTAAAGATTTTCTGTTCCTTGGCTCAATAATCAACCGAAAAGGAAACTGCCAAGCAAGAAATCAGAAGGGCAGCCATGAAAGAACTAGAAACAATCCTGAAGTGTAAGGAAGTCTCTCTGGAGATCACAATCAAGATAATTCATACCATGGTATTCCCCATTATTATGTATGGGTGTGAAAGTTGGACAACGAAGAAGGCTGACAGGAAGAAAATTATCTGAAATCTGGTGTTGGAGGAGAGTTTTCCGGACACTACGGACTACCAAAAAGCTGAATAGATCCAATCAAGCCTGAATTCTCCCTAGAATGATTAAACTGAGGCAATTGTTCTTGGGCCACATCACGAGAAGACAAGACTCACTGGAAGAGGCAATGATGCTAGGAGAAGTTGAAGGCGCAGGAAAAGAGGAAGACCCAGCATGAGATGGTTCAACTGAATAAAGGAAGCCATGGCCCTCCTTCTGCAAGACCTGAACGATGCTATTAATGATAGGATGTTCTGGAGGGTATCAATTCATAGGGTTGCAATAAGTCAGAAGCTGTTTGACAGTAGCTAACATACATGTGCTAGTGTAACCCCTAGCTAGGAATGGAATGAGCCAGGAAGGGGTGGAGCCTCCAGATGCAGCAGGGTGCAGACTGTGTGGAAAGCAAAGGAGGGAATAGGTTTGCCAGGTTCCCAGTTGGGGTGGGGGATCCCCTGCTTTTGTGGACTTCAACCCACCACTGGCCACCTGGCTGGTGTGGGAACCCTGCTCCCAAACAGACATCCCTGCACAATGTCAGCAAAACTCTATGGTTTGTAGTCATTTTTACCATAGAGTTTTGCCCAAAGAGTAGAGCGTTGCCTCAACATCACTGAAACGATGATGCGTCACAAATATTCCGCCCACCTCTGGAATGCCCCCCCTCCAATCCCCTTGCCAGCAGGAGGAAGGCATTTGGCAACCCTAGAAGGGAAGCAAGACTGGCTTGCTGGGGAACTTGAACCTTAAACATAGGTTCTTAACACCTTGTTTAAGGTAACTATGATTTATGGATGGAAACTGGTAAGGGAGGGGACCGCCCCGCCCCCTAGAGGTTCTCTTCCGGAGCTCTGTACCTGAGAGCTCCCCCCCGACTAGAGCCCTGGTTTGTAGTCATTTTTACCATAGAGTTTTGCCCAAAGAGTAGAGCGTTGCCTCAACATCACCGAAACGATGACATCACTTACAGAGGTGATGTCAGTGCGTCACAAACATTCTGCCCACCTCTGGAATGCCCCCCCCATCCCCTATCCAGCAGGAGGAAGGCACCTGGCAACCCTAGGAGGGAAGCAAGACTGGCTTGCTGGGGAACTTGAACCTTAAACATAGGTTCTTAACACCTTGTTAAGGTAACTATGATTTATGGATGGAAACTGGTAAGGGAGGGAGACTTTTCTTTTAAATTGTAAATTTTAGAATTATTGTTTCACGATTGTGTTGTCTAGTGGGGAGTTCATTTGGGACCCTTATTTTGGAAGCTGGTGCACAGGGTGTTCAGTTGGAGACTTCTTGGCCCACCAACAAGAAATGGTGGGCTTTGGGGGTGGCAGGCTGTGAAGGTGGGAGAAGTTAATTTTTTGGACTTTAAAAGATCACTGTTCTGTTGTGTTACTAGGGTTGCCAGCCTCTGGGTGGGGCCTGGGGATCTCCTGCTTTTACAACTGATCTCCAGCTGACAGCTCCCCTGGAGAAAATGGCTGCTTTGAGGGGTGAACTCCGTGGCATCGCACCATGCTCCCCTCCCCAAACCCCACCCTCTCCTGGCTCCACCCCCAAAGTCTCCAGGGATTTTCCATCCCAGAGCTGGCAGCCCGACGTGTTACTAAATTCTATGTTTTATTCTCTTTGAATTACTGCAAGATTCATTCCAAGTTCTGTCCCACAGAATCCACAGAATCCACAAACTGAGGTTACACTAGACCAAAGAACATTTAGAGAATATTTATCATTTAAAAAACTGCTGTAGGATAATCTGGAACACGGTGATAGTAGAGCAATTAATTTCAGCTCTAGAGAAATTAATTTCAGCTCTAGAATCTATATAGAGAGGTGTTTGTGCGTATGTGACATTTGGTGACTGGCTTGTAGAAAGGGGATTAAAAGGGTTTAAAGACAGGGGAAATTAACAAAAGAATTGCAGTAACCCACAAAAGAATCAGACCTAACAATATTGAGAGATCTTGTTTGTATTGGGAGGCCTGGTTTAGACTGTTGCCTATGAGGTCATTCCTCTTTGGCTTCAACCTTTGATCTCTTTGGGGATGCCAAGAGCCCCCTTCATTTTTTACTTTCCATAACAAGGCCCAATCTGTGTGATTAGCACAACGGCTTCATTATAAACCCTCCTACATGTTGTCTCAGCAGAGAAGAGGCTGAGTCGGCAAGAATGTTACTCTCTGAACAATTCCATGCTTCTTCCTTCTTTTTAACACATGGACTCATGTATATAATGTATATAATGTGATAGCAGAGAGGAAAAGGAGGCTGAAATTCTCATTTCAGTGGGAGAGATGATTCTAAAACTGGTTTCCTTAACCTGTTTGTCGAAGTGTTACCTCTTGGAAATGTTAGTGGAAGAAATCGAGGGAAAGATACTTATCCAAACTGAACAGAGCAATGTTTTTCTTTCACACATCGAGGCCATCTAGAATCTGAGAGTTAGCTGTTGGAATAGCGGCTATGTGAACAACCCCCCCCCCCCCAAATAACAGCAAAGTTCTAGTAGTATTGACACATATTTCTACACTGTGATCAGTTGTCTTTTTAAAAGTTTATGGATCAATGTTACTATATTTATGGACAGGCCAAGTGGTTAAGATGCTGAACTGCAGGCTGTGGAAGGTCAGTAGTTTAGCAGTTCGAGACCCGGGTGCTGCATGATGGAGTGAGCTCCCGTCTCTAGTTCCAGCTCCTGCCAACCTAGCAGTTCGAAAGCAAGAAATTGCAAGTAGATAAATAGGTACCACTTTGGTGGGAAGGTAACAGCGTTCCGTGCACCTTGGTGTTTAGTCATGCCGGCCACATGACCACGGAAACGTCTTTGGACAGCGCTGGCTCTTCAGCTTTGAAACGGAGATGAGCACCGCAACCCTAGAGTCGGACTCGACTGGCTTTCGAGCAAGGGAACCTTTACCTTTACACATTCATTGGTTTATTTTGTCCATTTTGTTTTACTTCTTCCCCCAAGGACTCAGGGGAACATCCGTGGTTCTTCTCTCCTCTCCTTCATTTTATCCTCACAAAACTCTGTTAAGTACGTTGGGCTGAAAGAAGGTGACTGGTGCAAGGTCCCCCAGGGAATTTTGTGGCAGAGTGGGGATTTGAACCTGGATAACTCACATCCTACTCCAACACAACTATTACACAACACTGCCTCTCATATGTTACAACATAGGGAAGCACTTCCATGACTGAAGGGTGAATTACAGCTAATGCACGAAAGCGACAGGATAATGACAATTTTTGAAAAGACCACTGTCTTCAAAAGAGGGGAGAGTTGGGTGGGGGAGGAGGGGGTTAGGAGGGGTACAATACATTTCATGCTTTTTTTGTTCTACAAATCACAGACCCCAGTAGTTTTTCGCGTAGAGGTGAGAAATGATAGGTGGGTTAAGGGTTAAGCATAACTTCCCTTTCTATTTTTCTATTCTAAATTATATTTTTGCTTGGCTAGGTGTCCTTCCTTCTGGAAAGATTTATGAGTCCATTGCAAGGGTCTTCTCCTCTCGCACCAATCCAACGAACATGGGAACAGTTTTCTGGGACTCTTGGCTTCAGGAGAAGGGGCCAGAATCAGCTTCCGCCTGTTTCGAAGGGCAGGGCCTCATAGACCCATGTCTGCCTGTAGTCACCTTGATGCCAGATCACCTCAGAGCACTAGCCAGGAAACTCATGGATTGGCTGCTCGGCTCCAATAGCTCAGCTGTAGGAATTGGCCACATGGTACCAAGGAGATAGGCATGGTAATTATTTCAGACATAAAATTAGGGTTGTCAGCTCTGGGCCGGGAGATATCTGGAGATTTTTGGGGTAGAGGGGAGGCCAGGGTTTGGGAGGGGAAGGACTTCAGTGGGGTATAATGCCATAGAGTCCACCTTCCAAAGCAGCCATTTTCTCTAGGTGAACTGATCTCTGCAGCCTGGAAATCAGTTGTAATCCCAGGAGATTCTGCTTCCTAGCTATTTGGAACAAAGCTGTAGACTTCATGTCATTTTGAATCTTGCCAGAGCTGGGTTGAGCTCCATCACTAAGAAAAGCGGCCCGATGAAGCCCGAAGAAATGGCAAAGCAACCTAGGCATGCCATTGCCGCTCCTTTGGTTCGTGCTACAGCTAGTTTTGAGGTCATGCCATCTACTGCGTGTTTTCTTTTGGAAACTCTTCTCTGCACCATGAAACAGTGACCACATCATTCTGAAAAGAGACTTGTACTTTAAAGGAAGAGAGACTTGTACTTTCAAGGACTATTAGGTCACTTTTCAACTGGTTCAGATGTCATTTATGCATGGTGGCAAAACAATTTGTGATGTGTATCATTTATGGATGTAAGAAGAACTGTACACAAAGACAGTAGCCTCAAGTGTGATTTGTACAGCGTGACAGAGTATTCTGGTTATTTGTTTGCACCATCTGGAGTTTGGCCATCCTATATATAATTGAATAGCTTTGTACTCTATTTGCCATTGCAGAGGACTTCAGTGGTGAGGGGGAGACTCTGCGTCCATCGAAATAGTCCCCAGTGGGAATTTTCAGTTGGTTACTAAATGATGCCTCAGTGACGCTGATCTTTTTCTGATCCTACCTGGAGCTCTGAAAGGTCTTCCAGGCCATAGCGCTCAAAGCACAGGATGATTGATAGATAGATAGATAGATAGATAGATAGATAGATAGAGAGAGAGAGAGAGAGAGAGAGAGAGAGAGAGAGAGAGAGAGAGAGAGAGATTTTAACTCCCCTTCCTCAAATGTTGATCTTTGACTTGTGGAATCTGGGTCCATACCGTTCTCAGTCACAATACTCCCCAGATCAGGATGGGTAGCTGTGTATGTCTGTAGCAATAGAATACAGCAAGAGTCCAGCAGCATCTTAAAGGTGGCGGTCACACACGTAGGATAAAGCGGGGGGAAGCAAGGCTATTTGCTCCATAGGAATTTGACCCGCAGTTGCGCGATCACACAGTCCTTGGAAACTGCAGGCACGGCCTGCCACTGCGTGATCAGACGGAACCGCGGGTGAGTCGTTTGTCCCCCCCCCCCGTGTGTTTCCAGTGTGCTTCAATAAGGGATCAATGATTTGCATCTCTGCACTGAGGGCTCCCTATGCAGTGTACGATGATGCACATACTGAGACAGGGGGGGAAAACAACGGCATGGAGTTGGGATGGCCTGATCAGACCATCCTGACGCCATGGGAGTGCATTGGAGCGATCACACAGGGGAAAGTCCATCCATGGCCCGCAGCAACCCGTTTGCTACCGGACGTTCCCCAGTGTCTTTTTACTCCATTTCTGTGGTGGAGCAAAACGGGTTGCCAACGGGTGTGCTGCGCTTCCCAGATGTTTGTGTCTGATCACGCCCTTTAAATCCGCCCGGCATTCACACCTATGGCGTGGCTAATTGTGTGTGTGATCGCGACCAAACACTAACAAAATATGTGGCGGGTTATGAGCTTTTGTGTGTCACTGCTCACTTCTTCAGATTCTGAAGAAGTGAGCAGTGACTCCATAATGTACTGGGTTCGAGACACGTATAGTGATCAGCTCATAGTTTATTCGTGATTCCAGCAAACACAAGATAACCCTAGCAGGACTGAAGCCCTGCTTAAATCCATGCACAACATCACACCCCACACACCCCCACTCCCTGTGATAGGCTATTTACAGTGCGCTTCCTGGTCTATAGGTTCCTTCCAGGATCCTAGCTGTCTATTGTTCTAGGCTCCAAGCTAGGTCATTCCATGCCAAGCCCGGTACATAACACCCCTCCCCCTAAAGTTCAGAACACCCTTAACAGACATAGTCTCTCAAGTAGGTTGGTCTGCGTCGTTCATGGTTCGAGCGACACAGTTCCATCAATGGGGCTGGGGTTTCTGGCTCAGGTCCCAACAGAGCAGCTGAGGTGCTTGTGGGCATCGGTGGCGTTGACGCGACCTTGGGGCCGTCCATGGCCGCTTGTTCCAGCATTTCTTCCACATGTCCCTCTGGTTGTTCGCTGGTTGCAGGTTGCGGGGTGGCTGCTGGGACCCCACTCTTGGCCTCCGGGTCCTTTAGGTCTGGCAGATCCATATCATCATCGTCTGGGGTCGCTGAGGGCATACCTGGCTCAGTGGGGAGGGTACAGTGGCAGAGCTGGTCAATGTGCCCCCGAAGTACCTGACCTCCGTTGGTTGATACCTCGTAGGACAAGGGCCTGGTGACTCGGATAACCTTGGCCGGGACCCAGGAGGGGCCACTGGAGAAGTTCCGGGCATAGACGGGGTCACCTGGGGTCACCTGGGTAGAACCCCCGGGGTGCAGCTTGGTTCTCGGACCCCGCATGTTGTTCTGAGTGCAGCGTCACAGGGCTATTGTTGAGGGGGAAAACTGGAGGACTTTGTGTATTCTGGCTTATGCTCCTTGTTTGGGACGTCAGTATGAGAATATAAATAAATAAACAACAGCCAATAGTCTCGCTTTTCTCTCTGCAATGTTTTCCTTATCCATTGTGAACGGATGGAATATTATGCTGTTGTTAATGAAAACAGGCCTGTGGGAAATGTTATGGGAGACACCATGAGGAGATGCTGTGGCTCAGTGGTAGAGCATCTGCTTGGTATGCAGAAAGTCCCAGGTTCAATCCCCAGCATCTCCAGTTCAAGGATCAGGTAGTAGGTGCTGTGAAAGGCCTCCGCCTGAGACCCTGGAGAGCTGCTGCCAGTCTGAGTAGACAATACTGACTTGGATGGACCAATGGTCTGATTCAGTGTAGGACAGCTTCACATGTGTTCACACCATTGCAGACTGCATGCTAATGCTGGCAGAAAGTCCTAGGTTCAGTCCCTGGCGTCTGCTAATGCCGGCAGAAAGTCCTAGGTTCAGTCCCTGGCATCTCCAGGAAACAGGGCTGGGACAGACTTGCCTCACGGCAGCTCAGAGAACTGCTGCCTGTCTGAGAAGATAATACTGGGCTAGATGGACAGCCCAGCACTATGACCACGAGTTTCATTTGTCCATGTTGGGGCATGCTTTGATGGGATGCAGGAAGGGCTCTTATCAGCACGCTGTTTTGTGACATGAACCATCTCTGGGTGTCATTAAGAGATGAGGCAGCCCTTTGATCGGGTTGCTACAAGGCACTCACCTTTACCTGGCGTCCTCTTCAGTCCCTGACTCAGTATTGCTCAACCAAGCAGATGACCGCAATCAATCAACAGGCTTGTCACAATGGCCTCAGAGTCACTGCTGATTACAAGTCAGCTCTGCTAAACCCCGACTTTGGCATGCTCGAAGCTGTTCAACAGACTTTTCTCTCCGCCACCCAGTTCATCGGTTTTGACAAGGATGTCCAATTTCTCTCCAGTAGCGGTGCAACTCAGCAGGCGGTGGGGGAGCTCATGTCAAACTAATTGGGTTTCCTCTGTGGAACTCCAAAACAAAGTATTTGCAAAGCGGGAGGTGAAGTTCACAGTGGCTTTGGTATTTGCTTTGGAGGGAACCATTGCATGTATCTCGCTTCCTCGCCTTGTTCCAGGGGAGAACAAAGAAACTCAAAAACACCGACTTAAAAAAGAAGTCCAGGAGCTGTGTTTATTTTCTGAGTTCAAAATGACTGGGGGCCCCCCCCTTACATTTGTACAGTTTTTCAAACAGATTCATATCCTAAAGGCGTACGTTTGTGCAAGCTGCTGCTTGTGCAGAATGTGGAAAACCTTTCATGCACTGAGAAAGAGAAAGGAAATCTTTATCTGGGCTATAGTATGAGGCATTTCCCACATATTTTCTTCTTCTTCTGGAAGGAGAGCAGCAAAACCCTGTATTCAAGGGGCCCTTCCATACAAGGTTGTGCTCACTGTGGACACAAGTCATGGCCCTCCTGAGTCTTTACCCTTTGAACCCACTCCAAAGAAGAAAGGCAGACAGTGGTGCATCCATATGGACGCTTTTCCTACAGCCTATATGGGGAGGGTGGTGGTGCTAAGTTCTGCCTTTAAAATGGCAGAGATATGCTCCACATTCTCTCCTTGTCTAGCCCTCTAATAGGCTTTTCTTCTTTTCCCAGCTGAGCCATAGAGTCACTTAGACCATGGCTCAGGCAGGAAATGGGAAAGGAGGCCTGTTAAGCTGGGGTCTGGTGTGATTGTAGTATCAGGGCTTCAGTGCCACTGTGACGGAGGCAAAGGGTTGGGGAAGGGACTGGAGCAGTGACAGCAGTGAGCTGTGTGAGGATGGAACAGATGGAGGCCTTTCCCACCTCCTTCCTTGCCTCTTGCTGCTGCTGCTAGAGTCGGTTACATTACAACAAACAAGACCACGGTGTAATGTAACCAGCAAAACAATAAATCACCGTGTGTAAATATACAATATAAGCAGATATTTATATATAATGCTTTTAGAAATCAATTGTCAGCAAAAGTACAACTATAACATCGCATTGTATGATGTTATAGTTGTAATTTTGCTGACAATTGATTTCTAAAAGCATTATATATAAATATCTGCTTATATTGTATATTTACACACGGTGATTTATTGTTTTGCTGGCTGCTAGAGTCGGGGCATGTTTTTGCTTTCCTGGATGGAAGCAGCAGGTATCTCTTTGTAGGAGGTCCAATAAAAGACACTTCCAGCCAGCCCACTGAGCCCTTAAAGCCAATGGGGTGGAGCGGTTAGAGTGTTAGGTGATCATCTGGGAGACCCAGGTTCGAATCCCAACTCCACTGTGGAAGCTTGGTGGGTGACTTTGGGCCAGTCACACTTTCTCAACCTAACCGGTTTGGTGTAGTGGTTAAGTGTGCGGACTCTAATCTGGGAGAACCGGGTTTGATTCCCCACGCCTCCACTTGCACCTGCTGATGTGACCTTGGGTCAGCCACAAGCTCTGGCACAGCTGTCCTTGAAAAAGAGCAGTTTGTGTCAGAGTTCTCTCAGCCCCACCCACCTCACAGGGTGTCTGTTGTGGGGAGGGGAAGGGAAAGGAGTTTGTAAGCCGCTCTGAGACTCCCTTGGGTAGTGAAGGGCGGGGTATAAATCCAATCTCTTCTTCTTCTTCTTCTTCTCTAACCGACCCTCAAGATTTGTTTCTGAGGATAAAATGGAGGAGAGGAGAACGATGCAAGCCACTTTGGGTGCCCCTTGGTGGCAATGGTGGAGTATGAATGAAGTAAGTAAATAAATAAATAGAGTCAGTTTGGTGTAGTGGTTAAGAGTGCAGACTCTAATCTGGGAGAACTGGGTTTGATTCCCCACTTCTCCACATGCAGCTGCTGGTGTGACCTTGGGTCAGTCATAAGTTCTTTCAGAGCTGTTCTCTCAAGGGCAGTTCTTGAAAGAACTCTCTCAGCCCCACCTACCTCACAGGATGTCTGTTGTGGGGAGGGGAAGGGAAAGGAGTTTGTAAGCCACTCTGAGACTCCTTTGGGTAGTGAAGGGCGGGATATAAATCCAATCTCTTCTTCTTCTTCCTCTAAATAAGTAGGACTTTCTTCCCCTCCACTGACCAGTGCCTACTCAGATCTGGGGTTGGTTAATTATTTCATTTGGAACAAATCTGGAAAGCACTCGGTTGGGGAGCAGGTCTAGATATACTTCAGCCTCCATAATTCAGACACCCTTTGGATCCTCCTCAGTTTGGTCACACTGCTGTTGGGGACGATGGAGGGGCCTGGGGCAGCCGGAACCTACTAAATTATAGGGACTTTTTAACCACACACCAGCCACCAATTAGAAAACTGGAGTTGTAGTCAAAACCATCTTTCTGTGTAGCCAGATGTTAGGTACAGCTGGTTTCCCACATCATCGTATGTGCCCTGCAGTAAGTACTGAAGCGGCAGCCCTGTGATGAATAGTAATTTGTAGTTACAGAATAGAACATGCCCATACATGAAGTAGAGCCTGAGTAGATAATCAGTGCCAAAGCACGCTCCTTCCACGCTTCAGTTCTTATGAGAGAGTCCCACATTCTTGCTATCCTTCTGCTATCTTCTTACGGCACGATACGGAGTCTCCACAGGATATTAGATGGGAGGTTCAGTGTCCCCTGCCCACAAAACAAAAAATGGATGAATACATTTCTCAAGTCCTATCCAAAACTAGGACTGTGAAACTGACAAGAATCCAAACAATAATCAGGGAGGATTTGGGTGGCAGAATGGGAGAAAGGGAATAAATAGTTTTCAGTATTCTTTTTTTTTAAATAAAAAATTGAAAAGCCCATTGAACTAGGACTGTGGTATGCAGGGAGAAAGGAAAAGAAAGGGAAGCTTTTCCCCAGTTCTGTTTTCCTGACCTGAAATGGCTTTGGGGAGCCAGTATTGACCCCATGGGAGAACTACAGTGTACTGAGGGGCTGCATGTAAGTTTCCCAACAACTGCTCCCTGCCACTGTTTCAGGTTGGGGGGACGGACCCCCCATCTCCCAATCTGAATTGAACCCATGCCCACCAGAGACTTAAATTCTAAGTGCAGCAACTCACGAAGAACATCTGTCAGGGCCCAGGGTGGACATATGGGGAATATGAGAACCTGGTCACTTGTGAGCTGGCCTTTGGCATAGCCCTGTTTGGGGATTCTGTCTGTGGAAAAAAGCTCTTGGTTTACTTATGCTGTCTATAGAGCTGCAGCTACCCCACGAAAACTGTGTCAGATCCCCAGAACAAGGGAGAGCACTTTGTGTGACCTTTAGGGATCATGATAGCTTGCATTTTCCTTTCCCCCATATAGTATTATATATAGATTTTGCTGCAGATGCTTGTCTGTTGCTGATGTTCTTTCCCTTTTACGATACTGAGGAAGTATAGCTGATGTTTTTTTTAAAAAAAATGATCTCAAAGCAGTTTTGGAGGATCCTGTCTCTTGAATGTCCTCCCAGTTGATTGTAAAGTAGTCTAAAAATGGCCAGGAGGAAGTGGCAATGACCTTCATTTCCTCGACACTTTCCCTGTTCCTCTAGTCAAGTGCATTCGACTTGAAGGGAGGAGGGCATGAATTTGACTTCTACACACTCTCTTCCTGCTGACGAGCTCTTCAATTTACTTCTCTTTTCTGGGCTGTAGGATGAGCATGATAGTCTTGTACTGAAACAGAGGGTGCAGAAGAAGGACAAAACAGCTATCGGTTATCTCTCGGGGAAAAGATTGGCATTTATTATTTCATTTTAAAGAACATTTTATGTCACTGCCTGCTGGAGGCAACTAACAAAATGAAACACGATAAAAACCAATGAAGACATAAAACCATTAATGACAACTCAAAACCCGGCCAATAAAAACCCAGAGCATAAAATAGCATAAGAATCCCAGAGCACAAAACATTTAGCAACCCAGACAATCCTTGTCACCAGTGCTCCCTCTAAGCTGTGGAGTCTTGTGAGCAAAAATACTACTTTTTGAGCTACCAGCATTAAACTTGTGGGTGAGCGATTTGGCTACTGCATAAATAAGTTTGCTCTGGAACCATCCTTCCTGAGCTACGACATTTTGTTAGTTGCCTCCAGCAGGCAGTGACATAAAATGTTCTTTAAAATGTGTGAGCTAGAGGCTAAAAAACTGTGAGCTCGCACTAACTCATCTTAGTGGGAACACTGCTTGTAACAGTCTTCAGGCCAGATGCAGACTGTTTCACAGTAAATTTTACAGGCAAGTGCATTTGAACTTATTGGAGCCCATTATGGAAAGGAAAACCCCCACCCTTTTTCAGAGTAGAAAATGCCTGAAATGTTACTTCCTAGTGTTAGAGAATGAGTATGCAAGCTGCAAATTTCTCTCATTGCCATAAAAATTCGGGTGAAGATAAGTTCTATTGTACAAATTATATGTAAATTTTAATTCTATTGTATGTGTAAGAAGAATGTACAGTATAGGTGAGAATGGTTTGTAGTATTAACATTTTACTGGTTTAATTGTATATGTTGCTTGCGGGCTGAAATAAAGTTTGATCGATTGATAGAGGCAGAATGAACAGTTAGTGGTAGACCACTAGTCCAATAGAAACAAAACTTCGTAGGCTCAGATCCTGTACATTAATGCATCTTTGCTTTCCGCTCTGGTGCTGGGCACTTTTTGGCTCCATGGAAGCCATTGGTTTTGTATGATCAGTAGTGCCAGAGGAATGCACACCCTGCAGCAGAGGACCACTTCTGCAATGCACGAAGAAGAAGAAGAAGAAGAAGAAGAAGAGGAGGAGGAGGAGGGAGGTGGGGTGGGGCTGAGAGAACTCTGACACAAACTGCTCTTTCAGGAACAGCTGTGCCAGAGCTTGTGACTGACCCAAGGTCACATCAGCAGGTGCAAGTGGAGGAGTGGGGAATCAAACCCGGTTCTCCCAGATTAGAGTCCGCACTCTTAACCACTACACCAAACTGTAAACCACTACACCAAGCAGTAAAAGGGTCCAGCCAGTGTGTTTTGACAAATACTGTGAATCTAAGGATTTATCTGAGCAAACAAAAGTCGCTTGTGGTGGCAGTTCACACACACTTTTACTGCAGTCATATGGAATATGCACAACCCGGGGTCATCATAATTAATTATAAAGGCTATAAAATGACATGATGTAGAGTAGTTCTGTAGTTTATTGTTCTTGGGGAAACTTCATATACGATATGCAATAAAATAAGCAGCTTTTGGCATTTTTCATTTTAAGATCTCCCTGTTAAAATCACCCCACTTGTACTGGCCTGACTGTTGTAAAGAGCAGAGTTAGATGAGCATGTGCCAGTGTATATCGTATTGTCGGTTCCTTAATAGGCAGATGTGATTTGTCAGGAAATGACTGGGGTGTTCTGGAAAGAGTTCCAGCCAGTCTTGCTAATTTGGGGAGGATGGAATCTATTCTGGGAAGATGGATATTAAAATATTCTCAGGCTTTGGTAAGTGCCAACAAACTTTTGGGTTCCAAAATCAGACCTTCTAACAGGACACCTGAATTCCTAAAGGGCAGAACTACACAGTATATGAATAACAACCACGGATATCTGCTTCTGCAAGGAAAAAGTGTTTTGGGGAGGAGGCAATTTAAAGTGGGGAAGTAGGTGTGGAGTAGTGTTTAACCTGTAATTCCTCCTAGTTGCTTTGCACTCTCACGTCTACAGCTGCACATTTTTACTGTCAAACAGCACCTGGGATTCCGTAGGGTGGGGAAATGGCTCAGGGAAGAGTTCCAGCAGTATGGTGGGTGGAGTCTTCCGTCCTGCAATCTTGTTTTCTCTGACCTAAAGAAATGGAATACTTCCTCCCTCCCACAAATAAAACCTGTAGGCCATGGGGGGGAGGGGGAGTATGTATGGGAGCCTGGCGTCAAATTAACCCATTAGCCAGCCCACAAACTATCAGACAGGCTGATTTGTATACACATTGCCCAGAACTTAATTAGTCTTGATGGGCAGCCTGGGGATTGATTGCGGCTGCATGAAAGTAGCATTTCAGCCCAATCCACATCTCAGTTAAATTTTGAATAATTTGATTTTCAGTCCTACAAGCACCAATAAGAATAAACTGAGTTATATCTGAGTCTGCTGATCTAACTGGTTTATGGGCAATGTGTCGTAGTGCCAAAATAACTACAGAGCAGTCTCTCAAAATCTGTGCTTTGGGCAACTGTGTGAAGATGGGACATCAGATTGCTTGCGGGGGATGACTTTATAAAAGCTTGCCGTGATCACCTCCATCCCACTCATCATCAAGATGTTGTCCCATTACCTATTGCCATGAAACTAGTATGTATGTATCTGGTACACTGTTTCCGCCAGGGTCTGTCGGATGTGGCCTGCTTTCAACCACATGGAAGTATTCATCATCAAGATGTTATCCCACCACCTATTGCCATGAAACTAGTAAGTATGTATCTAGTACACTGTTTCCGCCAGGGTCTGTCGAATGTGGCCTGCTTTCAACCACATGGAAGTACTCTAAAAATGCAGACTCATTTGATTACATTAAGGTTAGGGAAGTGTGATGCCTCTTCTCCTCTCACACAGAGTTCCTACCACCCTCTACAACCTCTCTCTCTCCGTTTCACGGTTACAAGTAGTTCAGGCCATCACAGGTCCTACCCTTCTCATTTCTTTTTAAATCTCTAGAGAACCATGACTATTTCACACTTCAGGTCCTCGTTCTCACTCACAGAGACATTGACAGCCTAGCCCCCTTTAATAACAATCCCTCAGTCAAACACTTCACAGAATTATTGGGGTTGGGGGCTCAAACACTTTACCACTCACACGCTGCCACCATTTATTCATACCCTAAAACATATGTAGACTGAGATCTCAACTTGTGTGTGTGTTGTGTGTATTTCTTTCCATAAGATACACAGGCCACAGTTTTAAACAAACAAGGAGTTAAATTTTATTTTTGGTTTGAACACAACACTGAAGAAAAGAAGGTAGATGTTACAACATTTGGTTTCCAGTTGAACTATTGAACTGTTTCACTATTCCAGCAATTGGGATTCTTTTTTTACACTTTGGCTTTTTTCAGTCAGCTCTAAGCCGCCCTTCTGCACAGTTTCACTCAATCAGACATACTCTTTTCCCTCTCAGCTCCCTAGCTATCAACTCCCAACTGCTCTCTTAACTGCTGTTTTCCAACTGTCAACTCACTAACATTCTATCAGCTCTCACTGGTCAGTCTTAGGGAGAAATGGAACCTAACCTGTCCTTCAGAGGAAGTTATTTATATCTACAGAGACAAGAATGTGGTGGGGCTTTGCTACTGCACATCTGAGTCATAGCTATCCTCCTTCAATTGCTAGGGTTGCAGCTTTTCCAGATGAGGCCAAGAGTTTTCCCAGACAATTTGCATGTGGTGTGTGTGTGTGTGATTACATTGCTGACGAGGGGGGAGGTTCAGCCTCCTTTGGTACCCTTCACCCTCTTTAAGCACTTTGCCATCCTCGTAGTTAGCAAAAGTTTTTTGAAACCAGATTCCACCCCCACCATTCTAATTAACAATTTTTCATTTTTTAAATGGAAGCTGGTGTGTGACATTAAAGACCTCCTTTTTTGGGGGGGGGGTTACACCTTAGGTGGGGCAAACAGGGCTTCAGGTAGGGCAGTGCACCCACTCACCTCTCCCTAGCTATAGCCAGACCCATAGCTAGACACTTTTTTGTGGGAGGGACACACACTTTTGTGCCCCATATGTGGTGACATCATTTCTGACGTCACCCAGAAGTGACCCTTGCCTTGCCCGCCTGGAGAGGTGACCAGCAACTCTCAGCCCTTGTGCAATAACAGCTACCCCGGGGGAGGGGAGTAGGAGGAAGGGCCGCTGTCCAAGGGCCATGCTCCTAAAGAGAACAGAGGGGGGGAGAGGAGTAGGTGGACCCTCGCATACCCTCGCAGAGGGGAGGGGGGGACTGAAATGGCTTAGACGCTCAAAGACATCCTCTCCTCTAGTCCCCCCCTGCACACACACACCTCCTCCTGTGTAAGAGGACTTGCTGGAGGCTGCGTTTTCTTTTTCGCTCTTGGTCGGTAAACAGCATGCCCAGCAGCAGCTCTAGCACTGCCCCCTCTGCTCCCTTGGGGGAAAGAGAAGCTGCTCTGCTATGGAGTGACCCCCCAGCCGGCCTCCTTGGAAAAGGGCTCAGGCAGAGCTGCCACCGGCATCTCCACTGCACCGCGCTGCTTCACTGGAGCCGGTGAACAGGCGGTTGCCTGCTCATCTTGGGCCGCTTAAATGGCTGCAGCTTGGGCCTGACAGGAAGCTCCTCCCCTGCTGCTCTGGCGCAGTGAGGCACCAGGGTGGCCATTCTGCCTGCCTGCCTTCTCCATGCTTCTCAGGTGCCATGGGACTGTGAGAGGAG
This sequence comes from Gekko japonicus, assembly GCF_001447785.1. Lineage (NCBI taxonomy): Eukaryota > Metazoa > Chordata > Lepidosauria > Squamata > Gekkonidae > Gekko > Gekko japonicus. The sequence goes on along the minus strand of NW_015163605.1, from coordinate 868,059 downwards.
AAGGAAAGCCCTGCTACCCTGCCCACCCGAGCAGTGAGCGGGCAGGGCAAATTTGGTGGGAGCATCGCCCCATGGGTTAGCTATGGCCCTGGCTACTGCCCAGATCTGAACTGAATTCAGTCTTCTTGAGAGGTAGCTGATTCCTCTAAAACTATGTTCTCATTTGGGCAAGCCATTCCTACTAGAGCTTTTCTCAGTCTGACCCCTTCCCAAGCTTCTCCTACTTCCTCCATCTAAGCCTAACCAATTAAAGCCCTTCCTTTCACCCAGGATGATTAAATGGAACATTCATGTTCAGAGGCAGTCACCTTGAAAGACGGGTTTGTGAGTCAGGGGGGGGGGGAGGATTGTTTCCATCATGTTCTGCCTGTCAGCTTCCCAGAGACATTTGGCTGGCCATTATTATGTAATTCTGGACAAGATGGAGATAAGGAGTATGCCCAAGAACACAAAGTATATACAAGCCACACCGAGAGTGATCAAAATGTAGAATTCACTGCCACAGGATGGAGTGATGGCCATAGGAATAAACAGCTTTAAAAGAGGATTACATAGATTCACATAGGGTAAGACTATCAGTGGCTACTAGCCATGGTGACTGAGGGGAACCTCCACATTTAGAGGCACTAAGCCTCTGAATCCAAGAGCCAGGAGGCAACATTAGTGGAAGGCCTCAGTCTCTATGCCCTGCCCTGTTGTTGGCCATCCAAAGGAATTGGTTGGCCACTGTGTGAGACAGGATGCTGGACTAGATGGACCATTGGTCTGATCCAATGGGGCTCTTCTTATGTTCTTAAGTCAGCAGTGTGGTGTGGTCTCAGTCCTGGTCACCAAACTCACCACTCTTTTTTTTCCTGCTTTCAATGTTGAAGAATGCCATTACAGCCCAAGTGGCACCTGAGGCTTAGGTTACCTATGTGGGCATCCTTCCACATGTACATTCTTACCCTAGTCTGGTATCTTGTGTATACACAGGAATATGTTTAAGATATTTGGGAGAAAATGTGTGTGAGAGAAGTAATTGGACCTTACTCAATATAGATATAGAAAAGAAGGCAGGAACAAGGAAGCAAAATTAGAAAATGCAATAATAAAATACACAAAATCAGGGAATGCCGTGCCGAAAGGAAGAAGCAATGCAACTCCTAGTGGAAGTGGTTGTGTGAAGTTCGATGCACTCACCTCCAGCTAGTTTAAGTGGAATCTGCCCATGAATGTATGTGTGGTGTCCCTTGCAGAGAGGAGAAAGACCAGAGGGACCAAAGGGAAGAGTGGATGTTGCAGACTGTGGTGGTGTGGATTTGCAGTGTGGAATGGGAAGGCGGAAGGAAGGGTCCAGAATGGGGATTTAAAGCGTAGGCAAACAAGGGCAAGAGAACCGGAAGGGGGGAAAGGAGTGGCAAGATGCCCAGGACTCGAGGCAAGGACCGTGCCTGGCAGGAAGAGGGGGGAGTGAGAATCACAAGCAAGGAAGGACATTCTGAACCTCAAATGCCAGGCTGTATCCATTCTTCCTTATCCATTCTTTCCTATTTGTATAGTTTCTTTTTTTGGCTGGTGAATCTTATAGTTTTATGGTGAATGATTGATTTTAGTGACTATTTTTTCCTATTTTCTTCCGTCTGGTTTTTGTGATCTTGAGGTTTTACTACATAGGAGTGGGATGGTTTTTTATTCTGTTCTGGACCACACAATTTGAGTTTGTGATATTATTTTATTGTTGTTTTATTAGGAAAGATTGCAATGTCTCAAGTAAACTTATTTGGACAAGGTTTTTGGAGAAGCAGTGTATTCAATAAAAATAAATCTATATGAAAGAATGATTCTGGGATTTTCCTATAGATAAATCCCCTCCAATTCTCTCCTTTCCTTTTGAGATGGTCATATCAAAATCCTTTTGTCTTTTATTTTTCTCTTTTAAATGTGTATGGTGTTTTCGTATGATGATTAGATGATTTTGGATACTTTCCCCACTATTTTCTTCTGGCTGGTTTATGTGATCTTATGGTTTTGCTCCACAGATGTTTGATGACTTCTTTCTTCTGCTCTGGGCTGCACTATTTTAGTGTGTTGCGCTATCCATTTGTCTTTTATTTTTCTCTTTCAAATGTGTATGGTGTTTTCGTATGGTGATTAGATGATTTTGGATAGTTTCCCTACTATTTTCTTCTGGTTGGTTTATGATGGTTTTGCTCCACAGACGTTTGATGACTTCTTTCTTCTGCTCTGAGCTGCACTATTTTAGTGTGTTGCGCTATCATTAATTTAGTGTTCCTTTATTATTAATGATGAAAAAAACAATTTCTTATGTAAGCTCCTTTGGGCACATTTTATTTTGAGAAGTGGTATATCAAATAAAAGTGAACCTAGGTGAACATCTGGTCCTGGAATTTTCCCCATAAACCAATCCTCTCCAATCCTTTCCTCTCCTTTGGAAACTAACGTCACATCAGAACACTTTGTTCTTTTAAAGGCAGAAAGTATTTTGAGTCAGGGTCTATTGTGTGTGTAAAGTGCTATCAAGTCTCAGCCAATTTATGACGACCCTAGCAAGGAGCTTTTAAGGAAAGTGAGAAGCAGAAATGGTTTGCCATGGCCATCCTCTGCAGAGTCTTCCTTGGTGGCCTCCCATCTAAGTACTGACCCAGATTAACTTCCAAGATCCGACAAGATCGATTTATACCATGCTGCCTCCTTCCCAGGGTCTTTTACTTAATTCAATAAAACATGGTTAGCCTCTATCTTAGTTTTAATTCTTTCTTCTTCTAAGGAGTTCAGGATGGCACACATAGGTCTCTTACACATGGGGTTGAGATTTTGTGTTTCCCCATCGCTAGTCCGGCTACTGATAAAACACAGGAGCATGGGGCTTTCACGTGGCAGGTTTCCCGACAGTTTCCTTGTCCCAGACCCCCAGGACTAGCCACCCTTTCCCTGGGGCCGACAGGACTTTTTTCAATTAAAAAAGAAATCAGCACAGGAATATCATCATATCAAGACACCTATAGTTACAATGGTATAATAGATTTTCTGAAATTCCAGCTTTAATTCTAAAAGTCTTTAGTCTCTTTGGTGACACGATATGCCTTTCCCCTTATATCTCTACAAAAGAAGGGTTTAGAAACTTACTATTTTAGAAATGAAAGTTGGGAATTTGGAGAACCTGCTATACCTATTGCTTACAACTGTATATCGATATGATGCTACTCAAGAAACCCCTCCCCATGGCGGGGGGGGGATGGCTGTCATGGGGACGGGGTCAGGGAAAATGGCTGCCGTGTGGGCTGGAAAATCCAAATTCCACCTCTCCAGCAGTCATCCAGGATTTACTGCAATCTTACTAGGGTTGCTCGGTGCCCCCAGCCACTGGAGGGGGGTGGGGGGTAGGGCTGCCAGATCTAGATTGGGAAATTCCTGGAGATTTGGGGGCGGAGCCTGGGGAGGACAGGGACCTCAGTGGGGTACAACGCCGTAGAGTCCACCTTCCAAACCATCCGTTTTCTCCAGGGGTACCCATCTCTGTAGTCTGGAGGTGAGCTGTAATTCTGGGGGATCCTCTATCCCACCTGGAAGGAGCATCCCTAAATCTTACCCAAAACTTCAGAGTAAAACAGGTTTGAGAAAAACTGGAGAAAAATTGGGAGAAACTCCCCCCCCCCCCCAGTGCATGAATGCCCCACAATGCTTCGGGGAAGCAGGATAAACCACACTTCCAAAAACCATTGAACCCAGAGACGATACCTTTGTAGGAGCCATCATAGTTTCCACCTTCCCTTTTATCTTATAACAACCGTTGTGGGGAAAGCTGGGCTGAGAAAGAACGGCTGGCCCAGGGTCACCCAGTGAACTTCATGGCAGGGTGGGGTTTTGAACATGGATCTCCCTTGAACTCCTTCTTACTCTTTAACCTTGCAAATAGAAAAGAGCAAGAGTCCAGTAGCACCTTAAAGACTCACAACATTTGTGGTAGGGTATGAGCTTTTGTGAGTTGCCACTGCTGCTGCCTCCTCCTCCTCCTCCTCCTCCTCCTAAAAGCTCCTCCCCTGCCACAAATTTTGTTAATCTTTAAGGTGCAACTGGACCCTTGCTCTTTTCTACTGCTAAAAGGTAAAGGTAAAGGTTCCCTTGCTCGAAAGCCAGTCGAATCCGACTCTAGGGTTGCAGTGATCATCTCCGTTTCAAAGCCAAAGAGCCAGCGCTGTCCGAAGACATTTCCGTGGTCATGTGGCCGGCATAACTAAACACCAAGGCGCACGGAACGCTGTTACCTTCCCACTGAAGTGGTACCTATTTATTT
>NW_015163605.1:861489-863728 GCF_001447785.1 Gekko japonicus | reverse complement strand
AATTTCTTGCTTTCGAACTGCTAGGTTGGCAGGAGCTGGAACTAGAGACAGGAGCTCACTCCGTCATGCGGCACACTCAGGTCTCAAACTGCTGAACTACTGACCTTCCAGCCTGCAGTTCAGCATCTTAACCACTTGAGCCACCGCAGCTCCTACAGACAGACTAACATGGTTACCCATCTTGATTTATCTACTGGCAAATAGTCATAACAATTTCACAGCCCTCCCCCCTTTGCCAGTCTTGCCCTGGGCTAAAAAGCCCCATTTCTGATGGCAGGGTGAAGCTATGCAATTAATAGTTTTTGACAATCCGAAAGGTGTTAATAATTTTTTGGAAAAATGGTTTGTGCTTTTTGAATATCTTACTGCTTGTCAACCCCGATTATATGCACTACCTCAGAAATATAGAGACTTTGTGTTTTATTAATAAGTATTGTGCGTATGGATAACATTTCTCTTCTTGTTTACTAGATGTTGTTGAAAGATACTGTATACAACTAACAAGTAATACAGGTTGTAAAAATGTATAAAACAATAAAAATGCTATTAAAAACAACAACAAGCTCCAGCTTTTTGAAGAAAAGGAACATCATTTTTGATAGGGTTGCCAACCTCCAGGTGGGGCCTGGTTCTCCCACAACTACAACAGATACTACAGAGATCAGTTCCCCTGGAGAAAATGGCAGCTTCAGAGGCTCTGTAGCACACTATAGATTCTCAGTGAAATCCCTCCCCAAATTCCCCTCTCCACAGGCACTGCCCCCAAATCTCCAGGAATTTCCTAGGCTGGAGTTTACAACCCTAGTTTTTAATTTCGGTTATTTTTGTGTGTGTGTGCCTGGAACTCATGGTTGACTTCTGGCAACCCCTAGTGGGACTTGGACGTTTCAGAGAGGTGGCTTGCTATTGCCTGCCCCTGCATCCCGGCAGGTTTCCCATCCAAGTACTTGCCAGCGACTCTCGTTTTTGATGAACAGACAAAAAACAAAGCTTCTCAAGGTCTTGACTCTCTCTTTGTAGCAGACGATGTAATTAAAACTGGGAATTATCAGGACTTGCCCTCCATCCTGGGACTCAATTGCGGGACATGTGAAGCTAGGATCAAAAATCAAACTCATAAAGAAGAGGATCACTGAGCTTGCACAGAGTGCCTCTCTGGCTACTGCATATGAAAAGGCATGGTTTTGTCTTTCCTGGAAAGCACACACATCAGCACATTCTGTTTTAATGCTTCCCTCTTTCTCCCCCCCCCCCCCCACCCCCCCACGAGACAGTCTTCCTCCTGGTTTCGAAATGCAGAGCTATTTTTTCCCAGGTGCTGGCTAAGCCATTTCTTTCGGTGCTTCCTGCCGGGCACCGATGCCAAAAGACTCGGCAGTGCAGCCGGCTAGGGTTTAGATAGGCTTGCCCTTGTGTGCAATAGAGAGACTAGACTGCGACGGCTCAGTGACAACCTCAGGGAACAAGATCCAGGTTTTCAGCTGTCAGGGCAGTGCTGCAGAGTCTGTTGGTCATACCTGCATTTGTCCCGCCCTGGCTTTGCTCAAAGCCGCTGGTATCAGCTCATCATCATGAAAGCATTCAGAGCTCTGGCCAGGAAGACGCTGTGCTGCCCGGGCCTGCTGCTGGGGTGTGGGCTGCGAGCTCTAGCATGTCAGTCTGCTTTTCATGGCCCTGCAGCTTCATTGTTTGTTGGGGTTTTTTTTTTTTTTGCAAAACTTATTCCTGCAGATCTCTTTCCGACTGGTTTACCGCCTTCTTCTTCTGAGACGGCTCTTGTGCTTTTAAATGTTTACTGCACAGGTTGAAATTCATTGCATCACCATGCCCACAGTTGCCAACCTCCAGGTGGCACCTGGAGTTCTCCTGCTGTTATAGTTGATCTCTAGATGACCCAGATCAGCTCCCCTGGAGCAAGTGGCTGCTTTGGAGGTGGGACTCCATGGCATTATGCCCTGATGAGGTCCCTCCCCTCCCCTCCCCAACCCCACCCTCCCCAGGCTCCACCCCTCAAATCTCTAGCTATTTCCCAACCTAGAGTGGGCAACCCTGGCCATGCCAGAGATTTGCCTGTTAGATTTACCTACTTAATTCAATTGTGCTTCACTTTTTTCCTTTAATGGGGACCCAAAGCGACTTAAATTATTCTCCTTTCCTCCATTTTATCCTCACGACAACCCTGTGAGGTAGGTTAGGCTGAAAGAGAGAGAGAGAGAGAGAGAGAGAGAGAGAGAGAGAG
>NW_015163605.1:843357-861478 GCF_001447785.1 Gekko japonicus | reverse complement strand
GAGAGAGAGAGAGAGAGAGAGAGAGAGAGAGAGAGAGAGAGAGATTGGCCCAGACTGGGTTTTATTCCCCACTCCTCCACATGAAGCTAGATGGGTGACCTTGGATCAGTCACAGTTCTCTCAGAACTCACTCAGCCCTACCTTCCTCTCCCCAAGGTGCCTGTTGTGGGGAGAGGAAGGCAAGGCAATTGTAATACACTCCGAGACTCCTTCAGGTAGTGAAAGGTAAAGGTTTCCCTTGCTCGAAAGCCAGTCGAATCCGACTCTAGGGGGTGGTGCTCATCTCTGTTTCTAAGCCGAAGAGCCAGCGCTGTCCAAAGACATTTCCATGGTCATGTGGCTGGCATGACATGACTAAATGCCAAGGCACACGGAACACTGTTACCTTCCCACCGAAGCAGTACTTATTTATCTACTTGCCATTTCCTGCTGTCGAACTGCTAGGTTGGCAGGAGCTGGAACCAGAGACGGGAGCTCACTGTCACGCGGCGCTGGGGTCTTGAACTGCCGAGCTACCAGCCCTCCAGTCTGCACGTCAGCATCTTAACCTCTGAGCCACCACTAACTCTTCTTCCTCTTCCTCCTCCTCCTTATTCCCCACAAGCTTCCAGGGCAGAGTGGGGATTTGCACCTGGGTCCCTGAGATCCTATTCTGAGCATCTAATGCAGGGGGTCCCCAATCTTTTTGAGCCTGTGGGCACATTTGGAATTCTGACACGGCATGATGGGCGCAGCAACAAAACGACTGACACAAAATGGCCACCACAGGAGGCAGAGCCAGCCACAAAACGATTGCCATGGTTTCACACAATGCAGACTCTTGTGCTGCAGTGGCAGCTGCTGCCAAAGCAACATTTAAGAAGTTGGCACAGCCAATCAATGTTCCCATAGTCCATCAGAAGCCTTGCTGGACAAAACCCCTATTTGGCCTCACCTACTTCCTAAAATGGGGCTGCGGCGGTGGCTCAGGTGGTTAAGATGCTGAGCTGCAGACTGGAACGTCGGTAGTTCAGCAGTTTGAGACCCGGGTGCTGCATGACAGAGTGAGCTCCCATCTCTGGGCCCAGCTCCTGCCAACCTAGCAGTTTGAAAGCAAGAAATTGCAAGTAGATAAATAGGTACTGCTTCGGTGGGAAGGTAACAGCGCTCCGTGCAGCTCGACGTTTAGTCAGGCTGGCCACATGACAATGGAGAAGTCCTCGGACAGCACTGACTCTTCGGCTTGGAAACAGAGATGAGCACCGCATCCCTAGAGTCGGATTTGACTGGCTTTTGAGCAAGGGAAACCTTTACCTTTACCTACCTACTTCCTAAAAACACTTGGTGGGCACCAGAAAGAGTGCCATGCGGGGGGTGGGATTTATAAGATGAGGAAGTAGGCAAAGACAAGTATTAGGTTTTGCTAGCTTAGGGAAAAAAGAACCTTTGGATCGGAGAGCAAGCACAAGCTGCTGCTTGTTATGGAAGGATGAGATGAAAACAAGAGTGTGAACCTCTCTCTCTTGAACAAAACATTTTGTGGAATGATGCCAGAATTTCTGTCCAACAAGGCCTGGCATTTTATGGTGTCCATTCATACTCATTCTGTTGTTCTCACCAGAACCCTGTAAGTAGGTCACCATGATCATTTAATTTAATTTTATTTACTTATATTCTGCCCTTATTGCTGTGACTCAAGGCAGATTGCCAAATCAGAAAAACAACACAATAATAAAAAAAACCAGTGCAAGACATATCCTACTCAACACATGTTACCAGCATTGGTGTAGTGAGGGGTGTGGGAGACTCAGGTTTGAATCCCTGACACACACTGTCAGCCTAAACAACCTTGCAGAGACTAAAATGTAGGAGAGGAGACAAAAATGTGAGCTGCCTTGGTTCCCCACTGGAGACAAAAGGCAGGGTATAAATTGGATAAGTAAAATAAACAATGGAACAAGTGGATTACAACATTTAGAAAGCAATGCAGTAAAAACAAGGCAATACATGCACTAAACCACACCCCTGCTCTCCGTTATAAAAATGCCCTCCTTGAACACTTCTGTTTTATACATCCATTCTGTCCTCGTGTTATAAATGGAGGGCAGAGTGCCTTGCCTGATAAACTCATGGCACAATCTGAACCGAGGGCTTCCTGGTTGCTCCCTCAGCCTCTTAGGCTGCATTGGATCCACAGAGGCAGTCTCTTCAGCTTCTGCAATTGCAGTAGTATCTCAGTGAATGTTAGAGGTCCATGGTGAAAGCACAGCTACTCAGTAGAATTCTATAGTCTGGCTGCTTGAGGAATAAATTCACACTTAGGCTTGTTGCTTAGAAAAGAAGTGAAAGTTCTTTATCGTAAGAGAACTCCATACTGCATAGGAAAGGCAGAATAAAGGCTTCTAGCTATCTAAGCCAGGATGGAGAGAGATTGTAGAAAGCATGTCCAGTCCTCATGGTGGACAAAAGGAGAGATAGAGAGAGAGAGAGAGAGAGAGAGAGAGAGAGAGAGAAGTGACTGGAAACGGGGCAGGGAGTCTCACCTGATGTTTCAGTGATGTCCCCAACATGGCTTCCAGCGTTACCTGGAAGTGAAGTAGGCCCATTGGGGATGCTGAGGCGATGCTCTGGTTTTTGGGCAAAAACTCTATGGTAGAATTAGCTTCTCCCATAGAGTTTTTGCCCCAAAACCAGAGCATCACCCTGATGTCCCCTATGTGCCTACGTCACTTCTGGGTCACATTGAAGTCACATTGGGGATGTTCCTAAAATGTCGGGTATTTCTTCCATGTTTTTTTTGCAGTAAGTCCCCCCCCCCCAGCTGATGGGCAGAGGAGAGGTGGGGCCTGGGAGTGGGGGATCCCTGCCCCCACCAGGGGGTTATGGCATCCCTACTCCAAAGTCTGTGCTAGCATTAAGCGACATTGCACAGTCCATTCCTTCCAATACTTGGGACTTCATAGAAAAGATGTGGTTTATGTTAAGGATGGGGACATAGACGCTAGCCAAAACACTGTGTTATAGTAACTAACAAGGGCCAGGGGGCATCCCAGTCCTTCAAAAGGGCTACAGTTAAAAGAGCTTCATTTTCAGAGCCTCCTTCCCATTTCTGCTGGCTTTTTATATGCCCTCAGGTAAAACATCTTAGGTGTGTTCTGCTTTACACAATCCTTTAGGCGTGCCATGTAAACAGGGTGAGGCAACCGAGGGAACAGCCCCGGGCATGCAGTTTTCAGCACTGATTCAGTAATTTTCCAGTAGATGAAATTTACCTCATCCCCATCTTCTTTACCGTACACCGTTAAATAGGGAAGGAACAGAAGGCATACCTTCCCAGAATCCAATGAGCATCCTATTTTTCACTTAGCTATCTACAAGCCTGAAATACTGTGTCCCAAAATTCACTCAATCCAGCTATTTAATTTTTCTTCCAAATCCAGACTGTCATTTTTTTTTTTACCATCTTGATTTCTGGCAAATATCCAGCCAGCAGTTCTGAAATGCTCCTGTGCAGCTCATTTCAGAGTTATTGGTGTGTCCAGCTCCAAGTGGCAGCCTGCTTCAGGGGACAGATTTTGGGGGGACAAGTAAAGGGCAGCAAATGGTCCATTGTTTAGGTTTTGGCTGTATTTTTACTACTGTGAAGAATGCCATTTAAATTTTCTGCCTTAGGCACAAAGGGTCTTGAGCTGACGCACTTTGCTATTGCTGTACATCTGTTTAGAGACAGGGTGGTGTAGTGGTTATTCTAGGGCTGGAGAAATCTAGGTTCAGATCCACATTCATCCCAAAACTCTGCCAGGTATTCTTGTGCCAGTCACTATGGGTGATTCCCCACAAGCGCTGCTCCGTGCTCACTCCTCCCTTTTGCCCCATGGTACGTGTCAATTTCACACAAGCTGCTGCGCAGCTGCATTTTGCCCCGCAGCTTCATGCAATTTCCCCCGTGTCTAGACATGGGGAAAATCGCACGAAGCTGCAGGGCAAAATGCGGTCGCGCAGCAGCTTGTGTGAAATTGACACGTACCATCGGGCCAAAGAGAAGAGTCAGCGCGGAGCAGTGCTTGTGGGAAATCACCCTATATCTCAGCCTAACCTTCCCCAGAATTTAGGGTATAATGCCATAGACTTCACCTCCAAATCAGCCATTTTCTCCCGAGAAACAGATCTCTGTCATCTGGAGATCAGTTGTAACAGCAGGAGATCTCCAGACCCCACCTGGAGGTTGGCAACCCTAATTACCATTCTCTACTACTTAGTGGAGGACGGAATAAAAATGTGATCCCTTGTTAAGGCCCAGCTCACACATATTGCTCTGTTCATGACTAATCCACATGGAAGTCAGTTGATAATCCTGCACTTTCCCCTCTCCTCCAGAGCAAAAAGAGCCCTTTTAACACAATTGCTGTGGTCAGGATCAACTTGTTCTCAGGGGGAAGGCTGAAGTGCTAGTGGTGGTGGTGGGGGATCTTTTCTTCTCTGTTCTCTCTGGCGTGATTGATTCCCTGCTAGGTGAACAGGATACTATTTATTTAGACAGAGGTGTCAAACTCATTTGTTATGAGGGCTGGATCTGACATAAATGTCACCTTGTCGTAGGGTGGGGGTGGCACGTGTGCCATAAAACGTAATGCTTCGTACGGGAGATATAAACTTTATAAAGGACAGCAACTGGTAAGCTCCGAGTTAGTGTGTCCTCACTGCAAGGCCCCATGGGCTGGGAGAGGAGTGCAGAGGAAAACCCACATGGGCAGACTGGAGACCCAGCAGCGCAGTGCTGGGCAGACGCTCCCATGCCCTAACAGAGGATTGTCTGCACCACCATTCTCTGCTACTTAGTGGAGGATGGAATAAAAATGTGATCACTTGTTAAGGCCCAGCTCACACATATTGCTCTGTTCATGACTAATCCACATGGAAGTCAGTTGATAATCCTGCACTTTCCCCTCTCCTCCAGAGCAAAAAGAGCCCTTTTAACACAATTGCTGTGGTCAGGATCAACTTGTTCTCAGGGGGAAGGCTGAAGTGCTAGTGGTGGTGGGGGATCTTTTCTTCTCTGTTCTCTCTGGCGTGATTGATTCCCTGCTAGGTGAACAGGATACTATTTATTTAGACAGAGGTGTCAAACTCATTTGTTATGAGGGCTGGATCTGACATAAATGTCACCTTGTCGTAGGGTGGGGGTGGCACGTGTGCCATAAAACGTAATGCTTCGTACCGGAGATATAAACTTTATAAAGGACAGCAACTGGTAAGCTCCGAGTTAGTGTGTCCTCACTGCAAGGCCCCATGGGCTGGGAGAGGAGTGCAGAGGAAAACCCACATGGGCAGACTGGAGACCCAGCAGCGCAGTGCTGGGCAGACGCTCCCATGCCCTAACAGAGGATTGTCTGCACCCCTCCCACCTGCAAACACTGATCCCTGAGACCATCTGGGAGAGCATCCCTGGAGCTGCAGGCTGAGTGGAGAGGGATGAATGCAGCTGCAGTGGCTCCCAACTTACCAGTAAGGCTGTCCCTGAAGTGAAGGGGTTCTGCTTGACTGCTGCAGATGAGGTTGTCCCGCCGTGCTGTAGCCACAATTGGAGTGGCTCCGCCCACCCACCCCCGAGCAGCCTCCTGTTCCCTCCCTTGCACCAGTTGCTCGTGGTCCACATATCAGTCCTGGACGGGCCAGTTCCGGCCCCTGTCCAAATAACAGTCCTGGACGGGCCAGTTCCGGCCCCTGGGCCTTATGTTTGACACCCCTGATTTAGACATTTATACTTTGCTTATTCTCCCCAGTGGCAGTTTATGACATCTGTTCTCTAAAGAGAAAGTCAGAACAGTTGCAAATCCTGCATACATGATGTGACTCTCTGTTTTTTAGCTGGTTCCACATTGCTACCAACTGTCCTACTGGCGATGCTGCAGGCTGAAGCAGATGGTCAAAACAACGATAGCGACTTGAATCCATGGGCTCAGAGCTGTGGCTCAGCGAAGTCTATGACTACTTCCTCCATTACCCTCTTAAGACCAAAACCATCTACAGGCAAGAGCAGGACACTGCTCCTTCACTTGGGAAACGCTGATTTCCCACTTGTGAAGGGTTCTGAGTCAGAGGCTCACGTACTGCATTTGTGAACACTGGTTGTTCCTAAGAAAATATTATTTGACCAAATTTGTGAATCATGGCATTTATACTTACCTTTGCTAGGATTGTTCTTGGAACAGATGAGCAACGAGTCAGGAGTGATGTGTACATCCCCACCCAGCTGCATCAATAGGACCTGCCTCCGTGGATCTGCCTGTGAAGGCATGTCTGTGCAGCTGCTGGGCTTCCTAGTTCAGCTCTGCTGTGCACAGCTGGAAGCATAAGGGTAGCCATGCTGGATCAGACCCATGGGCCATCTAATCCAGCACCCTTTTCTGAATAGCGACCAGTCACATGGCACAGGGAAGCCCTCAAGTCTCAAGAGAAAGTGAGGAGATGAACCTATAAAATGAAAAGGATTTTCTCCTACAGGGCACCTCTGCATGAGGGGGCAACCTCTGCTGTGCATTTTGCATTCCTTCTGAAATGCCTTCCCATCAGCAGATAGTGCACCTGTATGTCGGCCTCTGTGTGCCCTTGGAGTTTTCCTATTGTGCATTGTCAACCAAGTGGATTTCCCCTTTTGGGCTGTCTTTTAATGACACAGAGCTTTAGGTCTTCAGCAGAAATCTGCTTTCTCCTCTGTTGAACCTATTCCTGAACCCACTCCTGTTTGGATAGCCAGTAGAACCATTTTTGATAGCCAGCACATTACAATCAGACCCTCTTATTTATTCACTCTTCCAGGGGTCTCCAACATGGTGCCCATGGGCACCTACTGACATCTTTTCTGGGGCTTGCCCAGTGTTCTTAGACAGTAGGTGGAGCCAGGTGGGGCTTTTGCCTGACAAGGCTTCTGATTGGCCATTGGAGATTTGATTGACTGTGCAGTTTTTTTAAAAAATGTTGCTTTGACAACAGCTGCCACTACGCGAAGAACTTCATTGTGTGACTGAAGGTAAGCTGCGGAAGCCATATTGTGGCTAGCTCTGCCTCCTTTGGCAGCCATTTTGTGGCTGTGCCCACCTTGCTGTGTCAGAATTCCAAAGGTGCCCACAGGCTCAAAAAGGTTGGGGAGCCCTGCCCTATACTGTGTTAAACCCCCTATACTATTGAAAATCCCACTATGCTGTGGTAACCCCCCCCCCCCCGATACGGAATATACCAGCACACTATAATCCCTAGGATTCTTTGTTGGGACAGTGAAACTATATGCAACAGTCCAGGTTTGTTATGTAGATCTGTCTTCCCTGTTTTTAGGTTGCTCACAGAACTGAATATACAAACAGTCCTTGATTGGCCGCAGGTGTTTTTAGCACACCCAAAGCTGAGTAGGGCCTGTGTGAACTAGAAGCGACTCAACCCCAGAGAGACGTTAGCAAACACACTTCTCATTTCAAAGGCCTCTTGATTTCTCGGCGCACTGAAAGGCACATTTAAAAGGTACACTGGCACAGTTCCATAGGTATGATAAGATCTTAAGGTCAACTTGATACTGTGCCAACGAGCAGGCTCCTTTCTTCCAAACTGCCAAGCCACTTTCCAGAGGCTCCCTAATCGGGCCGTACTAATATCCCTTTACCCTAAGGTTCATGTCCAGTATTATAAATCACCATCCCTTGTGAGTCTTGGATTAAGGCTACGTCTGCAACCCAACGTAGTGGGTCATCGGGGAGACCTTGCTCTCCCCGGCGCTTCTAACGGGAGGCCTTCAGCAACAACCGTTTGCTGAACAGCATTTTGTTAAGCCTTGGTTACTGATTAATGATCTCCCAGGGAGCAAAAGAATCAATGCAACTGGCCACAAAGTAACAAGCGAGAAAAGGACTTTGCCCCTAAAGTGGTAGAAAGATCCCTGCAACATTTCTCAAAGGAACCCTGACTCTCTTGAGTACATGTAGTTCCCCCTTCCTTCCACCAAGGACTGTTTCCTGAGGTACTTCTGTCCCTCACAAGAGAGGTTATTGAGAGTTTTTCTTTTCCTGCTGCAGGCTGTTTTCTAAAGTGAGGTTTGTCAATAACTCCTGTGGTTTGTGTTTACGCTGCAACTATCCTGCAATAAGTACAGGCTCTCTGGCCTGAGCTTGCGTAATTGCACAAACGTGCTAGGTCCTTTTTTTGTCATAGGGGCTGCATCTTTTCATTGCTGGCATGCCCTTGTGCTCACAGTAAAAGGCTGCTGCTCCAGTTTTGGGAATTCCTGGAGATTTTGGGGGTGGAGTCAGGGGAGGGAGGGGTTTGGGGAAGGAAGGGACCTCCGCAATGTACAAATGCCATAGAGTCCACCTTCCAAAGAAGCCAGTTTCTGATCTCTGTCGACTGGAGATCAGTTGTAATCCCAGGAGATCTCCAGCTACCACCTGGAGGTTGGCAACTGCAGGACCATGCTGCACAAATACGCCTGCCATTTGATGGGTCACAACCCAGGCTTGCAGTGAGATGTACATTGGAGGAACTCACCTTAAAAATGCTTGTTCCCTCAGTGCTGTGAGGGAGCATTGTGAGGGGACGAGGGGCTTCCAGTTTGCCCTCCCACCCCACTTTCAGTGGCAGACAGGGAGACTGGGGGGGGAGGCTGTCCCTTTTCTTTGGCTTTATGTGCTCTAAGAAGAATATGCGGAGCCAGAGTAGAGGGGCAAAAAGCTCCCCCCCCCAACCTTTCTGCTGGTGAAAGTGAGCTGGGAAGGAAACCGGAAGCTCCTTCAGTGCCGTGTCAACAAGCACTTCTTAAGATGAGTTCCCCCAATGTATGGCTGACTCTGAATCCGGTTGCGCACGAGGGATGCCCGCCTCCGGGTGGGGCCTGGGGATCCCCTGGAATTACAGCTCATCTCCAGACTACAGAGATCAGTTCCTCTGGAGAAAACGGATGCTCTGGAGGGTGGACTCTATGGCACTGTACCCCACTGAGGTCCCTGTCCTCCCCAGGCTCCACCCCCAAATCTCCAGGAGTTTCCCAACCTGGAGCTGGCAACCCCACCCTGCACCCCCTGCTGGTGGCCAGGGGGGACCTGGCAACCCTGTCATGCACCTCTGACCCAGCATGTGTTGGGTGCCTTGTGTAGCTTGGCCCTGTTTATAAAGGGACGGAGCATGGAAGGGAAGCATTTCTATGGCCCTGCACTAGACCCAACAAGGCACACTTGTGTTTTACGCCCAGCGATTTAATTTTTACAGCCTTTGGAAGGGGACACAAGCATCATTTTGGGGAAATAAAAACATATTCCCAACCACCTTCTCAAAATATTCCATATGACGAAGTGTTTTATGATGCAGAGCTATCAGAAAACAGGGACTATTCTTGGCAGATGGTTGAAGCATTTGAGAACGTATACGGACAGGGAGTGCCAGGCACTCCTGCACTTAAGAGCCCCTTCGCATTGGAGGGCTGGGCAATGCCAAAGGTGTTCTGGGATCAATGCCAAGGCTGAATCCAATCGCTTCCTGCAGAAACCAAAAGCCCCCCCCTCCCCCCCTGGTTTCAAAAGGTGTATGACATTTCATCCAGCCGGTGATTTTCTCGCACGCACTCATGGCGGAGAGTGGTAGGTGCTTCTGGCCAGAGACCTTTGATCTACATCATGCAGCCTGTCTCTGTGAAGGAAGATCAGCATAAAGGGGCCCGGCCAGGGCTTCAGAGGGCAGGCCATGGGGCTGGCTGTGAGATACAACAAGGCCCCTCAGAAGGTACACACACTTGACGTGATGGCTGCTTGGGTGGGGGGGACCCAGTGCCGGATTTACGCATAAGCTAAATAAGCTACAGCTTAGGGCCTCACAATCTGCTGGGGCTTCGAAGAAAAACACAATATAAAAATGATTTCAAATATTAAAAAGGCATATATATTTTAAATTTTTCTGAGACCAGCTGATATAATTTAAAACAGTAGGGGGCCTCTGGGTTATGTATAGCTTAGGGCCTCAGCAAGTCTAAATCTGGCCCTGGGGGAACCAAATGCCAGGGTCTGAGCATGGTCAAATCGATGTACATAATAATAATGATGTACAAATAAATGTACATTTATTCTCTATGATGTTTGGATTGGGACGTGGTGGTGTGATAGGTAGGACTGCCAACCTCCAGGCAGGACCTGGAAGTTTTCTTGGAATTACAACTGATCTCCAGACCACGGAGAGTGGGTTCCCCTGGAGGAAATGGTTGCTTTGAAGGGTGGGGTCTATGGCGTTATACCCCGATGAGGTCCCTCCCCTCCTCAAAGCCTCCAGGACCCACCCCCAAATCACAATCCGGAGCTGGCAAACTTAGTGACAGAAGACCTGAAGGGTGTGGGCCCCTCTTGGCAGCCCTGCTGACTCAGGGCCTGTTTACATGTGCAGCAGAAGTGAGTAATAAATCTTACCAGGGGTCATTTCCTGCAGGAGCGCACAGGAGCGGAACTCCGGCAGTAAAGAGCCCAGGGGGTGGGTACATGCAACAAGCCCCACCCCCTGCTCCCAGCAGCCCTCAGTCAGAGCAAGAAGCAGCCAGGTAGCCAGGTAAATTGCAGAGCCCCCCCGGCCCCCTGGTCCAAAACAGTCCAGTGGCACCTTTAAGACCAAGTTTTATTCAGGTACAAGCTCTCCCTCCTCTGCAAGGACAGACCTGTACGTTCCCCACCCCCTCAATAGCTAGCAATCCAAAACAGTCCAGTGGAGCGTGAGTGGTGGGTGTTGCCTTAGGACACACTTCTGGTGATGTCAGGGGGTGTGGCATATGCAAATAAATTATGCTATTGAATTATGCTAATGAGCTCCTGCACCCCTTTTTCTATGAAATGACCCCTGAATCTTACCCTGGACAGCCCTCTGCAGGTTGGTGTGTGTTTTACATGCTTGAGTACCCTCCTCCTCACCCCTCAAAATTTCCCTTGGTATATTACTGCAAGACTTTCTGTGGTCTTGCAGAAATTTGCATTGATGTGGTCTGAATGGATCACATCTCTCTCTGTTCTAGCTGTGTGTCTTGTCGGTGAGTAGCAGCTACAGTGTGTGTGTGTGTGTGCGACTTCTGGCAACTCCTACTGGGGCATGGAGGACATTTAGAGAAGTGGCTTGATAGCCTGCCTCTTGCCTCCCGGCCCTGGTATTTTCTGAAGGCCTCCCATCCAAATACTTGCCAAGATTTGGCCCTGGTCAGTATTTGGATGGGAGACCACCAAGGAAGTCGGGGGTCGTGATGCAGATGCAGGCAATGGCAAACCACCACAGAACGTCTCTTGCCTTCAGAACCACACGAGGTCACCAGAAATCAGCTGTGGCTTGATGGCAGAACAAAAAGTGGATTAGCCTCTTGTGATATCTACATTTGTATGCTGATGCCAGACAATCAAGGCCCATGTGTGCTATATCAGTAAAATAAAAATAACTTAAGGCTGAAATTCTTACAAGATGATCAAAGGTTTTGAGAGTCTAGATTCTATAATAATTTGACCCTTAACTAGAAGGACAGGTTAAAGCATTTGTTAATTTGAACTTCAGCAAAAGGTGACATGCAAAAGAAGACAGTGTAACCATGGTGTTAATATCTCATCTTTTTTCTTTTTTTATAAAGAATGACTTTCAGGAAACAGAGGAGATACATCCAGGAATATTGCTTTGCCTAAATTGGGAATTCTTCCCAGAAAGCAAAGAGCGGCTGACAGATAACTGACATGGTGTGACCCAGAAAACACTATCTTCCAAAACCAAAGGCCCATTTCTAGATCATGTAGGAACAGAGCTGCAAAAATTTACATTCTCTAAATTTTTGTAGGAGCATCGTTTTTTTAAAAATAAAAAAACACATATTCATTGGGAAGGCCGAGATTAAATTAAGATGCTTTACTTTCCTGTGCCGAAGGGCACTCCCTTCCTGTGCCGTGTGTATCTTTTGCAGATTGTCCTCCAAATGTGTCAGCCAGGAAGTCTGTGATTCAGGAACCCTTGATGATGGACACCTGATGTGCAAACCTTTGCAGTGAGTCATGCTTCCAGGTTTACAGGCAAAGCAATATCTTAGTCTTCTGCCAAGAGCTGACGCTGGGCCTAGTTTGCTTTGCAAGCACACATTCCCCAAAGCATTTTTATCATGTCCCTCCCATTGCTTACAAAAGCCACAAAACCATATCTAATAAATAAATGTCTCAGTTAGAGAAGTGGCTTGATAGCCTGCCTCTTGCCTCCCGGCCCTGGTATTTTCTGAAGGCCTCCCATCCAAATACTTGCCAAGATTTGGCCCTGGTCAGTATTTGGATGGGAGACCACCAAGGAAGTCGGGGGTCGTGATGCAGATGCAGGCAATGGCAAACCACCACAGAACGTCTCTTGCCTTGAGAACCCCACGAGGTCACCAGAAATCAGCTGTGGCTTGATGGCAGAACAAAAAGTGGATTAGCCTCTTGTGATTTCTCCATTTGTATGCTGATGCCAGACAATCGAGGCCCATGTGTGCCATATCAGTAAAATAAAAATAACTTAAGGCTGAAATTCTTACAAGATGATCAAAGGTTTTGAGAGTCTAGATTCTATAATAATTTGACCCTTAACTACAGGTTAAAGCATTTGTTGCACTGAATTTCTGCAAAAGAAGACAGTGTAACCATGGTGTTAATATCTCATCTTTTTTCTTTTTTTATAAAGAATGACTTTCAGGAAACAGAGGAGATACATCCAGGAATATTGCTTTGCCTAAATTGGGAATTCTTCCCAGAAAGCAAAGAGCGGCTGACAGATAACTGACATGGTGTGACCCAGAAAACACTATCTTCCAAAACCAAAGGCCCATTTCTAGATCATGTAGGAACAGAGCTGCAAAAATTTACATTCTCTAAATTTTTGTTGGAGCATTGTTTTTTTAAAAATAAAAAAACACATATTCATTGGGAAGGCCGAGATTAAATTAAGATGCTTTACTTTCCTGTGCCGAAGGGCACTCCCTTCCTGTGCCGTGTGTATCTTTTGCAGATTGTCCTCCAAATGTGTCAGCCAGGAAGTCTGTGATTCAGGAACCCTTGATGATGGACACCTGATGTGCAAACCTTTGCAGTGAGTCATGCTTCCAGGTTTACAGGCAAAGCAATATCTTAGTCTTCTGCCAAGAGCTGACGCTGGGCCTAGTTTGCTTTGCAAGCACACATTCCCCAAAGCATTTTTATCATGTCCCTCCCATTGCTTACAAAAGCCACAAAACCATATCTAATAAATAAATGTCTCAGTTGCCCTACCCTAGTACAAAAAGTCTTATGCAAGAGTTGACCGCAATCTGTGTGCCTAGAAGCGGCTCCCGGTGCAGAGTCATAGTACTGGAGAGCTGTCATGGATTTCCGGTCATGGTAATGGAGAGAGCTGTCTGTATTGTGTTGGATTCTGTAACTCCCTTCTGCCAAGTTAGATCCTATGACCTCCACTATGTCTCGCTTCAATAAAGAAAGATGTTCTAAAGAAAAGAAAGTCTTTTGCTGAAGAGAGTCTTTCTTTCTTATGGGAAAACGTGATGGAAGGGAGTCCAGCCTAACGCCAATGAAATTCTGCCTCATGAGGTGGATAGATGCATATAAACGTCAGATTTTATTTTAAAGAATGCAGTATGGCAGTCTTTGATAGAGCTTCATGTCATACTTTTGATTGCACTACTTCAGTAGAAGTAGTAGTAATAATCATCATAATAAGTAATAATTATGTGGTCTGGAATGGTGGTAGGAACTCAAGCAAGAAAATAAGTCTATACACGTGGTAGTGGAAAGTGCCATCAAATCACAGCTGACTTATGGTGACCTCATGGGGTTTTCAAGTCAAGAGGCCTTCAGAAGTAGTTTGCCATTGCTGGCCTCTGCATCATGACCCTGGTATTCCTTGGAGGAATCATCCAAATACTAGCCAGGGCCAACGCTGCTTAGCTTCTAAGATCTGACAAGATCAGGCTACCTGGGCCATTCAGGTCAGGGCATTTCTGTACGTTTCTACTGCCAAATGTCACATAATAACAAATGTTAAAATCAAGTATCATTGCTCATAACATACAGATATAAAATATTCAGTGACCATCTGCTGAATATTGACATGAAGACCTACAAAAGAGAAATCGAGAGAGAATTTTGGGAAGCAAACCAGTTTCAACTGTACTAAGACTTTCTGCAAATACAAAAAGCAGTGCGGTGTAGGTCACCCAATCACGATTCATCCTGTCTGTGCTGAATATTTGACATGAAGACCTACAAAAGAGAAATTGTGAGAGAATTTTGGGAAGCAAACCAGTTTCAACTGTACTAAGACTTTCCGATTCTGCAAATACAAAAAGCAGTGCAGTGTAGGCCACCCAATCACGATTCATCCTGTCTGTGCAGGAGCAATAATGGGTGAGAACTGTGAGCAACTGGTCATTGAAAAGCAGGTGTCTTTATTGACCCAACTTTGACCCTGGGGGTACAGGTCTTCCTCTGAGACTGAAAAGGCTCTGCCCCCTGACTGTGTAGGCACAAAAGCTTCCACAACCTGCAATGTGTAAGTTACACATTTTTACCTGATTCACTTAGGTATGACTAACCATGACTCCAGAGCACATGAAGCACTGTATGCAGAAAAAGCCTGTAAAAGTGATTGCTGTGCAGGAGCGAAGCTTCTGGATGTGGTGTCTGAGTCAAACTTCGAGAGACTGGATGAGAGCCTTGACTCCCGTGCAATCCATTTGATCATGGCAAATTCAAATGTCAATTCTTATGCTCTTGCAAGGTTTGCCCCATCCCTAGTTTCTATCCCAGTAATCTGCATGTTCTCCTGTTACGGCAGAATATGGAGAAACAGAACAGTTTCCAGTTGACAAAGGAATCAGACAAGGATGTATTTTACCTCCTTGTCTGTTCAATCTGTAGATAGAACGTACAATAAAGAAAGATGGATTCGTTGTAGATGAAGGTGGAGTGAAAACTTGTGATGGGGAACGTTAATAATTTGAGATATGTAGATGACACAACATCACTGGCAGAAAATAGTGAAGACTTGAAACAACTACTGATGAAAGTTAAAGCAGGAAGTGCCAAAGCAGGATTACAGCTGAACATCAAGACGACAAAAGTAATGGCTACCGAGGAATTACATGACTTTAAGGCTGACGATGAAGAAATTGAAATTGTTCAAGATTTTATATTCCTTGGCTCCATCATCAACCAAATGGGAGACCCCAACCAAGAAATCAGAAGGAGACTGAGGCAGGGAAGGGCAGCCATGAAAGAGCTAGTTCTTAAGTGTAAGGATGTGTCACTGGTGACCAAGATCAAGATAATTCATGTCATAGTATTTCCCATTACTGTATATAGGTGTAACAGTTGGACAATGGAGAAAGGTGATGGGAAGAAAGAAGATTCATTTGAAATGCGGTGTTGGAGGAGAGTTTTACAGATACCATGGACCACCAAAAAGACAAATACGTTGGTTCTAGATCAAGTTAAGTCTGAACTCTCCCTAGAAGCAAATGACTAAACGGAGGCTATTGTTCTTCGGTCACCTTATGAGAAGACAGGAGTCACTAGAAAAGTTGAAGGCAGCAGGAAAAGAGGAAGAAGACCCAACTTGAGATAGATTGACTCAGTCAAGGAGGCCGCAGCCTTCAGTTTGTAAGACTTGAGCAAGGCTGTTAACGATAGGACATTTTGGAGGTTATTAAGTCATGGTGTCACCATAAGTCAGAAGTGACTTGACGGCACTTGACACACACAGAGTCTTCATGATTTGTTAACCCATTTGATCAAATGAATGCATTCCCAAATGTTCAGAACTTTGCTACCAGGCAAATGGTATGTATGGCTAAGGTCACACGGAGCATTTGTCACGCTGACAATACGGATGGTAGGCAGATTTTCCAGGCGCGATCACACCGCAACATCTGGGAAGCGTAGAGCTCCCGTGGCTAGCCCAAGGCTTCCCGCCAAAGATGCGGAGTAAAAATCTATTACCTCCGAGGTATTAGTTTCCGGAAACCGCGGGGCAAGGGCGGGCGTCTGATCGCGTTTCCGGTGGATTTACGAGGCATCTGGCACCCGCCGCTGTTCGTTGTACACAAGGGGTTTTTTTGTCTCCCAAGTCTCCGCAGGTTGCGCAACAGCGTGCAACAGCGCATGCGCACAAAGAGCGATTGCTAGTGCGATTGCGCGGCACGGCTTCTGTGCCACGCTGCAGGATACCCGTCTGATCGGCATCTCCCCCCTAACCATGGGGCCTTGACCGGGACGTGTGCTTGGGCGGCCGCGCATTAGTTTCCTCCGGGGCAATTAGCCACTCCCCCCCCCGCAATATCCGGCCCGTGTGACCGGGGCCTAAGTTGTTCAGGTACATAACCTGGGTTTTTCAGGTGGCAGAACTGGAAAGAGGCAGAGAAATCTGTCACTGTGGCCAGCAAAGAACCGTGTGTACATAAAGGAAGCAGCAATGGCTTTTTAACTGCAAACAAAGCCTTCCCACCTCTGTACTTAAGACTTTTCTGGTTTCTTAATAAAAAACAACAGAGAATGACAGGCAATTCCTGGCATACCACGTTAGGGTTTATTTGCCTTCACAGCCAACAATGCAGCTTTCTTGCTTCCCTCTTGAGTTCTGAATTTTTAAACAAACCAAGAGGCTGATCGCTTCGAAAAGCTAACTGGTGCATTGTACTTTTGTAAGCAACGGGCCCACTTATATCGGTCTCAGCTGATGTCTGATAGCAGCTCATTTGCAAGAGTGAGTGTGTAGGGCAAAGAACAGAGAGCAAGGGAAATGTGGCCCTTTAAAGCTGATACAGCTTCTGTTGGGCTGGCAATGCAATAATAGCTCCTTGTGTGAGCCGGCCAGAAGGGAGGATGGAGGGAGCCGGCCAGTTCCTGCAGCTGCTGTCATGATAATCAGCATGCGTTGAATGAATCGAGTAAGATGTAAACAGATGCTCAACAGATGGTAATATAGGGAGAAAGAACTGCAGCACCCGGATGTGGAAGCCACCATGTATTAAGGAGCTGGAGCCCAAACTTTTGATAGTTACACAATGTCAGTATTGCATAGTCCCTGTCCCTGACATTGTTTGGATTGAAGACTGGGGACAGACAACAGGGAGTTGAAAATGGTATGGGGAGGTAGTAACAGGTAAAGGTAATTGGGCTATGTTAAATGGTTCAGGAAGGCATTTTTATAAAAAGGGGATGACTGTTGCCGACCTCCGAATGGGACCTGTCCTGGAGTTCTTCCACAATGACGACTGACCTCCAGACTACAGAGATCAGTTTCCCTAAAGAAAATAGCAGGGTTGTAGGGTGGCCTCTATTTATTTATTTATTTATTCATTCATTCATTCATTCATTCATTCATTCATTCGATTTATACCTCGCCCTCCTTGCCGGAGCAGGCTCGGGGCGGCTTACATAAAAAGTTAAAACACATAGATAGTGATGGGAGTTCAAGTTTATTCCTTTTAAAAACTGTAAGATAAGAACTGTGTATATTTCCTGTGGGGACTCACAAAGGTAAGCTTGAATTTAAGAAGAGAGCTCTGTGTTATTCTAAGTCAAGTGTTTTGTACCTTCTCCCTCCTCCTCTTTACTCAAGGTTTTTTCTTCTTCAGGCTCGACTGGTGGTTTTTGTACAACTGTATCATCTTCATCCCTGCAGAGCTCCCACCCCTCCCCCAAATCCCAAGACTCCACCCCCCAAATTGCCAGAAATTTCCCAGCACAGAATTGGCAACCCTAACAACTGTAACACAGGGCATGTATTACCTGCTTGCCATAGGTATTATCCTGCCCCTGCTGCACTGTTCTCTACTTATGCAATACTATTGTCTTCATTGTTAAACATATCATGTCTAATACATTATGCTTTGTTTCAGCTTTCTGTCATCATATTTTCTTTTAATTCATTTTTATTTTATTTTTTTTTGGCCCCCCGAAGGGGATTTTTTAATTGCTTTTTTTTTTTTGGTAAACAAATTTTATTTTCTTAGGAATTCAACATTTAGAATAAAACCATTTCATCTTTTCCATTGTCTACCCCATTCCCATTTCCTCCCCTCCCTCCAGTGGCTTCCCGCAATGCTTCCTCCCCTACTCCACATTACTTTACATCATCAATT
>NW_015163605.1:835661-842632 GCF_001447785.1 Gekko japonicus | reverse complement strand
CTACTTTCACTTTTAAAAGTTTTTCTTTCTCAGTCCTCTTCCCCGCCATCTTTATGGATAGTTTACTTTCCGAAGATTTGCTAAAGTCTCTGAATATACGCTCATATGCTTATCCGCGCCTTGGTAAGTCTCTCACAACAGATTTCAGCGTTTTTGCTTCTGCTCCCCCTTCGGATCTCGCATTTAAATTTGTGCTCATGGGAGGGGCCCCTCCCCCACTCGCTTTCTTTCCTAGTCCTTGGGGTGGGAGCTTTCCTTTTAAAATGTAAATTACGCTCTAATCCGACTCACAGTTCATAGTTGGTCTTGCGACCTCGCTGTAACTCCGTTTAAACCGCTTGATCTTCAGTGCTTGTCCCGGTTAGCGTCACTAATTCCATACAGACACACAACAGGAGGACTGTCAGGACAGAGAAGCGCCTCGATTCCCCAGCATCGCACTGGCGAAGAGGCCACCTCTCAAAAGTCCCACGACTAGGAGCCTTTCAACCAGGCTCCTGGGGGGGTAGCGAGACATCACCCCACCCTTTCTGCTGGTGCGCAGATTTCATCCCCGGGAGGTCCGGGAGATGAGTCTGCTCAGCGTGTCACCATAAACTGGAAGCCTAAATTCATTTTTATTTATTTAAAAACATTTCTGTGCCGCCTTCCCACCCAAATAGGGTCCCCAATCACTTATGAATTGCACTGACTTACCCCATGTAATCTGCTTGAGTCTCAATGAGAAAGGCAGACTATAAACAAAGGAAATAAATGGTCACCATGGCCCATGGCATGGACCAATGACCCCTACTGTGGTGCCTGAGGTTGCCATGGCACCCACCAATGTGTTTCCTGGCATCCACTTGCTTCTTAGTGACAAAATCTAAAGACCCTCTAATGTAGCAAGGAAAAAAAATGCACCAGAGAATGTTGGGA
Organism: Gekko japonicus; assembly: GCF_001447785.1. NCBI lineage: Eukaryota > Metazoa > Chordata > Lepidosauria > Squamata > Gekkonidae > Gekko > Gekko japonicus. The sequence continues at coordinate 841,714 of NW_015163605.1, read as the reverse complement.
AGGCTCCACATTGGCTGAGTGACTAGCAAAGTGCTGAGCTCATCCCGGCCAGGTGGGTCATACAGCCTTTGAACCTCAGCTTGGCCATAGGTTTAGACTTCCTTACATCACTGGGCCTGGAAACCTCTCCTCCTTGTGGCTGTGCAGTTTCCTCCCCTTTGTAAATGGAAACCCCTTTGTAAATGGAAACCAAATAAGAATCCCTTTCTCGGAGCACCAAGCCGATCCCAGCAGAAAAATAAGGAGTGTATGTTTATTTTGAACTCAGGATCTTTTAATCATGGGATGTCTTTAAGCTTAGAAGATAAGAGCAGGGTGTTCACCTACCCTTGCTACCTTCATTTTTGTCATTCCGTTTATGACACTGACTGTACCCCATTTGTCCTATGATACCGTCGGCTATTTTAGTGCACCATGGACCTCTTTTGTTTGTGGCGGAAGATGACAAACAAAATAAAATTGCAGGGTCCATTTTCTCCTGCCTTTGATGCGAACGATCTTGTTACAAAGCAACAGTGACACTGAATGCTTCTAAGAGTTAGGATTAACATTTTGAAGAAGGTAATCTAAATAGAATGGTCTTAAAGTATTATCATAATATTTTTTAAAGAAAGCATATTTACAGTTCAGTTCTAAGGGCTGCTTGCCCTGCAGTGGCTGGGTGCTGGCGTAAGCATGGAGCTGCTAGTCTGCTTTCTAAAGGGTTCCATCATAGACCAGGAGGCAGGAAAAAGACTGAGAAGCAGGGCTGTACAAACTGAAACCATCTCAGCAGCCCCACCAACCATGCCATCACATCCCATACAGGTCATAAGATACAACGGCAGGCTGTGAGGGTTTGTGTGGACAGAATCAATCATGGACCACCCAGCCTTGTGTACTTCACAGCCAAGTGATGGGAAGGGGTGGGGCCATGGCCCATGCGGCCTTGTCTGCAGCACGCTCCCAGCCCAGTGAAGGAACAGAGGCCCATCTAACAGTAACAGGGGAGCTGACAGTGTGGGCAAGGGCCCCAGTAATCTCACACTGTTGGCGACTCCAAAGAGGTTCATGACCCGTGCGGGCCAAAGGCTGCAATCACCAAGAAAAGGGAAGGGAGAGATGACAAGGAGAGTATACCCAGCCAGGGGTATCTGCTGCTCACCAGCAGGGGCACCTCCTTGCAAAATCCCCTCCCCCTTGCTTGGATTTGTGACTCTGTGCTTTGAGATCAGTCCTATTGAACTTGCAATGCCAGTGACATTGGATTCTGCTGGGCACTCTGTACATTGTACTGGTTCTGCTGAGCTTGCACAAAAACCCCCACCGCTTGTATTGTGAGTGAACTGGCATTCACACAATGGCACTGGGCTTGCTGGGCACTAGTACACTGCACTGGTTCTGCTGGGCTTGCAACTGTCCCCTTGCTTGGAGTGTGATTCTGTGCTTCACATCAGTCCTGCTGAGCTGGCATTGCCACAATGGCACTGGGTTCTGTTGGGCACTAGTACATTGCACTGGTTATGCTGGGCTTGCAAAATGCCCCCCCCTTCAGTTTCTACTGGAGAGATTCTTTGGGACTTTGATTCTGTTTTGCTGGGCTTTTACTGCCCTTGCTTTTTTTGTTGTCCCCTCCCTCCTTTGGAAACAATGGGGGATGTGGGCACCTTTGGGGGGGCATAACTCAGACCCCATAAATCCAATCCTCACCAAACTTGGAGGGCAGGTAGAGGAGAGACAGCCAGAGATCCCTTGTGAGATTGGTGTCTCTAGAATGCCAGGGGGGCTGTTCTACAGTGTCACAAACGTCACAAACGTCACATTTGTTTAGCCCCTAAAAGTTCATGACAGTTCATGGTTCGTGAACCAGGCACACTACGAACCAAACTGCATTTTCCTGGTTCGTGCCCATCCCTAAACATGGTAGCTGAGAGAGGTTACAAAAACAGAGAGTTTCCCTGCATCCCTGCTTCCTGCAGTGAGCAGTTTCTGATTTTGTGCTACCTAGGCAATTGTAGCTTTTTTATTCCTTCTGGTCAATGAGTCAGAAGGAATTAACAAATATTTCTCAGAGTTCATGTTGGCAACGCAGGCAGAACCTTTGATTTTTTTGTAAGCTCTTTTGATTGCTGTGCTCCTCCCTCCCTGTCTCACAGCTTAAGAAATGGGGAGTGAGAAAGCTCTGTGGGATGGTGCAAACCGATTAGAAGCTGAGTTAAACAGCAGTCTGGAGGATGGCCAAACTTTGTAATGGCTTGTTTTTTAAAAAAAAACAACTGGGTGACTTCAGCCTGGAAGGCCCCCCCATTTCTAAAATTCTTCTCGAATCTTAAAACCCATTTAGAGCTCATCTCTTTGAAAGTCTTTACTCCTACCTTTCTAGGGTCTAGGAGGCTTTGTTTTTGATCCTCGAAAGACCCTCTTTTTATTTTTGATCTTTTCAGCATGGTTTTCCCCCGTCAGTTCTGGCCCCATATTGCTTTGGTTTATCCCCTGATTTCTACACATATTTTTGTGCTTTTAGTTTGCACTTTAGGGTTGTTGTTTTTCTCCACCATTTTTCCTTCCTCTTTTGAGGCCCCCTTTTACCCTGATCTTCTTCAGGAAGCCAATTTTGACTTTTTGAGAGCCAGTTTGGTGTAGTAGTTAAGAGTGCAGACTCTAATCTGGGAGAACCGGCTTTGATCCCCCACTCCTCCACATGCAGCTGCTGGTGTGACCTTGGGCAAGCCGCAGTTTTCTCAGAGCTGTTCTCTCAAGAGCAGTTCTCAGTCACTCTCAGCCCCACCTACCTCACAGGGAGTCTGTTGTGGAGAGAGGAAGGGAAGGAGATGGTAAGCCATTCTAATACTCTGAGTGAAGGGTGAGATATAAATCCAATCTCTTCTTTTTCTTTTTTCTTTGTGCATTATATTTCTGTCATTCCCCCCACCCACCCACTTCCACCCATCTCTAGCCCACTTTTCCACGATCGGACTGTGGTGTTCAAGCCACTCCCTCTTCCTCCCCTTGAAGACAGTTCTTTTTCTTGTTAAAATGGCATTAAAATATTAATATAGTATTGTAACAATAGACTTTCAGTTTCTCTGAATTCCTGGATTTAATTTTTTTAAAGTAAGTCTGTATCCTCTTCTCTCATGGAGATATAATGAAAAAGGTGAGGGCAAGGGATGGAGATTTACTTTTTTTTAAAAAAACAAAAGCTGGGAATTTAGAGAACCTGCAAAGCCTATTGTTACAATGCTCTAGTGATAGATCAATATTTTAATGCAGTTTTTTAAAAAATGTGTGAGTGTGCTGTGATGCCACCGATGCCACCGATGCCACCACTGATTATGACAGCACCCTCCCTTGAAAGTCCAGATTATTGAAGGCAAGTGTGGAATAAACGGGCTACACAACTCTGAAAATGCAGAGGGAGGGCAGACATGCAGAAGAGCCATGCACAAACCAATTCCAACGTTTGTGAATCGACTTCAAAGAAAATCTGGAGTAACTTGAGAGTACAGAAAAGGCCTCTGTTTTACTTGGTCCAGGGCTGTGTGCTGGTGCTAAAACCAGGTTCTGGGATTTCGCTTAGTTTTTGTGAGCTCTGTCTCAGATAGCACCCTATTTATAAGAATAAATTAAGGCCAGGGAAAAAAAGCGTTCCAAAGTCAGTAGCAATAGTTCCATTTTACCATTGTGGAATTAAAACTTTATTCCACACTGATAATAGTCAGCCCTGTAGTTTGGCCCAGGGCCAAATCAACTGTCCTCGCATCACAGTATAAACCGGAGATTCATTGAGACAAGACAAAAGTGTTTATAAAAAGGGAGAAAAAGAAATGTTTATCCTTTCCTGCGGACTGATGAGCGGTGCTGAGCCATAGGAAAAAAGCATGTTAATAATACCAATCATACAAACACAACAGCCCCAGGAAGAAGAGCTATCAACCCACAGAAGAGTGATAAATGGCAGGCAATTCAGATGATCTAGTCCTCATTATTTTAAAAGCCGCTGGACAAATTGAGGTTCAATATTTCCCCCCAACCTTTTTGACCCAGGAAGGAATAAATCCCAATTTAATCCTTTGAAGGTAATGTGCAATATTGGGCAAAATATATTGATGATTTTTTTTTTTGCTATCCCAGAATGTAACGTTTGAGTCGAATGAAATGGAGTTACATCCAGCTATTTAATTGGAGTAGCAAATGCATCCCTAAGGAGGTTTCGTTTGGGGTCTGCAGTCGTAATTGCCTTCAAGCAATGCAGACTTTTCATTTAATCAGTCCTATGAGAAATGGTATAGGAAGGCCAAAGGCCAGCATTTTTCACGAAAGCCCTCCAGAAAACCCTATGCCTTGAAGAACAGAAAGGAGGCCTCCGTGACATTCACTTTTCTCGCTCGATAAGGAAAAGAATCTCTAGAATGCTGCGTGAGCAGGAGGCTAAAGAAAACAGTGCTGATAGTGCCGAATTAATTGACATGTGTGAGGCTGTGGCAGCTGAGATAATTCCCAACTCTAGGTTTGTTGAGATAAGTGCTTCCTAATACAGTTTCCAGTTGGGCACTGTGGTGCACTCACCGAGAACATAGCAATGGCCCTGGGGAAATCCAGGAATGCTCTGCCAGGCAAGCTAGCCATGCCAACTGTGTCCCATACACCCCCCCTCTAGCTGGGTAAACTAGCAAATTATTCAGTGGACCCTTTCCTTGAAATCAAAGCCGCCAGTTCTTCTCCCCACCATGAGACATCAAGCAAAGGGCCAAAGATTGGGAAATGTCCAAGGGATGCTTGGTTCTAGAAGTTTTGTCCTTCACCTCTGATATGAAGGCTGATGTAAGTAACTCTAGAACCAACGGCCTATTTGTTGCCATTGCTGCCTTGGTGGTAGTTCAATTAGAGGCTGGAAGTAGTCAAAATGGAATACTGAGTGGGATGTTTTTGTGAATGTGTTTCTGTGAAGTTTTGCATGGTCCTATAACAGTTGGAGATGAATGAGGCCACAAATTATGCCAGAAGAATGCGAGAATCCTTCTGGATCAGACCAGTAGTCTGGTCCAGCATCCTGTCTCAAATGGTGACCAACCAGTTCCTCTGGAGGGCCAACAACAGGACATAGAGGTTGAGACCTTCCCTGATGTTCCTTCTGGCACTGCCATTCAGAAGTTTACTGCCACTGAATGTGGTGGTTCCCTTCAGTCACCATGGCTGGTAGCCACTGATGGATCTATCCTGTCAACCCAAAGAGTCTGATAGTGTAATTCCCACCCCCTCCCCTGGCACTGGCTTGTTGGCAGTCTCTGGGTTGGCAGCCTCTGGGACTCAGGAAGCTGCGGGGAGAGGTGTGAGGCATGTAGGAGTCAATTCATCAGGATCCTTTCCTTTTCACCTGCATGGTACATTTCCATCACCCCTGAAATAGCTGCAGGACCGAAAGGAAGCTGATTGGTACACATCCCTTGAGCTGTGACTGATAGAGCAATCTTATGCGGAGTTTTTGTTGTTGTTCAGTCGCACAATCGAGTCCGACTGTTCGCAACCCCATGGACCACATCACGCCAGGCCCACCTGTCTTCCGCTGTCCTCTTGAGTTTGCTTAACTTCATGTTCGTTGCATCGATGACACTGTCTAACCATCTCATCCTTTGCCGTTCCCTTCTTCTTTTACCTTCAATCTTTCCCAGCATCAGGGTCTTCTCCAGTGAGTGCTCCCTTCTCATTTGGTGGCCAAAGTATTTGAGCTTCAGCTTCAGTATCTGGCCTTCCAGGGAACAGTCAGGGTTGATTTCTTTTAGGATTGACTAATTCGATCTTCTTGCAGTCCAAGGGACTCTTAAGAGTCTTCTCCAGCACTATAATTCAAAAGAATCTATTCTTCCATGCTCGGCCTTCCTTATAGTCCAACTCTCACAGCCATACATTACTACTGGGAATACCATTGCTTTGACCATATGGACTTTTGTTGGCAGGGTGATGTCTCTACTTTTTATTATGCTGTCTAGGTTTGCCATCGCTTTCCTCCCAAGGAGCAGGCATCTTTTAATTTCATGGCTGCAGTCACTGTCTGCGGTGATCTTGGACCCCAG
>NW_015163605.1:820058-835647 GCF_001447785.1 Gekko japonicus | reverse complement strand
GAGCAAGAGGCGCTTTAGGTCCTCTTCACTTTCTGCTATAAGAGTGGTATTGTCTGCATATCTGAAGTTGTTGATGTTTTTCCCAGCAATCTTAATTCCAGCTTGTGATTCATCCAGGCCGGCATTTTGTATGATGTTGTTGTTGTTGTTCAGTCGCACAGTCGAGTCCGACTCTTCTCGACCCCATGGACCAGCTCCCGCGAGGCCCTCCTATCTTCCGCCGTCCTCTGAAGTTTGCTTAACTTCATGTTCGTTGCATCGATGACACTGTCTAACCATCTCATCCTTTGCCGTCCCCGTCTTCTTTGACCTTCAATCTTTCCCAGCATCAGGGTCTTCTCTGCAAATGGGCAATCAACAAGAATTTTGGCTGCTCTGACCTGGATGGCCCAGGCAAGCCTGATCTCGTCAGATCTCAGAAGCAAAGCAGGGCTGACCCTGGCAAGTATTTGGATGGGAGACCTCCAAAGAATACCAGAGCCGGGAGGCAGAGGCAGGCTATGAAGCCACTTCTCTGAATGTCCTCCGTGCCCCAGTAGGGGTTGCCAGAGGTCACCATGACTTCCAGGCATGGGCGCGCACACACGCACGCACACACACACGTAAATGCAAAAATACCAAAAACACACACACAAGAATTTGGGCTGCCGGAAATTGGGCTTCTGTGCTTTGGCTGAGTGTAAAAGCAGAGTGTGGAAAAGTTATAATTAATTGAAAAACCTCAGCATAGGAAGCAGAAGGGACTATGCTAACTTTAAGAGAAAAAATACGAACAATGAGACCTGGTGCAGGCTGACAGAATTGTAGAGTCATCACCACAATAAAATGGCATAAAAAGAAAATTAATCTGAGTTTATAAATAGCCATTTACTTAGCAGTCTTTGGAAAGTAAAAGTTCCCTCTACATGTCCAAGTAGGGAGTTTTTTTTAAGGATCCACTACTGACTACTATATATATAAACAAGTGAGTCTGTGAAAAAGTTTTGAGTTAATACCCCTGGGAAACCATGTGCAACGCTGACCACAAAGGTCCAAACTACACCTGTGGGTTTTTACAGAAATTGGGTCCAGGTTTCCTTACAGCCGCACAGCAGGTGCAGGGAAGGGCTTTTAAAAACAAAGGAGAGCCCAAAGAGTCTTGAGGGAAAGGAAGGGCTCCAGTCTCTTCCCCACCAGCCATTTCTCCTTATGGAAACAGCTCTGGGGGAGGTATTTCATTGTATTTGCTGCTTTGTGTGGAGTATTCTGTACATACGGAATATTCTGTGCATGTGGAGTATTCTGTGTGGAGTATTCTGTATGCAAACACAGGGAAATAATGACCCCAAGCAGGGGTCATTTCGTAGAAAATCCTATGCTAAACCTATCAGTTGTTCCATATCCAATTCTAACTGTCGCTTCTTGACCCTTATACAGGTTTCTTAAGAGACATGTGAGGTGGTCTGGTACTCCCATCTCTTTAAGGACTTGCCACAGTTTGTTGTGATCCACTACACTTTAGCAGAGTCAATGAAGCAGAAGTAGATGTTTTTCTGGTACTCCTTTGCTTTCTCCATAATCCAGCTGCTGCAGTCTAAATCCATTGACTCAATGAATTAAACTGGAATAACTCAGCACAGGATTACACTGTAAGTGGGAGATTTCTGCAGAATCCACACTGTTATGGAGCATATCCTTTTCTGCTGAAGCCGGGTTGCTTCTACATGGAGGCTTTGCTCCATACTGCCTCTCCAAATTGCAGCAGTTCTTTTCTGGGCTTCTGTGTGACATCATCATCTGGGCCTCCACCTTCCAGGTTTTCCCTGGTTCCACTATGATCTTTCCCAAAGCATGCTTTAGTACAAACTTCCCTGAAAGTTCATACTCAGAGGGAAATGGGTGTTGGTGTGTAAGTTTCAGCACCTAGATCTCCCAGATCAATTTGACAGCTGACAGATGCTATAGACCAGATCCAGCCAGTTTAGACTTGTCTGGGCAAAGACATAGTCACAGTGAGTCAGCACTGTTCTGATTGGATGACATATGTATATATGTAGAAATGTACCAATGTACTGTTCCCCTTGTTGGTGAATGGAGTCTGGCGAAGCACTTTGTCTGAGGACTGTATATACTGTAAATAAATTCCTGTACATAGTTACCGCTGGACTGAGTAAGTGTGGTTTACTATTGGAAGGCTCTGGTGAGAAACTGTCTGCTGTGCGTGCAAAACTACTTCAAGGTGCTGGGTCACACAAACACACGCACTGCGCGACAATGGGATGGGTAGAAGCTCCATGGGAGCTGTGGATGCTTCTGCATTCGCAGTGACAACGAGAACAGAATGGGGAATCATCCCTAAGTGGAAGCAGCCTTGGCCTCTGCAAATGGGCAATCGGCAAGAATTTTGGCTGCTCTGACCTGGGTGGCCCAGGCAAGCCTGATTAATAATAATAATAATATGTTTCTGAGTGGAGTGGAAGGGTACAAACTACAGTGTTTAATGACGAGAACTGGTGATGTTTAGTTTACCTTGGTACCGCTACTTATACACTTGAAACCATGGCTTGGATCCCAGGAAAATCTCATAATAATGGAAGGGTTTCCACCAGCAGAACATGACTTCTTGGCTGCACCCATCTGATGTAGCCCCAAATAACCCTCTGAAATGATATTCTTAGGGGACAGGAGAACCCCGGAACTGCATGGAGATTCAGTAGTAAGGTTGTCAACCTCCAGGTGGCACCTGGAGATCTCCCACTATTATCTTTGATCCCCAGATGACAGAGATCAGTTCCTCTGGAAAAAATGGCTGCTCTGGCAATGAGACCTGGTGCAGGCTGACAGAATTGTAGAATCATCACCACAGTAAAATGGCAAAAAAAGAAAATTAATCTGAGTTTGTAAATAGCCATTTGCTTAGCAGTCTTCGGAAAGTAAAAGTTCCCTCTACATGTCCAGCTGTCTGCTGCAGGAGGGAGGAATTGACAAAAATGTCCCCTGCACAAATGGGAATGATTGGCAGGATGCCACCTAGGGTTACCAACAGGCCTGGAGAAAAATGCCCTGACCATTTAATAGAGGCTTTTAATGTGTGGGTATGGACAGTTGAAGCTTCTCATGATTTCGAGGCAAATCCACATCACTTGTCAACTAATATCCCAGTAAGCATCTGTTAAAGGGACATGACAACCCCCCCCCCCCAGGTCTGCTGGCAATCCTAATCCGATGCTGTTTTCTAATCCCAGATGTCTGGGGATGGAGTCCACTTATACAATGGTGAGTCCTAGAGCATGTTAAATTCTGATCCTTTTGTATGCTTTGATATTTTTTGTGGAAGTTATGGGATGGGATCTGCAGAAATAATGAAGGACATCATGCAGAATTTATCCCTGCACAAAACTAGGAGCAAAGGATCATACCCCAAATTAATGAGAATGGTGCCCCAGCTTGGAATTTTATACTTTATGCTTGCGGTCCTTGGTGCTCATCTGATTTTTAATTACTGCTAAGACTCAGGATATGATAGAACCAGAATGTTAAAGTTCACAACAAGCTTGGTTCCCCCCTCCGGGTTTAGTAAACTATAAATTATTTTTAAAACAAAACGTGGAAATCCTACAAATCCTCTGTGAACGTTTCCTATATTTTTTCAGGAAATATCAGCTGGCTTGTGGCATAGAGTACCTTCTGTTTAGTTTTCCTGTGCAATTTGATGGCATTACCCAGAAAATATTGCATCCCTTGACTAACAAAACATTGAGCATCTTGCTTCAGTGGTGTTTTGTGCCCAGTCCAATGTCACAAATCTGTAATGATCCTGTCTTGCATTCATCTTCCTCCTTTCTCTGCAGATGCACTCAAAAGAAGGAAGGCTGTTGCAACGGGAAGCAGAGAGGGAAATAAAAAACAGATTTATGTATCTGAAACGGGGTTAAAATTCAATTCTAATGAAAGGCTGGATTGCAGTACAAATTAAATGTTTTTATGAGCAATTCCCAGCTGTTAGGTCCTCCTGTTTAATATGAAACCCCATCCTTTATATGCCAAATGGGAGCATTGCTAACAAGGAAACTGCCCTGACTAAATAAGCAGTGTGGTAAATAGGGTGCATTGTGTTTCGCCACTTATAATATGTTCTCTGTAGGGGTGATTTACAATTACAAAGATAAGCAATATGGGTTGAGGAAATTTTCTTCCTCCAGGTTCAGTTCACACCGTGTCTTTCAGCCTTCTAATGTAAATTAAAGACCTGTTTGTTCCAAAGTCTTTGCAAATTAAGAATTTATTTATTTATTTATTTATTTATAAGTATTGATTCTTTCCCCGCACTATCTTTAGAAAATTTGTTTGCTGCCATTTTTTATTGCTTTTTGGTGTTTTTATCATGGCCTTAGGACTTGTTTTTTTAATTGTTTGAATTGTTTGAAGAGCCAGTTTGGTGTAGTGGTTAAGTGTGCGGACTCTAATCTGGGAGAACCGGGTTTGATTCCCCACTCCTCCACTTGCACCTGCTGATGTGACCATATTGGGTCAGTCACAAGCTCTGGCACAGCTGTCCTTGAAAAAGACCAGTTTGTGTCAGAGTTCTCTCAGCCCCACCCACCTCACAGGGTGTCTGTTGTGGGGAGGGGAAGGGAAAGGAGTTTGTAAGCCGCTCTGAGACACCTTTGGGTAGTGAATAGCGGGGTATAAATCCAATCTCTTCTGCTCTTCTTCTTCTTCTTGATAATTTTAGACATTATTCTGGATATTGTGTCAACATTTTCTGAAACTGATGGCCATTGTACACCTTAGCTCTGACCTGGATATCCCAGGCTAACCTCTTCTCATCAGATCTCAGAAGCTAAGCAGGGTTGGCCTTGGCCACGATTTTGATGGGAGACCACCAAGCCATACCAGGGTTTTGATGCGGGGAGCAGGCAATGGCAAACCACTTCTGAATGTCTCTTGCCTTGAAAACTCTAACTGGGGTCTCCATAAGTCAGATCTGACTTGATGGCAAAAGAAAAGAATCACTATGGGTATTACTTGGAGTAGAAAGGAGAAGAGGTCGATTCGGGGGGGAATGCGGGGGATTGCCATTCCCCCGGGTGAGGTGCGGGGGCAGGGCACACGACAAAGCCCCCCCCCCTGCTTCCGGCCGCCCCACTTCAAAATTACAACTGTTCTTTAGGTAGCAGAGATCAATTCCTCTGGAGAAAATGGTGGACTCAGTGTCATTATACCCTGCTGAAGTCGCCACAGCAAATTGACACTGAGTGTCCAAGGCCGGGGCACCTGCCCCGAGCCTCTTTCTAGAGATTGTTGTATTTATTTCCACAATGGCCCTTTTTCCTAGTTATCAATATCTGTTTTTGCCCCTTTTGTTTTTATTTTTAGCAGTCTTATTTAATGTTAATTTAAAAAGTAAATTTGCATATTTTTCAATAAAAACATGTGGGTTATATTTGTTCATGTCTTGTGGCTCTCAAATATCTGACATTTATTCTATGTGGCTCTGATGTTAAGCAAGTTTGGCCACACCTGTGCTAGAGTCTGTGTTGTATCCAGGCAATCACCAAGTAATGAATTGTAACGTGGGATTCTGAACCCTTTTATACTTCCCATAGGCTCAGTAAAGGAACGTTCTTGTAGTGGGAAGCCCACTTCCTTAAAACTCATCAGCAGGCAGTAAAAGTTGGCTTAATGAGAGAGAGGTGCTGTCCTGAAACGTAGCATTCCCATTTAGTTGTCACATCTAATAGGCATTGAGAGAACTACCCTCTGCTAATTTTCATTGTAGTAGTTAGCCCTGGGTAGGAAAATATCACTGGGTAGCTGGCTGCAGCTGCAGTGCTGTGAGCTTACGTGACAGAAGGGCTTTTGTCCCTTTGCGGTTGTGGGGTCACTGTGCAGGCAGAATTTGGCAGTAATTACCCCCACCCCTGAAATAATGCAACATGGCTCACTAGGGTTGGGCGCTCTGTGTTATCTGACTACTCTGACTGCTGAGAGAGAACCTTTGCTGCCTCTCCACTAAAGGAAGTAAAACAGTATGCGTGGTAATGCTCACTCTGATTTTAGGGAGATTCGTATTGGCTTTTTCCTCCATTGTTTTACCAAACCCACCTTGGAACAGAAATCCCCCTCTGCATTGCATGCCGCTTTCACTTTCTCTGATTATCGGGTTTTATGGTACCTTCTGCATAGATTTATGCCCGTTCAGGGGTGACTTCGCAGTCAGTATGGAGTTGCCCTGGAGTATTTGGATGTGGTTTTGAGCTGCACCTTTTCCTCAGTGTTGAGAAAATGTGGAGCGAATGGCAGATGCAGAATCACCCTCAGTGATGGTAGCTTTCTGTGCTTGGAGTCTTCTTTTTTAATAATACTACAACTACTTATAATACCAATACTCCTACTACCACCACCACCACTACTACCACCACTACCACTACTACTACTTATGATTATGATTATTATGATTATTGTTGTTGTTGTTGTTGTTGTTGTTGTTGTTGTTTTTGTTATTGTTATTATCTCCATGTTTGAGGGGAGAAGAATGGAACATAACAGCAGAGTCTCAGTTTACTAAGTATGTAATGTAATTTGGAATGGTAGATTCAAATGTATTTTGCTGGTCTGGGGACAAGGAAAATAACACAGCCAATATCCCCACTTCAAAGAAAAAAATGCTGCAATGTTGCCACCTTGCCTGAGACCAGAGGGATAGAATCTAGTGACAGACTCTCACAATTAAGAATACATCCATCCCCAATTCTGACATATTTATTACCTTGGCTCTGTTTCCCCCCAAGTTGAATCCAGACAGACAATAGCCATAAACCAAGTTTATTATTATTTTAATCTGTTAAAAACATCTTCATTATTCTGCAAGCTAACTAACTGACCACTCTCTATATGTATGACTGCTATTTCTGTTTCCATTTCACGGTGTCTGAAGAAGTGTTGTGTGCACATAAAAGCTCACACCTTGAATAAAACTTTGTTGGTCTTAAAGGTGCCGCTGGACTCAGACTTCTTTTCCAAACCTGGTTCGTAATAATCTTTGTGGAACGATCACAGTCAAATGGCTCTGGATGGCATGTGGATGCAGAGATACCTGTCATTCATCTGCGGGAGTCAGGAAACCACACTGAAGCAGCAACACCTATGGAGGGGTTAACCACCAGGGCTGGGGAAGAGACCCAGCATGAACACAAGGGCACCATTGATGCTCTGGGGTCATTACTAGGGCCCTCATGTCCATGATCCTGAGCTGTGGGTCTGCTGCATTTTTTTACAAATTGAAAACCTCAGGAAATCTTCATTCTGCTCCAAGAAAAGCAAATTCTGCAAAATGTGTAGATTGAATTGATGTAGGTAAGAAATAACTTTGTTTCGTGATTTATTGTGCAGTTTGGGCTCTTTTTGCATCATTCACAGTAGTTTTGCTAATCATGGCAGTAACAAAGATACTGAATCATATCCCTACAGTTCAAAATTTTAGGTGGATGCCTCTCTGGCTTCTTTTAGTGAGGACTGTCGATATATCCTTTAAAAGAAAGATGATGATGATGATAATGATAGGTATTCTTATGAGGAGTGACTCAGTGCACTCTAATTCACCCACTGCTTTTGCATGCGTGTGCACTTTTGTGGAGTTACAACATGCCCCCATCCCTACCAGTGAGTCACTGTGCATGTAGAGAGTTTAACTGGAGAACACCATGAGTCATTTGATTTCAAGAAGCTGGTAAGTGATAACTGAGACTGGGACAGTCACATCAACGCAACAAGGGTCATCCATTTATAGATTCACTTGCTGAATTACATTTAGCACATGTGCAAAGGGTGCTGTGTGTGTGTGTGTGTGGGGGGTTGTCAAAAACTTTTGATCAGCTATTTCTGTGCGCCCAGATCCCCTTGCGCATGCTGCCTGTAACAGACGATCAATGTTGTCCGCTTTGATGGCACTGACCTCAGGCCATTCATCTCCTCCCACCTCCAAACAAATGGTGACTTCTCTCAAAGTGGATTGAGCCAGCCACCTGTTCAGTACGTGTATGTGCAGGTCTGTATTACTGGAACTGTAGATGTAGCCCATAGTGTCCAGTAACTGAAGGTAGCTCCCAACAAGTTTGTACTTTATGGCATGTGGTCGTGTTTGATATTCTGGGGTTTTCCTGTGGTTTGAAAGTCATAGAGCATGGGAGACTGTATAATAACCTAAGTCCCAAAGTTCACCACATCCTTATTTTTCCTCCTTCCCTAAAATCATTCAGGCTGCAAAAATCTTAGATTGTTTCAGAGCTCAGGACTATATTGTTGGAAATATGTGTGTTGCAAGGTCTAAATTCAGTCATTATAGGGTAAATGTGTTTACCTTGTGCGCTATTGTTTAGATTGACCTGAAAGGGAACCTGGCACAAAGCCAATGGAGAGAAAGCCCGGGAAACTGAAGTCTATTTACTAATGATCATTGATTAATGCATTCAGGTGATTTCCTTCTAGGGGTCAAGAAGAAAGAAGAATCTCCATTACCAACTTACCAACTGGTCTGTCTGTTGTTGCAAGCATGTAGTCTTAAGTGTTTGTTGTTTTGAAGATTTCCTGTGTACCCTTCCCTTTAGAAATAAAGATTTTTACACAGAAAGAAAATGCCTCCTCTCCAGTGAACAAAGATCCATTGCAAACTCTGAATATCTAGCTATTTTTACCAAATTTTCTTGTCTGGTGTCCAGGGCTGGTTCCAGGTTTTTGTAGGTCTGGTGCAAGAAACTATAACTGGGGATCCTTTCTCACTGAGTCCCCATTGGGAAGAAAGGCAGGGTACAAATAAACAAATATCTCAAAAGAACCCCAAAAGGTAGGTTAGAAAAAGGTATAGTGACTTGTTCAAGATTACACAGTGAGCCTGGATTAAGGCTGAGTGATGAAATTTTTTAAATCTAGCCTTAAAGGGCCACGTCTAACACTATCATCAAATGGTTCTCACCAGTCACTTTTCAGTTCCAATACAGCACAGACTGTTGGGAAACCAGTGCAAAGGCGGGTAATTACCGGACAGTGTTTTGTTATGACATGGAAAAGAACGTGATTGCATGGTGTTCACACTTAGAACATAAATATTAGATTTCATGGGCCATGCTAGTTCATTAAAAAGAATTAAACAAAAGCAAAATAAAAATGCCCTATTTATTAGAAATGTGATGGAACAGTCCTGCTCTGGCCTGCAGGCCCTGTTCAACCCTGCCCTCCAAAGTTTTCTCAACACCTGGAGAGGCTTTTCTTTCTCAGGTAACCCACCACCACCACCTGACCTTTGTAGGAATTGCCTGCTTGGAGGGTCAGGGCTCTCAGCTTCCCTTCCAAGTTCTGAGGCCTTGCCTCTGTGTCTCCTGCTGCCCACCACAGGGACAGTTTACTGCCTTGTGCACCCCTGGAGGAATAGCCACTTGCTCACTGACTGTCTTCTCCTCAGCTCTCCTTTTAAAAGAGTGTATCCAAGAAGGTGGAGGTCTATGTGGTACAGAGAACTACCACCAGCATCAAAAGTTATAATGTATTTATTAAAAAGAAAATGTTCACAAGCATACTTTTAGCACAACACCAGTCTGAGCAAAATGTTCAAAAGAAATGGGTAAAATGCAATTCCTCTGTCCCTCTCTCTATACATGCCCTAACAGATGTTAGACTATAGGACAGGCCCCTTAGCTTAGACTGTTATAGATCTCTACAGAGTTACCATTACCTTGCAGTTTTCTTCAGCTGTCTAGGCCAACTCATGGCAATGGCTGCCTCCCCCAGTCCTCAGTTAAGAGTTCTGTCTGCTTTGATGGAATCAGCACCCAAATAGACCCTCCTCCTTGCTTCCAGGAGCTTTATCTTCTCTATTTCCCCTCCCACTGACCTGGTCAGGCTAGGTCAAAGAAGCTTTTCCTGAAGTCTCCAGAGGTTTCTAGTCTTAATTCCTCCAAATCTCTGTTCCCTTGAGAGAGCTCTGACAGAAACTGCTCTTTTCAAGAACAGCTCTGACAGAACTATGGCTTGCCCAAGGTCATCCAGCAGCTGCATGTGGAGGAGTGGGGAATCAAACCCAGTTCTCCCAGGTTACAGTTAACGACTACACCAAACTGGCTTGGACATAGTCCTCTGAAGTGGATCATGCTGAAAATCATAGTCCACTTCAGAGGACTATGTCCCAGTTGAAATTGTAACAGACCATCCACTTGGATCAAAATCTGTTCTTTGAGAAAGCATATGGGAAATGTGTTTGGAATAAGCTAGCACTCACATCAGAGAAAGAAGGAAGATCTGTATGGTGAAAGAATTTCTGCGGATTGAAATTGACCATTTTAGGAGTTGTTCCTAATAGTGTGACTTGGAACTAATATACTCCTTCTTTACGTCCCTTGAAGAAGATTGTAATAGATAATTTGTATTTATCTTATGGCACAGTCTTCGTGAGCATGCAGAACTGCAGTATGCATTAATTTGTTTGTAATAATAATAATAACATTTGAATTTTATGTACGGTGTTGGTGCACAGTTCTTTTTGTTTTCTGATCTTGTTACTGTGTAGCTCACTTTTTGTGGTTGTTGTGGAAGGAAGTGCCTGAGAGTAGCAGTTTGGGGAAACAAAGAGACAGGGACAGAACAGACAAGAAGACGGATATAGAGGAATCTGACCTATCCAGCCTACTAGCTCTGTTGCCCCTCTGGAGTAATTGGTGTGCTGGTTGCAAAGAGACATTGCATAGTCCTTCACTTCCAACAATATGAAAGTGTGCCCAGGTGCCACTTCTGTGTTGGCAGAGTTCAGGAAATCAATCCATGCTTTGGAGTTTGCTTTCAATGAGTTTACTGCAACAGGAGTTTGCAAAAAAGAATAACTGACTGCAGGCCATTAATGCAACAGAGAGGCCTCTGGAGCACAAGCACTAACACAGTCTAACACACAGCAGAGAGAGAAAAGAATAAGAGGTAGGCTGAACTGCAAGAGAAAACATATTCTAACACACAGCAGAGAGAGAAAAGAATAAGAGGTAGGCTGAACTGCAAGAGAAAACATTCAATAAATCCTGAACACTAGAGAATGCTTCATGGCTCCCCCTAGGGTACAAATGGACTAAACTACTCTTTCAGCCATATCTACAGTAACTAGACGCTTAGCAGGCTGTTGCTTCTCCAACATTCTGGATATCAATGAAAAACTGTTTCAGCACTTATGAGTCTTTGTGGACTAAGCATTTGGGCAATTTAGCCATCTTTGGCCTACTACCTACTAGAGATCAGCTCAGGACCAAATCAGGACAGTGAAGACCACTTTGCTCTGCAGGTCCTTGGAAAGGCAAAAAGTTATCCTGGGCACAACAGTCCATTTGGACCCTTTATCAGGATAGGCTCCTGGATGAGTGAGTGATCACTGATATCTGCTTGGTCGCATATTGGAACCAATGTGATTTACTGCTGCTTCCACATGGAACATTTGGTATGGTTTTGCTACCAAACAGGAGCGCTTTGTTTGGAATGTTTGCATAACATTGGTCCCTGACTGCTTCGATCATTCTTTCTCCATCCATGGTATGATCTCCAAACTTGCTTTGCTATGATGTTTCTGGGAACACTGGAGTCAAAGCAGATTTGCTAGCTGTACAAATGAGGACATACGGATCTTTGAACCTTCCTGCTAGGGTTGCCAGTTCTCTTGCTACAGTGGGAGACCTCTTGGCAATATATTATTTTGGGGGTGCACAGCTGTGTGGATGCTCCCCTGGCATGGCAAAAGCTTCTGTGTTCACAGGAGCGAAAAGTGCACAATGGGGAATCATCGCCATCTGGAAACAACACGCGGTATTTACGTACATATCTGTATACATAGTTTGTGATGGAAGCTACCGTATTGGAAATTTGTCATATAGATGCAAAAGAGAAGAGCTATCTTTGCCATATTAACTCAGAAACCAATCTGCCACCTGCCAGTCAATACTTCCAATTGTTTGGAGAATCCTTCTGTTTGATGGAGGATATGAATACCAAATTATTGCTTCTTAAGTGGATGTCACCTGATATGAGCTGTAATCTCCCAACGGGTGGAAACTATCACTCCAAACCTGTCATCGGTCCATATACCATGGGACATTGTTTCTTTTTGTTTCTCACATGGATGTTTCTCATACCTACTCCATTACAAATGCCCATTTTGTTCTCTCCTCTTGGCTGCATTTCACACAACAGATCTTCCAACAACAATATTAAAAAAATCCCTCAGCAAAGCTCCCCAAACGTTCCCATGTCATTCACTTGATGGAGGCAGATCAGAAGTAATTCACTCAGCATTAGATCTCTTTTTGCTTCTACCAAGGGGACCGATTTAAAAGCCAAATTGTGAATGGACATGAAATAGGAAAAAATGTGAACAAGGTGTGCAGGAAAATCAGAAAAATGTTTTTAATTTGAAGTTGATTACAGGTTCCTTCACCCCCCCCAATAACTATCATTGCAACATCTTAAGAGAGAAAACGTAAAAGGAAGTGAGATTAGATACTGAGATTGGTGGTGGTGGGGAACACAGAAGAAACATAGGTTATTATGGGGCAGGAAAGGGAGGGGCAGGAAATAGCCGTGAACATTTATTTCTCTTTCTTTTTTTTAAAGCCAGTAAACTAAAGCGTGCCATTAGGTCACAGCCGACTCACGGTGACCCCGTGAGCCTCATGGGGTTTTCAAGGCAAGAGATAAGCAGAAGTGGTTTGCCACTGCCTGCCTCTGGCATAGCAACCTCAGTCTTCCTTGGTGGTCTACCATTCAACTACTCCCTCTGGTCAACCTTGCTTAGCAGCTAAACTTTGATGAAATTGGGCTAGTCTGGGTTATTAGGGCTGCTTAAAAAAAACCCAGTACCAGTAAGTTGTTTATTTTGAAATGTTTTTATCCTAGCTTTCTGCCACAAAGCTGGTCCCAACTTACAATGGAAGTAATTCTAAGCAGACATTACACTACAGTAAACAGCACTAAAAATCTCATGTCATGTGAGTGCTACAGGGGCCAGGGGTTGCCAACCTCCACCTGATTGGTACAAAACCACAGCACTGAGGCTGTAGCACTGTGTAAAGAAATACAAATGGGCATGTAGAGTCCTAAAGATCTGAGAAGGGTTGCCAAGTCAAAAAGCCCCCCGGCGGGGGAGCCTCGCCGGGCTACGGGAGCTGTCTCTGGATGCGCGTGTGCCGCCAGCACGTCACAGGAAGTGACGCGCTACATCGCTCACGTTGGGGGCATGGTCCACACAGGACTCCTTAGATAAATTCCAACTTCCGAAAACTTCAAATACAGTTCAGTACATTAGAATACAGCCAAGCTCTTTTCCTGTGCAGCCAAGGTCTTCTCTAAAGTGGTCAGTGGCGACGAATGCCTAGGTTCTCTTCGTTTCAGTTTTTCCTTTCGTCAGGCCACTTTCCAGAAGAACCTGCCAAGTTCACAAAACCTCCTACTGACTGTTGCACAGCAGTCTATAAAACTTCTAGCTGACTTGAAATGCAGGCTTCTTTACACAGTGCTATAGTCTCAGTGCTGTGATTTTGTATCAAACTTGCTTTCACCTGATGGTTGGAGGTCTGGAGGCCTCCTGGGTTTACAGCAAGTGACAGAGATCAGTTCACCTACAGAAAATGGCCGGTGTGGAAGTCGACTCTATAGCATTATACCCCAGTGAAGTCCCTCCCCTCCCCAAACCCCGCCTGCCTCAGGCTCCACCCCCAAAATCTCCAGGTGTTTCCCACCTTGAAGCTGGCAACCCTAGACTGGCCACAGTCCTTTCCCCCAGAGTGGTTCCTCATCCAATAAGGGCATGGTCCATGCGTACACAGGCAATAGAAGTAAAAATTTTTTGGGGGGGATTAATTTTTTTTATTTCAGCTTCTTATGGGGAGTGCCCCAAGTCTGAAGAAAAATCTGTTTAGCCCCTGTGTGGCCCTGATCCACAGATTTAGCTATCCGCAAATGGGGGGCATGGGTGGCTATTAGACTATAAAATGTAATATAATATAATGTAATCTTATCTAATATATGCTACTCATTCTAGAGTTACAAAGGCTGTCCGCCTTACATATCACTTGAAAAGTTTCTGCTCTTTTGATTTCTCTGTAGTGATTTTAATTACATAATGCGGTTTTGCTTTGCTCAAGGTTGGTTTGTAAGGATGGTTGCAAATGAAGGCAATGAGATCAGCTGGCAAGGCACCAAGTGACAGTATTTCTGTTAAGAGGCATAGAAGCATTGCTTGGCTGCCTCAGGTGGTTGTAAATTGACGGGCAAAAGCTCTTCCAGTGAGCTCACGGTTCTTCAAGGGGAGAGAGAAGGTTGTTGGGAGTGCTGCACTGAGGCAGAATGGCTTCATTGTTACGAAGGCTTAAAACGTTCAAGTACTTACAAATAGCTCCCTGGATAGTAAAATGCAATTGTGCAGTCAAATCGTACGAGGAAGGAAAAGGGACATTTTAATTGTGAATGACAGGATGCTCCTCTTGATATCGTAGATATGCTTTCGCATCCCCTTGCAGGCGTGAAATCATGCCCCTTCAATGGTGGCAGCAGCAAGTGGCACAGGAATGGGCATATTCACATCCCCGAGGCCAAGCTGATCGCTGCTCCCTCTATTCCTTTTCAGGCCCAGATTAAGGCATACCGAGGCCCTAAGATTTTGAACTGATATTTTGTGACGTTTTCTATAGTACTGCTTTTTCATGTGAGGTACCTTGAGCAGGACTCTGGAGAGATGGCATATAAATTCTCTAAATAAATAAATATAGAATAAGCCATCTCAAGTTTAAGAGGTTCCATAGCACTGTCCCCTAAATGGTACTTTAGTAATTTTTAGTTAATTCGTTTAGCAAACACTATGGCCAAATCTCTTAGAACCATTCATCAATACACTGGCGTGAATGAATTAACTATACTGAAATTTCAACGCTACACACTCTGATAAAGTTGTGAACGAAATGAAACTTGATATGTGTAGGCTGTTGTGTCGATGGCGTCATTATGAATGATTCCTGAAGAATTGATTAGCTCCAGTAAACTGAATATTGGATAAGAATGTATAAGTCTGAGGATATTTCTTTTGGCATAATATATCACAGTTGTTCTGCTCATTTCAACTTCCAGGTGGGACCTGGGAATCTATTGCTATTACAACTGATCTCCAGAAAACAGAGATCAGTTTCCCTGGAGAAAATGGCTGCTTTGAAGGATGGACCCTATGGCATTGTACTCTGATGACGAGGTCCCTCTCCTCCCCAAACCGTGCCCTCCTCAGGGTCCACCCCACCAGTGTTACCTCTAAGTGTCAGACTTCCCCACAGCATCAACAAAGTACACACTTGTAGAAAGGTTTTACTTTATTTGAAGCTATAGGTGCATAGACAGGATCACTGTTCGGAATGAGGGGGGAGCAAAGAGCACGGCATGTTATAGTACATTCAAACCACTGAGGCCCAATTGCGGGAGTTCCCGCGCGCGCCATCGGGCCTGGGAGTAAACGCTTCTAGGCAACGCACGTTATCTCTTTCTCACGGTGTTTCGTGAGATCCTCCAAGCAACTAACGAGCAGCAGCAACCACCTGTGGCCTTG
>NW_015163605.1:791722-819732 GCF_001447785.1 Gekko japonicus | reverse complement strand
GGTATTTCCCAGCCAACAGCTGGCAACCCTAGTCTTGATTGTGATATAATTTTTCTCTATTTTTATATACTTACCCTCTTTGGGTGGTGTACCTATAGTGGAAACCTGGGGCACAAATATTCTAGATAAATAACACATAGATCACTTACTAATTGCCTTTTATTTCCACCACCAAATCCTTATCATACCATCTCCACCAAGGAACAATTAGCAGGCTGAAAGAAGAGATACATGTTTTGAGAGATAAGCCCCTTGCCTTTCCATATCGTGTGGCAGAAATGCAAACCCCTTTTTCACTCCAAGTTTGGAGCCCCTTCTAATAAACAGCAGGTCAAATTACCAACATATATCAGCTCCAAGTCTTCCCTGCATAGCCAGCCTTGAAATATCAATGCAGTGTAGGAGGGGTGGGAAAATCTCCGTACTGTACAATCGGTCAGCCATAGCCTTTCCCAGTCCAATCTTAAAGCCAGTCTTTGATCCTGCAAACTTTGCTCCCAGATCATTTACATAGCGCCGCTATCAATCTTGTGAAATGATTCCGTCCATCCAACAGACAAGGGGAGGCGTTTTTCTTTCTCAGCAAGTCCTCTCATGCCGCACTGCAGTAAAATGAATATATGGATGTTCACAGGATCATTCCTGTGCATGAACTTTCTGGACTAGCATGCTTCTTTTTACAAGATGCATGCTTCCACATCAAAAGAGAACAGCTCAGACTTGGCCGTTAGCAGTCCAACGACAATTGCTTTATTTTTTAATTCCCCCTCCCCCCTTTTGTATGACTTGGGAAAGGGGTGGGAGTGATGAATCAGGGACACTATACTTTGCATTCAGAAGGTCCCAGGTTCAATCCTCAGCAGTTAAAAGGTTCAGATAGTAGGCGATGTGAAAGACCCCAACCTGAAACCATGGACAGCCACTACCAATCAAAGTAGACAACAATGAACTAAGAGTCAGGTGGGTAGCCGTATTGGACTGAAGCAGTAGCACAAAGTTGAGTCCAGTGGCACCTTTAAGACCAACAAAGTTTTATTCAAGGTGTGAGCTTCCATGTGCACACACAAGTCTGAGGAAGTGTGCAATGCACACGAAAGCTCACACCTTAAATAAAATGTTGTTGGTCTTAAAGGCACCACTGGACACAAAGTTTATTCTAACACTGAACTAAATAAACCAATAGTCTGACTCAATATAAGGCAATTTCATGTTTTCAAAGAACTAATGCTATTATTTATTTATTATTTATTAATTATATTTATACCCCGCCCATCCCGCAAGCGGGGTCAGACCAAGAGATGGTAGCTGAAAGAAACCTGAGGGTCTCCAAGTGACTGGGAACTTCAACGGTCCCTTGTTCAAAGGCATCTCAAGGCTTAAGTGCACTATTCTGGGATTCATCCCTGGGTCATGCTATACGTGTACAGGGAGTTCTTGGTGGAAATTTAGATTCTCAGGCATGTAGGGCCAAATAGGATTGTGACCAGAGTGCAGGGTAGAGGGTCTGAAGCCTTCTTCTCTGTGACATTTTCCTGACATGAAAAGGGCCCAGGAACTCACTATTTGCCCCATTGGAGAACCTTATGTATACTGATGGGCTACATGTATAACAATGAGCCACACAGAATTCCCTATTGGGGCAAATAGCAGCTTCTTGAGGCTTTTTCAAGTTGGGAAAATGATACTGTGGGTCTGTGTTAAGCCCACTGTCCCTATGTGTCATGGTCATATTCTAAATCAGCCCACATGAACCCAAGAAACTAAATTCAAACCAACAACAACCTGGGCACATTAGCTTGACAGGAACTAGGGATGAAACCCAGAACAGTATGAGCCTCTTCATACAAGATGGCGGCTGGGAGTGAGCTCAGGTGCTCGAGCTCCTTCGTTATAGGTATTAAACTTAACATTGTGCACCCTATTTAGTAAGGAACATCGGGAGCAGAATTTTGCATCTTAAGCATTTTAAGCATGCTGGTGGGGACGTTGGAGCATAAGTTCTATGGCGCCCGAGGTCTCCGGTGGGTCGAAAGCTGTCGCTTTTTCTCTTTCTGGCGCGGCCTACCCTTAGCAACGGGAGCCGCGGTGCAGTGTAAGAGCCTCCCGGGACATCTACTGCCGCACTCCTGGAGCGAAGCAAGCCCGACCGGGGGGCTGGGAGGCCTGCTTGCGCGCCAGTCTCTCTACTCCCGAGGCGGGGCGATACGGGCGCGACGGGGAGACCCTGCGGGGCAGCGTGGGGCTCTCCCGAACAATGACCGAGAGGTTCGTGGGGCATCTAGGGCCTTGACCACCTGGGCCGGCTGCGAGCTCACCACCTTGACGGGGTCAGGGAGCGGCAGCTGCCGTCAAAGCGTCTGGGAGTGTGGGGCGAACGGAGGAGCCGACGGAGGAGACGGTGCAGCGGGGGCCGGTGATGGGGGGTGCCGGAGGGGGGTGGTTACCTTTCTTGTGCCCCTTCAGCTGACTGAGCGACGAGCGGTCCCTTCGGCAGGCTGGGCGGCGAGTGGACAGCTTACGGAGACCGTTGCGCCTGAGTCGACTGGACGATACAGAGACTAGTGGCCGCTTGGGCCCGACGGGACCACATCTGGCCTGTGCTGAAAGCGCTGCACTGGCTGCCAATGGCATACTGGATTCGCTTCAAAGTGCTGGTTTTAACCTTTAAAGCCCTACATGGCCAGCGTCCGGCTTACCTAAGGGACCGCCTTTCCCCACATGTTCCCCCAAGGGCACTACGGTCGGGGAATCAAGATCTCCTGGATATTCCAGCGCCATAGTGCTCCCAAAAGAACATTAAAAAAAAAAAAAAGAGGACGATCACGCGCAGGGGGAAAAAAGGGAGCGAAAAATGCCGCCATTGCAGGAAGCACTACGGAGCATTTTACACAGCACCCCATAGCACTTCAGAAGCAGTAGGAAGGACTGAAGATCAGAAGAAAGCAGTTTGAGTCAACAACACTTCAGGCACCCTTCCCGAATGGGACAGAAGCGTGTTTGTCTGAATATATTCCATTAGGAGCCAGTTACTAAAACAGGTCTGTCTGAAATGACAGGGGAAAAAACCCATTAGTAACCAGTTCCTGAAAGGGAATACACAGGCTGTCTGAAAAGGGCCTATATGATGCAGTTTGGCCCACATAAGAATTCCATCTGCTTATTTTCCTGCAGTCTTTAAGCAAGTAAATGGCTGAAGGCTGTTAGCTTAGAGCTGGTTTTGTTCAGTGGAAGGGGGAGGGCTGCTTTATGAACAGTCCAGTTGAGCAGAGCTGCCAGATCTCCTGCTATGGTGGAGGCCTCCCAGCAGCAGTCCCTGAACCCTGCTGCTACTCAGTAAGGTGGTGAGGGGGGAACTGAGACAAAAATCGCTGTTGTATTGACAGTGTGATGTCATTTCTGGGGGAAACTAGGAAGTGACAATATGCCATCGACACAGTGCTCTGAGAGACTGTATAGTTTTACCATAGAGTTTCCAGTGAATGCTGGAGTGTCATAGTGACTATATGATGTCACTTCTAGGTTCACCCCAGAAATGATGTCACACTGTTGATGCCCAGGAACTGTTTCTCATATCCTCGCCCTCCATTTTCTTGCTTGTTGCCATCTGGCAAGAAATGGATGTTCGTTATCAGGTAACTCCATACTATGATAGGAAAGGAAGAATAGGCATTCAGGCTATCTAAGCTAGG
Organism: Gekko japonicus; assembly: GCF_001447785.1. NCBI lineage: Eukaryota > Metazoa > Chordata > Lepidosauria > Squamata > Gekkonidae > Gekko > Gekko japonicus. Next base: position 816,043 of record NW_015163605.1, on the reverse strand, counting down.
ATGGAAAGAGATGCTGATGGCAAATTTGCCCTCATGGAGGTCAGACAAAGAATCTGAGAGCAGCATTCTGGGTAAACAAAGAGACAGGAGCAGAACAGACAAGAGGAAGGATACAGAGGAATATGACCTGTCCACCTTATTAGTTCGGCTACCTCCTCTGGATTACTGCCGTGCTTGGTGCAAAGAGACACTTGACTGCACAGTCCTTCACTTCCACCAAAGCTTACAGTTGTAGCAGTGCTGGTTCTTGCTCTAGCAGCAAGGTCATCGACACCGGTTGTGCCTAATAGCACAGAAACCAGACTCTTGATCCTGATTTTATTGCCATTACCAATGCATAGGATAAAACCATTAGACAATATCAATGCCATTTAATAAAATGACTGCCCCACAGAAATGTTTTAATTAAATATCTGATAAAAAATTTTGACGTTAAAAAATGCTGCAGGGGGAAAAAAGAGCAACATGAAGCTTTCTATTGGTGTTCTTATAAACAGGATTTTCTGCCTAGATGAAAAAGTACATTCTTTTTCTGTTTGCGGACCTCCGATGCACGTCACGCTGCAGGGGCCCATGAATCACAGCAGAAAGGCACCAGGCTCTGCAACCTACAAACTTTCCATTGGCTGGTGGCCAGTGCTTTCTTGAACAATTTGATGCTCCACCCTGTTGCAGGATACCCTGCCCAAAGGCAGATTCAGGAAGTGACAAATAGATTTGTTTTTAGAATAAGAACCTTCACTGGCATGGAAAGGAAATGAATGTGAATCCAACTGTGTGTTCTGGAATGCCAGTGTTTACCTGTTTTTGGCAGATCAAACACTGCTCCATAAAATCATCCTTCTAGGTTTATTATGAATTCCCCAATAATATACAAACTGGGGGAGGGACCATTACCTGGTGTCTGAAGATTCTAGGTACAATATTTACATTTTAATAATGCATTTTTAAAAATAGCTGAGTCAGTGTGGCCTCCTCTCACCCCTGGGCATAATGTTCTCTTACGTCCCTGACAATTGGTTTGAGTGCTCTGACCTCACTATTAAATAGTGAGGTTACATCACTATAGAGCTAAGACCACGCTACTGAGACAGCTGGCCACCAAACCTGGGGGGGTTTGTCCCCATCTTGGATGATTAATATAGGTATAGCACCGTATTATTGGAAGGTTTTATTGTGATTTTAAATGTTTTATTTATTATATACTGTATTGTATTTTGCACTCGGCTTTGCCGCATGTGAGCCGCCCTGAGCCTTTGGGAGGGCGGGAAATAAATCAAACTAATAAATAAACAAAATAAATAAAAAACAGACTAATGTGACAGACTCTTCACTTCCTTTCCCCTATGCACAAGCTGCCATTGGGGTGGTTAGACTGTGATATTTGGGAGGGGAGGGAAATGCTCTGCTCATGTAACTCTATGAGTCAAGCCTTATTTGTCTGGCTTGGTTCACAATTCAAATGGCTGCTTCAGCTGGAAACAGGGGATGCCAATAAAACTGCTTTGGAATTGGACTTCTGCTCATCATCTCCTGAAATACTAAGATGGTGATGGGTGAAGTGTTAGCTTATTCACTTGTATGCTCATATGAAGGGGGGAGATAAGCTGATGGGCAGCCCCATCCTGAACCTAACAGTGGTGTAGTGTTCGGTCATCATCCTAGTTTCCTTTTGAGCTGGTGCTTAGTGTGGAGCTCTTCATCATATGTCCTGTAGTGTTTGTCTGAATTAGCTATGTAACTCTAAAATAGCATGCTATAACGTTGCAATTCTCCTGTAGCTCAGGGATGATGATTTTCCTCAACAGGAGAAGAAATGGTGACAGGAGAAACACCATGGGCAGCTCCATTGTGAATGGACATCTAATTTTCTAAGGCAGTTTGGCTGAGGAAGATCAGGCCTTCTCAACTGAAGATATTGGAGCACCTCTCCCAATGCAAAAGCAGAGGATTTGCCTGTAGTGAGATGATGAAAGGTGCCTTAGACTTTATGGTATTGGTTTGACTTGTATGTTGCCTTCAGAAGAACCATGGAGGGGTGCCATATTCACTGCCTAAGCTCTGCTTCGATCCTCATTCCGTTTGGGAATGAGGATGAAGCAGGAGGGTAAGTAGCCGGGCCTTCTGACACACTTCCGGTGATGTCAGGGGGTGTGGCCTTCTGTCACTTCCGGTGATGTCAGGGGGCGTGGCATATGCAAATAAGTTATGCTAATGAGTTATGCTAATGAGATCCGGCAGCTCTTTTTCTACAACAAGACCCCTGTGCCTAAGTATATAAACAATATCACTACTGAAGGAGTCTCAGAGTGTTTTACAATCTCCTTCCCCTTCCCCTCCCATCTCCCATCTCAAATACTTTGGCCACCAAATGAGAAGGGAGCACTCACTGGAGAAGACCCTGATGCTGGGAAAGATTGAAGGTCAAAGAAGACGGGGACGGCAAAGGATGAGATGGTTAGACAGTGTCATAGATGCAACGAACATGAAGTTGAGCAAACTTCAGAGGACGGCGGAAGACCGGAAGGCCTGGCGTGATCTGGTCAATGGGGTCGCGAAGAGTCGGACTCGACTGTGCGACTGAACAACAACAACTGTTGTAAATACATCTTCTGTTAATTATGTCCTTCTTGATTACACCAGCTGAAGATACTTGTTTGTAGTTGTTTAGTATGCTTATGCTTTGGACCATGTACTTACCAACTTAGAAGATGCAATGAACTCAGTGTCCTTGCAAGAAATTGGATTGTTATTTTCATATAATATATACTTTTGGATATTTGTGAACTCTTTTCATACAGAGTCAGTACGTGAGTTGCATTTTTTAATAGTGTAATTTCTATATGTTCAGTGTTACTCTGTAAATTGTTTTAAATTGTCTTTTAATGGCTGTTTTAATGGTATTATATTAAAAATTGTTGCAAACTGCCCTGAGCCCACCAGCAGGGAGGGCAGTATATCATCATCATCATCATCATCATCATCATCATCATCATCATCATCATCATCCTTAATAAATGTTCTCCATAGATTCTTCATAATGAGGATAGCATTCTTTATAATGTCTCATAGATTTTATACAACGGGATTTATTCCCTGATTTGGATATCAGTCTACCACTGGATTTTGGCTGAGGAAAAGTTTTAAAACTTGAAATGAGCTGAAATTAATCCATATATCTTGTCCCGGACTGGACTGTTTTGACAGAATTTTTCTGGACTGGACTCAGTAGACTGAATTTTCTACTGGTTATTACTATAGTATATTCTGACATGGATGCAGTGTTCCCTCTAAGCTGAGTTAGTGTGACCTAGCTCACAGTTTTTAGCCTGCAGCTCACACATTTTTATCTTAGCTCAGGAAGGATGGCTCCAGAGCAAACTAATTTATGCAGTAGCCAAATCACTCGCTCACAACTTTAATGCCGGTAGCTCACAAAGTAGAATTTTTGCTCACAAGACTCCACAGCTTAGAGGGAGTATCGCCTGGATGTCTTTCATATATTCATGTGTTTCTACATACCTAATAATTTTTGTAATACCCAATAAGAAAAATAAGAACACACAACTTGTTTACAATATACTTTATTGAATTATTATACATGTTTATGTTCAATGTTTGTGCACTGTATCACAGTTTCTTGTTCTCATTTGCCACTGTGCATTAGAATGACAATGCTAAATAGCAAGAATGAACCAGCAGAGGATTTATATCAACTGTATTTAATCCAGTCTGTCTGAAGAATGTGTATTGCACACGAAAGCTTGCACTTTGAATAAAACTTTGTTGGTCTCAAAGGTGCCACTTGACTCAAACTTTGTTCTGCATATTTCATACAATCACTTTTAAAATGATTCCCCAGGCTCCGTGTTTGCTTTTATTGGATGAATGCCCGATCCATTCAAAGAGATGTTTTAGTAACAAATGATTAAAGCCTGCAATATTCTTGATCTTCATACAATCTATAGATTTGTGGTTATATTTTCTCATAAACTAGAGTGTTCTGATTTTTTTTTAATAGGAAAGACAGATCTAAATATAGGAAGTGATCGGCACATGAAACAGCTGGAAAAACTGATGTCAAATTTCAAATAAAGATAAAACCAGCCATGAGACTTTGCCTGGGAGATGCTGCTTTTGCTAATCCAAGGGCCAGGGACTTAACTGATGCCAACGAGGTTCCAAAATGTTTGTTTCTGGGAATGGGGCCATTCAGCATCTGTATCCATCATCAAGGGGAGGAAAAATGTAGTGCAGTTGGAACAATTAAGGAAAAGGAAACATGATTTGGGTTGAAATGTGGTCACATTGAAACTCATCTGTCATGGCCCCTAGTTCTTGTCATTCTTGGTATTATTTATGATAATTTTATACAGTGCCATCCTATGTGCATAGCATTTATAGAGAACAGGAAGATAGGCCACTGCCCCTTAAAAGCTTACAATCTAACATATGCATCTGGGGAGACTGTAAAAGAAGGTAAGAGAAGGAAGAGGAGGAGGAGATTGGATTTATACCCCACCCTTCACTCGGAATCTTGAAGCAGTTTACAAACTCCTTTCCCTTCCCCTCCCCACAACAAACACCCTGTGAGGTAGGTGGGGTTGAGAGAGCTCTTTCCAGAATTGTCCTTGAGAGAATAGCTCTGACAGGACTATGACTTGCCCAAGGTCATCCAGCAGCTGCAAGTGGAGTAGTGGGAAATCAAATCCAGTTCTCCCAGATTAGAGTCCGCACACTTAACCACTACACCAAACTGGGAGATGTGCAGCAGATTTGGGAGATGTGCGGCAGATGAGGTGATGGAAGGCTTTGAAGTAAGAATGAAGAGTTTGTGTTGGAACAAAAAGGGAACAGGAAGCCAGTGTAAGAATTTAAGAATTATGTATAACATGGGTTCATCACTGTGTCTTCTGTGCAGTCCAACATGGGTCTCCCTGAGGGCAGACCTATGTGTGCCTGTACAGAAGACACTCAATGAACATCAGTTACGGCCAAGTGCAACCATGTTATACCGGTTGTAACTGCTGTAACTATGAATCTTTACTCAGGAGAAAGCCCACTGCATTCAATGGGGTTATTCCTAAATGTGCATAGGATTGAAAACTTGGACTTCCTCTTGAAATGTTGTAATTCTTTGGGGCAGTTCACATCACAACACCAAGAGATGAAATCAGCTTTGACATCATCATACACCGCTTTTTTTTTTGCCCCCCCGAAGGGGATTTTTTATTGCTTTATTAATAACTACAAACAGAAAATTAGGAAAGGGAAACTACAATCTAAGGGAGAAAGTAAAGAAAACCCTCTAAAAACCCAAGAGATGGTGATCATAAATATATTTGCAAAATTACCTTTAAGCTTAAACACAAGTTAACTTTCATCATACACAGCTTTTTAAAAGGGGATCCAGTTCTTATATTTCACTGTTGTAATCAATAGATGTATATGCATGTGTGAACTTCTAAAAGATGCTGAATATTTGTCTGCAGGCAAAGGATCTGTGCATTGGGCTGACTGAATGTTAGTGTGGCTAATATGTTTATTATTTAAAAAAACTTATTTTACAAAGCAGAGGAACAATTCCCCCAGTGTTTTTTCCGTTTTCACATCCCCCAGTATGTAACTACATTAGACATTCCAATTTGGCAAACACCACCGTGTGCCAAGTTTTGCTCTAGGACTGCAACAAATATGGCGAGGTATTATTTAATTACCCGTTAAGTTTTGTAGAGACTGTGCACATTCATTTTAAAATATCACAGTCTAGGGGTGCTGTTTGAGTTATGACTATTTCTAGGGCACTTAGCAAGGCTGGACTTCAATAAAACACTCCAGAATTTATATTTTATTCATGGTCGTTCCCAGTAGATCAAAGGATGCATATATGAAATGTTATATTGGCATGGTTTGCAGGATGTGAAAGCAACCTAGTGGGGCCAGATATCTAAAAGTCACATCCCACTGGCAAGAATTCCAAAAACTGAATGTTAACTTCTGTTTTTTCCAATGAATCTGATGGCCTTTAAATGTATATAAAAGCCCTGCCACTGATTGTAGATGGCTAACAGTGCAATCCTAAGAAGACTTTCCTGGGCATAAGCTCCATTGAGTAGACCTGGCTAGGAGTCTGAGTAGACCTACTTACAATTGCTGTCTGCATGGCCAGCAGAACATGCCTTTCACCCTGGTTAATTACTTTGGTTGATCAATACTGCTGGATGTGGGATTCTGTTGAACTCTGGCACAGACGAATAACATTCAGATTGATTTATTGTGCAGAAAATGTGCTTGGAACTGTCACAGGTATAAATTATGGATGCTCAGGAAGCTGTTTTGCACAATATTTATATAGGTGGCATTCCGACCTAATCCGCAGAGAGGGAACAAAAACCTGCCATGGACTCGAGGTCTCCTCCCCGCACACTAGATTTACAGTGTTTTCGCTTTGCAATTTTCTGAAAACACCCAGAGGTTTATATTTGAAGTTCTTGATCAGCAATGCATGTTGGTTTTGACTTTAAACAAGTAGCATGAAAAATGAGGGGTCACGTCACAGGTTTCATTTTTCTTACCGCCCTTATGATAGTAGCCTAAGTGAGAGCAGAATGACCGATCTGGCCCCATCTTGCATTTGGAACTGGTGATAATGGTGTCCCTGAAATACGCTGCTGAATTATTCCAAGGCTCTCAAGCTTTATGACGTGCCATTTCTTACTATGAAAGAGCTTTGCAACTAACAGGAGGAAAAGAGCTCAGGTTTAAAGAGAGAGAATAATTTCATTATGTGTTTTAACATGGGGGGGAAATGGATACCTTTTTTATCTCCCCCCTCCCCTTCCAACCAAGATACATTTTGAATACGGCCTATGTTTTCTGTAGAATGTTATTTGAGTCTTGGTTTGCCAGGACTCTGCCCAGCAGCTAGGGCAGCCAAGGAAGAACAGTACTTTTTCAATCTTTAACAGTTATGCAGAAGAGAAATTTTGGGCTAGTGCAGTTTGTTGTCCAGGATGAGGAAAACTGCTGAATATTTTCCTCCATACAACACTTAAAGGCACAGGAGTACGGTACCCAGAGGTCATTTCGGGGGGGATCGCGGGGGATCGCAGTTCCCCCGGGTAAGGTACGGCTCCCCCCTCCCCTTCCAACCAAGATACATTTTGAATACGGCCTATGTTTTCTGTAGAATGTTATTTGAGTCTTGGTTTGCCAGGACTCTGCCCAGCAGCTAGGGCAGCCAAGGAAGAACAGTACTTTTTCAATCTTTAACAGTTATGCAGAAGAGAAATTTTGGGCTAGTGCAGTTTGTTGTCCAGGATGAGGAAAACTGCTGAATATTTTCCTCCATACAACACTTAAAGGCACAGGAGTACGGTACCCAGAGGTCATTTCGGGGGGGATCGCGGGGGATCGCAGTTCCCCCGGGTAAGGTACGGGGGCGGGGCACATGATGAAGCCCTGCCCCCTCATTCAGCCAGGAGGAGGCAGGAGAAGAGGGAGGGTAAGTTGCTTCCTCCCTGCCTCTCCTCACCCCTGCCTGCCTGGGGCCAGGGAGGGCCTTCACGGGGCTTCCTTGCACTCCCGCCGGCCTTGCAGGTCCACCGCCGGGCCCCTCATGGGGCTTGGCAGTGGAGCTGCAAGGCCGCCACCAGCGGCCGGGACCGTTGGGGGCGGTGTGTGTGGCCTTATGACACACTTCCGGTGATGTCAGGGGGTGTGGCCTTATGACACACTTCTGGTGATGTCAGGGTGTGTGGCATATGGTAATGAGTTATGCTAATGAGTTCCCCTAGCTCTTTTTCTACGAAACAACCCCTGACGGTACCTTTAAGTCTCATCCCTCCTACCAATATCCTTTCCCTCTCAGTGCTGCAACTGGATACCCATGGAAGATCTACAGTCATACTTGTGTGTCACTAAGCATGTATGGAAGGAACTTCAGTTACCATATGGGAATTAGAGTTTGCCTTCACATTTTATTTGCCATATTTCTATACCGCTTTTCAATGCTGCTCAAAGCAATTTGCAGTAAAGCAAGTTAATTGTATACTGTTCTCCCTGCCCCAGTTTCCATTATTAGTCCCAAAACTGCTGACTGCTGGCAGTTGTTCTTACTGCAATAGCAAATGGAGGGAGATCATGTGATGCCAGGGGCCATGCTTTCCATGACAGCAGATATGGCTTCAGGAAAGCTGCCATGACAGCTCTTTTTTAAAGAATTCATCTGTTGTTTGTTTGGTGTAGTTGTTAGATACTGGACTAGGGCCTGGGAGGCCCCGGTTCAAATCTCAACTCTTGCTGAATGACCTTGGGCTGGTCTCCCTCTGTCAAGCTAACCAACTGTACAGGGTTATCGTCGTGAGGATAAAGTGAAACAGAGGAGAATAATGTATGCCGTCCTGAGATCCTTGGAGGAAGAGGGGATCAAATTGTACTAAATAAATGAATGAATACTTCTCTCAGTAAATCACATAATATTGCATCCATTTATAATTAACTTCTGTTGGATTTTCGTTTAATTCCTCTAAAGGAATCAGCATATTTCCAGCTGGATCTAGATATGGAGGAGAATTGGTTCAAATCCCAGTTGGGGCAGGCGGGCGTCTTGGTTAAATCAGCATATTTCAGCTTCGTTGAGATCCCTCATTGTAAATGGGATGGCCAACTTCTATTGGATTTATCTGTTTCTGGGTGCAGAAGTATATTTTACTGCACTATGTGCGTATATGTGTATACACACATACACACATATAGGAAGATGACCACCTTATAGGGTGTGTGCATGTGTATACACACCCACCCTATAAGATGGTCATCCTCCTTAATAAAATTGTGACCAATCAATTGTGATCTGGGCTTTACATCAGCTGGAGTCAGGAATTTTTTTTTGGTAAACAAATTTTATTTTCTCAGGAATACAACATATAAAATTAAATCATTTCGTTCTATCAATTGTCTACCCCGTTCCCAATTCCTCCCCTCCCTCCGGTGGCTTCCCGCAATGCTTCTCCCCCTGCTCCAAATTGCTTCATATCATCAGCTATATCAATTTCTTATCGTTACGGTCTAAAGATAACATCATTTGACTTAATATTGATCTAAACATATTAAGTTTTGTTTCACATCCCAGTTCTTTTCCAGATATGTTTTAAAATCACTCCATTCTTGAAAAAACACGTCATCTTCTTTATTATTCAACTTCTTCGTAATTTTGTCCATCTCTGCCATGAACAGAACTTTTTGTATCCAGTCTTCAATTTCTGGCACTTTCTCTGTTTTCCAAAATTGTGCATAAATCATTCTCGCTGTTGTAATTAAGTACCAGAATAAAGTCTTTTTAGTTGTATTGACTTCTTCCATTTTCAGTCCCAAAAGCAGAATTTCCGGCGCCTTTTTGAAAGAGCATTTCAGTATTTTTTGCATTTCTTTGTGGACTTTTGTCCAAAAGTCAACAGCTTTCTCACAAGTCCACCACATGTGATAAAATGAGCCTTCATGGCTTTTACATTTCCAACACTTATTTGACATATTCTGGTTCATATTTGCAATTTTTTTCGGAGTCATGTACCACCTATACATCATTTTATAACAATTCTCTCTAACATTGGTACAAGGCGATATCTTAATAGAATTTTTCCACAAATATTCCCAGGTTTCAATAGACACTTCCTTATTCATATTTATCGCCCATTTTATCATTTGCCCTTTTACAGTCTCATCTTCAGTATACCATTTAAGTAACACTTTGTACATTTTAGAAATATTTTTTCCCCCTCCTCTCTCCCAAATCATTTCAATCTCATTTTTTTCCTCTCTAAAACCATATTTCCTTTTATCTGATCTAAAAAGATCAAAAATCTGCATATATTTCAACCATTCATAATCATAATCAATTTCATTCTGCTTTTTCATTACCCATTCTGTTCCCACTTTTTTAATTAGATCTTTATATGGCAACCAATCTTTATCTCTATGTCTTGAGTAAGATGTTAACACTTCCACTGGTACAATCCACAATGGTCTTACATCACAAAAGTATTTTTTATACCTCATCCATACCACAAATAGTGCTTTTCTTACCACATGAAGCTTAAAAAAGCTATCCATTTTTGTTTTGTCATACCATAAATATGCATGCCAACCAAATCTACAATCATGGCCTTCTAACCCCAGTAACTTATCATTTTCTAATTTCACCCACTGTTCCATCCAGGTTAGACAGACCGCTTCATAATATAGTCTAAGATTTGGTAATTGTAACCCACCTCTATCTTTGGCATCACAAAGAATTTTCATCTTGATTCGCGGTTTCTTGCCTGCCCAAACAAACTTTGATAGTTCTTGTTGCCACTTAAGTAGCAAATCTGTCTTACTAAGTATTGGTATTGTTTGGAACAGGAACATCAAACGTGGTAGGACATTCATTTTTATGACTGATATTCTTCCCATCAGTGACAAATTCATTTTGTCCCATTTCTTAAAGTCTTGAGTTAACTTAGTCCATAGTTTTTCATAATTGTTCTTATATAAGTCTATATTTCTTGCAGTTAACTCAATACCAAGATATTTAGTCTTTTTTACTACTTCACATTGTACCAGGTCTTGCAGTTCCATTTGTTTTTGTTTCGTCATATTTTTACAAATAAGCTTCGTCTTATTCTTATTCACATAAAATCCGGCCAATTCTCCAAAGTCCTTTATTTTTTGGAATAGTAACGGTAATTTGTCTGTCGGGTTTTGCACAATGAACATTACATCGTCAGCAAATGCTCGATATTTGTATTTAAGTCCTTTGTGTGTCAATCCCGTTATCTCTTGATCTTGCTGTATTTTTTGTAGAAGTATCTCCAACACCCAGATAAATAATAACGGTGATAGGGGACAACCCTGTCTGGTGCCTTTCTGTACCTTGAAGCTATCTGTCAGTTCTTTGTTTACATTCAGTTTAGCTCTTTGTTCAGAATAGATAGCTTCAATGCAATTTCTGAAGTGTTGTCCCACTTCTATTTTTTCCATCATTTGCAGCATAAACTTCCAGTTAAGATTGTCAAATGCCTTTTCGGCATCGATAAATAAAAAAGCTACTTCTTGTTCAGGGTGTTTCTCATAATATTCAATTGCGTCCATTACTATTCTTACATTGTCTCTGATCTGTCTCTTTGGTAAAAAACCAGCTTGGTCTTCTGAAATCACTGTTTGTAAATAGTTTTTCACCCTCTCTGCAATAATTTTTGCAAAAATCTTGTAATCATTATTCAAAAGAGAAATTGGCCTATAGTTTTTCACATTCGTTGGTTCTTGTCCTTCCTTTGGTATTAATGAAATAATTGCTTCTTTCCAAGAGTCTGGCACCTTCTTACTCTCACGTATATCGTTGGATAAAGCTTCCATGACCGGAACAATTTCTTCTTTCATTTTTTTATAAAACTTTGCGGTAAATCCGTCCGGTCCTGGCGCCTTCCCCAACTTCGCTTCTTCAATTGCCTTCCTCACTTCTTCTTTTTGAATTTGGCCATTCAGTAATTCCTGAAATTCGTTGCTTATTTTAAGTAACGGAACCTTGTCCAAATATTTTTTAATCTTCTCAAGATCTGTTCTATTTGCTTGGAATAATTTAGCATAATACTTGAAGAAACTTCTCTTTATGCCAGTAGGGTCAACGAATTCTTTTCCTTCTTCTATTATTTTGGTTATCATTCTTCTTTCTTTTCTAGCCTTAAGTTGCCACGCTAAAAATTTCCCCGGTTTATTTGCCCCTTCAAAAGATTTTTGCTGTAGCCTCTTTAAATTCCAATAGAGCTCCTGGTTTAAAGTTTCATTCAGTTGTTCTTTCAACAACTGTAATTCTCGAATAATCTTCTTTTTCCCTGGTTTCTTCTTTAATTCTTTTTCTTTTTGTGATATTTTTTCCAACACTACTGTTTGTTTTTGAAATTTTTCCTTCTTTTGCTTCGCATTTTGAGAGATGAGAATCCCTCTCATCACTGCTTTATACGCATCCCACACCACCTGAATTGGGGTCTCTTTATTCAGATTTTGTTGGAAAAATTGCTTTGTTTCTTCCTTTAACATTTCAGTTACATCTTTTTTATCCAACAAATCTTCATTAATTCTCCAAAGAAAGGATTTGTTCCTTTCTATAGAAGTCCACAAAACAGGGTTGTGGTCGGAATTACATCTTGGCAAAATTTCAATTTTATGTGTTTTCATTGACAATTCTTCTGACATCCAAATCATATCAATTCTGGAAAAAGAGCAATGTCTATTGGAATAAAAAGTAAAATCCTTCTGCGTCGGGTTCCATTTCCTCCATACATCCTCTAGTTTTTCCTGCTTGACTATTTCAAAAAAGTTCTTTGGCAATTTTCCACTAATTTCGTTGCCTTTTTGTGATCTTCTATCCAAACGGTCCACAGTTCCGTTAAAATCTCCGACCAAAATGACTTGTTCATAGGTTTGTCCTTGTAGATGTTCAGTTAAGTCCTTAAAGAATTTTTCTTTTGCTCCATTGGGTGCGTATAGATTGATCACCAATGTCTTTTTCTGTTGGATCAAAACTTCCACACCCACATATCTTCCATCCAAGTCTTTAAAAATTTCTTTAGGTTGTAAATCCTTTTTCACATATGTCACAACTCCTTTTTTCTTGTTTGAGGCCGAAGAATAAAATTCTAATCCAAATTTGACATTTTTTAAATATTTAGTATCGGAATTTCTAATATGAGTTTCTTGCAAGCATATCACATTACAGTTTTGTTTTTGTATCCAATGATTGATTCTTTTTCTCTTATTTGGTGAATTTAGTCCATTCACATTCCATGACAACAATTTGTAATCCATTGTAAATTTTAAGTTAAATTTCTCCAAAGGCATCTAAATTGTCTGCCTTAAATTTATATAAGTCCGTCACCGATCTGATCTGGACCCTCCCACTTTTGTAAGTAAAGGATAAGCCTTGTGGAATCTCCCATCTGTATCTGATATTCAAGGTCTTCAGTTTGTCAGCCAGAGGTTTATACCTTTTTCTATCTTGCAATACTGCTCGTGGGAGCTCTCTCATCACCATGATCTTGTTCCCTTCAATTTCGAACGGGACGGTAAATTGTTTCTTAAAGATGTCTTCTGTTGTTGCTCTTGTTACAAATTGTACAATTACATCCCTTGGTAAATTTTTCTTTTCCGCAATTCTGGAGTTCACTCTGTATATCAAATCAAAATCTGCTTCCATTGTTCCCTCTTCCTCTTCCAAGTACAAAGTGATCGCTTTTATCATTTCCTCTCTTATGTTTTCATTCTCTTTTTCTTTGATACCTCTAAATCTCAAATGAGTTTGCATTCTTCTGAACTCCATCATTGTTTCAGATCTCCTAAATTGCTGAGTCAAAGAATCCTGTTTCTCTTCCAATTGTTGCATTTTTTCCTCTGTCTCTGTAGTTTTGGTTGCACTAGCCTGTATTTCTTTTCTGACTCCATCTAATTCTTGCTTGATTGAAGTAATTTCTGTTGTAACCAATTCTTTTAATGCTGCTACATTTTTCTCCTGGGCTTCTTCAATTTGTTTCAAGTGTATCTGAGTTTGCTTTGCCATTTGCTCTTCCAGTTGCTGCTCCATATGTTTTTCTTGCACCCCCAACCTTTTCTCAATCTGCTCACCCATGGCCTGAATCGCCTCCATCATTCTTTTCTCCATCAATTCCATGGCTGCATACAATTCTTTCTTATCCTTCTCCCTCTCTTTTGACATTTTAGGGGTTGATGTTGAGCCTGTCCTTGGTCTCACAACTGGTTGAACGTCAGGGTCAGAATTGGTTCGTTTCGGTGCCCTTCTGGTCTCCGTTTTGGCGATTTCTCTGCGGTGCGCAAACTTACACAACAAGTTGTTTCTTCTAGAAGATAAGCTTTCGATTGTCCAAATGCGTCTATTTGCGCTTTCAAAAATCTTCTAAAAGGTCTTTAAAAATCAAATTAAGTTAAAGTCCTCCTCAAAATGTCGGGGGCAACTTCTCTATGGTAATTAGGGATAGAGTAGGTCAGTTTGCCATTCTGCAGGTCCCGTCTGTTCGCATACACTCACATCCGGTCCTGCAGTTTGAAGAGTCCGAGTTTCTTCCTGTTGGTTGTTGCCCTTCTAGGATGTCGTCTTCCTGTTCAACCCACTCGGAACGCTTTGCTGGTTACACCAACCTATATCTTCCCGCGATACTGTTCGTCAGTTTCGGTTTTTCTGCTGCGCGCACATCTCCGTCCTCACCGCAGGAATGTTAAACAAAATGCTTTTTTGCTGTTTTATAAACTTCAATCAACTATTTCTTTGCCGGAATCAGAGTTCTGGGAATATTAATTCTTTATCCGCTCATCCGCTTGATTCAAATTATTTTTTAACGCAGTTCAGGTAAGCGGCACGTTTATTGTTATCTACACGATCAAAACGGGCTTTCGCATTGCTTCTTTTCACTCACTGTTGTTGCCCATCTTCAAGAGGTCGGCTGATGGAGAATTTAAACCGGTACACCGGCTCCGGCCGCTGGAGAGTTGCTCGGCACTTGCCTTCTTCGCGGGAGGAGATCAAAGCCTGTTTCCGCTTCTTCCGAAGCGGAATCACGCCAATCTCACACTCCCTCTTAGGCGCTGCTGCCTGCTTGTCCCCCCCCTCGCTGGGGAGCGATGCATTGGGCTGATAACTGCCCAAACTGTCAAAAGCGGCCGTCGCCCACTTCGCACAAAAGTGAAAGTGCGTCAGTCCTCCATCTTAGCTCGACCGGAAGCCAGCTGGAGTCAGGAATTAAAGTGTTTCGCAAAAGATTTTCTTGGAAAGGTGTACTCCTGCCCCTGTACCGTGAATGGCACATCATCTTCGCATGTGGAACATTTTCTCTTTCACTCTGTTTTCAAAGCAATTTGATCCTCTTCCTTAGGAGTGAAACCATGGGAAAACATTTGGCCACACCAGAACTACAATTGAGTTGAAGGGCTTGATACAATTCTATACTGGGCAAGACTCAGTGCATTGGCTTCCAGGTCATCATCCCCGGTTCAAAGGAACAAGCATGGAATAAAAGATGCTTAATTCCGAAGTCACAAAGAAATCTCTGTTTGCTTGTGATCGTCATGAACCTGGTTAATTCCTAGGCTTGGATACCCTTCTTTCACCCTAGCCCTGCACACCACTCCAAGCATGAAGGTTTTCAGTCAGTCACTTGCCTGAATGTAGGTACCATCCAGACTTCAATGGACTTAAAGGTAAAGGTAAAGGTTCCCTTGCTCGAAAGCCAGTTGAATCCGACTCTAGGGTTGCTGTGCTCATCTCCGTTTCAAAGCCGAAGAGCCAGCACTGTCCGAAGACATTTCCGTGGTCATGTGGCTGGCATGACTAAAGACCAAGGCGCACGGAACGCTGTTACCTTCCCACTGAAGTGGTACCTATTTATCTACTTGCAATTTCTTGCTTTCGAACTGCTAGGTTGGCAGGAGCTGGAACTAGAGACGGGAGCTCACTCCGTCATGCGGCACACTCAGATCTTGAACTAAATCGAAATATGTAAGTGGATTTAGAAGGGTATTAATCTGGTTAGGCTGGCACTGCCAAGGTTTGCTTGGGTTGGATCCATTGCAAGGAACTTGTGAGGTCCTTTCCAAAATCCCCCATCTTCCCAGCATTGCCCTCCTCCTCAGCAGTCATCCCTGACTCCAGAAAAGCTTATTGTCAGAGTTATTGGACCCATAAGGAGTAGTAGCTGTCTGGGTTGGGAGGCTGCAGTGGGGAGGGGGGAGGGGGCCAAATTGCTCCCTTCTTCTTCTATCAAAGTTCTGCTCATGCAAGCAGCCATGAGGGAGCAATGTTACCCCCGTTCTGTTTGCAGCCTCCCAACCCACATGACTATTATTCCACACAGCCGCAATAAACTTTCTGGAGTTAAAATAGCTTTGGGGGAGGCAAATTGGGAAGACCCATGGCCATCAGCAATTGCTGCAGATGGATTATGGGCTTCAATGCTTCAGGTATCTGAAATTTTTGACTAATCCCATTCCGATCTTGCTGTGCAAGAGGAAGACGGAGGGCGTATGTGAGCTTGGCAGTTCATCAGGGTTGTGCCCATCACGAACACACCGAGATCTTTTTTCATGACATGTGAACTGAGCCATGCTGTCTTCCGTGAACCCGCTCGCTCAGGCTGCTAATGAAAGCGGCAATAGTTCCATGCAGAACCATTTACTGAGACCTATGAAGTCTAGCTGATAAGCAGCCCTGTCACCTAAGGACTTTGTCTTCGGTAATAAGTCAGATAGCCTCCTTTTGAATCATATCCTTTCATTACTGCCAAGTGCCTTTATCTGACAGTTCACAACTCCAGTGCATTTCTGTACTGCCTTCCTTGCAAACATTTTTTTTAAAGTGGCCCGTCTGCCAAGCTTACAGAAGTCCGCCAGTAATTGCTCAGGGATTTAAAATCTCCAAGCTCTAACAATAGTGTACTTCCCAGCCAGCACCTTAGTTGAGACTCTGGTTTTGTTTCCTGTTACGGCCAGGCCTCGTTATTTCCTTAGCAGGCTCATTAGATCTTGCATGCTTAACAAAATCATCCAGCATAAATCAGAATTTCAGAAAAACAGAGCTGACTCCTTCAGAACTATTTATAAATTTCACAGGTGAGGCAGGATAACAGACAGTTCTGGGGGTTATACCTATTGTCCAGACTCCATGGCTCCAGTTTTTCTAACATTCCCACATGAGATCCCCACTGTCCTATTAATGTGTTGCCTTCACTTCCCCACCCTTTAGATCTTGGATTTTTCCTCCCCATGACAGAAATCCCCCTCAGTAAAGCGGTAGTTTCTGTTTTGAGGCCTATATTGAGTTCGTTATGGAGTGGAATGAGGAATTATTTGTCAATGTGACTGAGGCACAGGAGGTCAGATGACAAAAGAATAAACTGATTTTCTTATTTAATTTCTTAAGGGGGTTTGCCACTTTTGTTTTATAAGAACTGCTGTTTAAATGTACTGTAACAGTGTAACTTCCCAGCTTTTGGCTGAGACAAATCTCTTCTTTTACAGAGAACTACCATTACCAGTGGGCCTAAATACAATATAAACCACATCCCCTTCAAAGCTTTCAACCCTCACTGACAACTCTTTCAGTTAATGAGCATATAACTGCTCCAATTTTATAAGTGTTTCATATTAGCCAATTTAGTGTAGTAGTTAGGAGCATGGACTCTAATCTGGGAGTACTGGATTTGATTCCCCACTTCTCCACATGCAGCTGCTGGTGTGACCTTGGGCCAGTTACAAGTTCTTTCACTCAGGAGCAGTCCTCGAGAGAGCTCTCTCAGCCCCACCTACCTCACATGGTGTCTGTTGTGGGGAGGGGAAGGGAAAGGAGATTGTGAACCACTTTGAGACTCCTTCGGGTAGTGAAGGGTAGGATATAAATCCAATCTCCTCCTCCTCCTTCTCCTTCTTCCCAGACACCACAGTAACAGGGGTCTCCAGTCTACTTTCTTCAGAAGATAGGCTCACTCTTGATTAAGGTAACTTCTCAGTAACCTTAATCCAATAACCAGGCTTCTCTACCCGAGTCAGACCTCAAAACCCACTGATCCCCTCAGTGGTCAGACCCTTTCACCAGAAGAACCATTTGAGCCGTTCACTCACATTTCCCCCTCCCCTTCAGCATTCAGCCATTCTCTCCCTCCTGACTGGATGTTGCTATGGCTCTGCACATGCAAAAATTGGTAAAGAGATAGCAGGATCCTTCTTACAATATGCTGTACACAGCAGTATAGACCACAAGTCCCAATCATTTATTCAAGTAAGTTTGTGAACCGTTTTGTACTGTGCAGAAAAACCCTCTTGGATAGTTCAGTTTTGCATTGTTTGCAAGACCAGGGTAGTGGGCGCTCCCCTGACAGGCCATTCCACAAAGCAGGATACACAATGGAGAAAGCACGTGTACTGCCTGTTGTTGATTTTGCCCATTTGCGTTTGTGAGGCAGAGGCAGGCAATAGCAAACCTCCTCTGAACGTCTCTTGCCTGGAAAACCCCGTGGGTCTCATAAGTCAGCTGTGACTTAAGGGCAAAAAAAAAAAAGTGACTATGGGCCAGTTGGTCTCCTACTTAGTAGGACTTTGAAAGTAAAATGGAAGAAGGGAGAACAAGGTTTGCAAGCCTAAGCTCTTTGACGGAAGACCAGGGTAAAAAGGTGATGACTTAGGAACAGGTGAGCAGGTTCTGTATGGCTGCGATCACACAGGGTGATTTCCCACAAGCGCTGCTCCGCGCTCACTCTTCTCTTTGGCCCGATGGTACGTGTCAATTTCACACAAGCTGCTGCGTGTTTTTTTGAGGATTGAGTAGACCTGGGGAAAATCGCACGAAGCTGTGGGGCAAAATGCGGCCGCGCAGCAGCTTGTGTGAAATTGACATGTCCCATGGGGCAAAAGGGAGGAGTGAGCGCGGAGCAGCGCTTGTGGGAAATCACCCACACTAAATAATCCACTTTCAATGCACCTTCACTGCACTTTCCTACTGGAGTTTACTGTGTGAGCTGGCAAAATCCAGTTGGAAGGTGCACTGAAAGCGGATTGAAAGTGGATTATTGAGTGTGTGTGACCGCAGCCTATCACTGGGTCATGTTATCTAATAAACCAGGCAACGTATTTTATCACCAATCTTGGGTAGTGTTTCAGACTTTCCTAGGCCAAATAAACTATTATTTCTTTTAAATAGCACAGAGGAAAACATAGTTGAACTTGTGGCAAAGTTTTTACTGGCTGCTGCTTCTATTGAGTAAAATTGCTCAATAGAATTGCAGGGTATCTTTTAACATAAATTGTATTTTATGTAGAATCTGTATTTCCCAGATACTATGTTTTTATTTCTGTGAAATGCCAATAAAGGAATTGCCGTGTGTGTGTAATAAACCAGTAATTCCGAGTTTGATCATTCAGGGTAGGTTGCTTGTGGGCATTTTGCACCTTTGTGGCTGGCAGGATGCCCTTGCTTTTGGGGGAAGCCTCCACACCAATGTTCCCTCTAATCCCCTCCCCCTGCCCCGATTAGAGCAGTTCACATCCTGAGCAGAATATAAGTACTGTAATCTTCAAATGGGCAACAGGCAGTGCAAGACCCTGCGTGGCTCCAGATTGCTGCTGAGCGGGGCTCCCTAAGTTAATGAGCGGCTATTCACACACATAGCTTAAAGGGAACACTACTCCACACCATATCATGGTCTTTCCTAGCTTCTCACATGAGGCTTCCAGAGCTTTCTAAGACACAACAAAGGGGAAGCAGTGGGCTGACAGAAGGCAGATCTTCTGTATGGAAGTTCTGTCAATCAGGGGAAGGTGGTAAAGCTGAGCTCTGCCTTCAAAAAAATTTTCTTTCCCTCCTTCAGCCCTTGAACAGGCTTTTTGGTTGTTGTTTTGGTTCATAGCAGAGCTGTATTGTCCCTTTGACCACAGCTCAGCTGTGAAGAGGTAAGGGATGGTTGGCCACTGGGGGAAGGGCTTCTAGTTCTCCCACTTGGGTGGGAGGCCTCCCACTAGCAACCTGAGTTGTGTGCTGCCAAGGAGGGGGGAATTGGGGGGACCTAAGCAGCATTCCTACACCTTATGGAGGTCACTTCCAGCATGACCCTGGAAGAGAGGTTATCATGCTGGCTTAACGCTCAAGGATTCTAGGAGTCCTGCAAAACACTATAATCACCCTAGAGTGCCAGGCCACCATGATGACATCACTTCCACGATCACACCAGAAGTGATATTGCAGTGCTGGAACACCGCATATTTACAAGTCCTGCTTCTGTCTACCTCCTACCAGTTGCTGACATTTGGTTGGCAATCCGACTGTTGTGTGTGTGTGTGTGTGTTGGCAGTTTTGCATTGACACAACAAACCATAAGTGGGTGGGAGTGAGGTGTGGTGTATTCAATCTTACCCAACGTATGTATGAAACGCAGTCATTGAAACACCATGTGAAGCTTTCATCCTGGGATAGGATCCTAATCCCTCAAATGTTATTGGTAGCCCAGGAAGAGCCGACCAATCAACAACAGCCATTTCCAAGAGTGGGAACCATTGTGATTGGACTTTATCCCTGCAACCTCATAGGTTGGTATTTGTATACTAGGCGTGGCTAAATTAGCCGGGAGAGTTTAAAAGTGGAACAGCTTCAATGCTAAAGCTGTTCTGGCTATTCATGTTGATCTGTTTGGAGTTCCAAGAGCCATTTCCAAGAGCGGGAACTATTGTGATTGGACTTTATCCCTGCAACCTCATAGGTTGGTATTTGTATAGTAGGCGTGGCTACATTAGCCAGGAGAGCTCAAAAGTGGAACTATCAGATGTTGATCTGTTTGGAGTTGAGTTACAAATTGCTGAATAAAGCTGATCTTTTGCTGAAATCACTCTCTGACTCTTTGTTAAGTAACCGACTTAACATGAGGACAATAGTGAGCAGCGTAGGAATGGGGCAACGCAGAGGATGTCCCCACGTCCCTCCATCCTGCTTACCCCTGCCTCCACAGCAGGGGTGTTGTTTCATGCCTCTTTGTGGAATGCCCCCACGTCTCCCCCAGGGAGAAAGTTAGGGGTGACAGGAAAGCAGGTGCCTGAGACTTCTTCTTGATCTCACTGTAAATATAAGGAGGGAAACAATATCTGAATAGGCCCCAACCATGTCATTAACATGCAGACATCACCGCTTGTATGCTACAAAGTGGTCTTTAAATGGAAGGAGACGTTTTATTAATCCAGGGTCAATTTCCTTTTCTACAGTGAGTTCTTGTTCAACGGCAGAAAAAGAAATTGGCGCCAAAACCCGTAACTTTGCCCCAAACCTTCTTTGAAAAGGAAAACTACTAAACTGTGAGTGTTTTCTGATTTTTTTTAAAACTCACACTTCCACAGACTTGTCTGGTAGCCAAATCATAACCTTTTTGATGTGCTTACATAAATGGGGGTTCAGTTGACTTTTTAAATTAAATAATAAAAATAAAGGACCTGTGTTCCCAATATTTTTTTTAAAAAATGAACCAACTGTGACTTGACAGGAAAATTCCTGGCATATGTTGCTTAACTAAGGCATCCCTTCCCTTGTGAACCCAGATGGAGGGTTCTCAGCCTTTAGCTAAATGATTTTTGCCCTGATTCTGTTGTCTTTCAGACCTGGTAGTCAACTTCTAATAATGATTTATGCCTATAATTAAAACGTTGGCATGGGATTGAGATAAAATTGATTGATTGGCTATTTTTAGCAATAGCAATTGTGTGTCTTCTTGTCTGCCTAATACATTTTCAAGAGATATACAGGGTATCCTGGGAACTGTTTTTAGAACAGATGTTGCCTTTCCAATTTTATGCAGGCTATAATTGTTTTTTACGTTCCTCTTCTTTACCTAAACAACAAAGAATCCTGTGACACCTTAAAAGCTACCAAATTTATTGTGACATAAAGATTTTGTGTGCTGGAGTCCATTTTTACCAGATGCAGGGTGGTCTAAAAGTCTGTGAAATATAGGGGCAAGAAAACATTTTTTTCACAGTGGGGTCCAAAAGGCAAAGGAAATGCAGTGTGTATGTTTATACAATAACCTTACACAGAGCGTCGATAAACTCAAGATCCAGCCCACACTTGATCATCAGGGATGCATTGACTACCATGCCTTGAGTGCAATCCTATGCATGTCTACTCAGAAGTAAGTCCCATTGTGTTCAATAGTATTTACTCCCAGGTAAGTGTGCCAACCTAGCAGTTTGAAAGCAAGAAATTGCAAGTAGATAAATAGGTACCACTTCAGTGGGAAGGTAACAGCGTTCCGTGTGCCTTGGTGTTTAGTCATGCCAGCCACATGACCATGGAAACGTCTTCGGACAGTGCTGGCTCTTCGGCTTTGAAACGGAGATGAGCACCGCAACCCTAGAGTCGGATTCGACTGGCTTTTGAGCAACGGAAACCTTTACCTTTACCTTTTTAAGTGTGCATGAGCCCTGACCTGAATAGCCCAGGCTATCCTAATGTTGCCAGATCTCAGAAGCTAAGCAAGGATGGCCCTGGCTAGTATTTGGATGATTCCTCCAAGGAATACCAGGGTCGTGATGCAGAGGCGGGCAATGGCAAACCACCTCTGAATGTCTCTTGCCTTAGAAACCCTACAGGGTCACTGTAAGTCAGCTGTGACTTGACAGCAAACTAAAAGTGTGCATGGACCTTCACCCCTTGTTTATTGTTCTGTCTTTGGTTTGCTTTATAAACCTTTTCATCCCATATATACCTACGCATATGTTTATATTTTTGTTCCAGTCTATCAAAACTGGAGTGTAACTGCCATCTATACACATTTACCTCAGAATTCTGCACCTCCAAGCAGGCCCGTAGCTAACATGGGGCCTTGTTTATTGTTCTGTCTTTGGTTTGCTTTATAAACCTTTTCCTCCCATATATACCTACGTATATGTTTATATTTTTGTTCCAATCTATCAAAACTGGGCTGTAACTGCCATCTATACACATTTACCACAGAATTCTGCACCTCCAAGTAAACTTGTCTGTTTTTCTCAAAACGACATTATATATCTGGTGAGCTAGGCTGTAGCCAATGAAAGCAAATGCCTCAATAATTGGTTTGTTATTCAGGGTTATTCTTGCTGCAACAACCCACCCTTTCTCTAGTTTCACTTAATTTAGTGTCTGCCGATAGGCAACCAGGCATGTCCAGGAAAGGTCTTTTAAGTCCGGAGAAGGTGTTCCTTTCCCACAGGAGAAATAAAAAAAGTCTCCTTTTTTCTATCTGGTGTGCTTAGAGGAGGCTCAAATTATTTACACCCCAGTCTTAATGATGTGTGTAGCTGTAAGGGCATAGAGAGTGGCTTGTATTGATGTAGCCGAAGCAGTCTTGGAGCTTACATTCCGCAATGCGACTTCTCATAGGCTGGACCTGTTTATTTGTTCTAGGTCTTACCTACGGGTGTGCCAGGCTGGGCTGTAAAACAAAGGACAGCCCATAAGGCACCTAGGTCTTGTTATGAAGCAATGCTGCGGAGGCCTCTTAAAGTGACAGATATTGCTGAGCCAGAAGGATTCCCACAGTGGGGCCAGGGGATCCCCCGATTTTAGGGGGCCTATTTACCATGGCCCAGCTGGCCAGCAGGGGAAAGCCCCACCCCCAAGAAGCCCCCTCCCGACACAGCTGTCATTGGTATGATGATGTCACCTGGGAGTGACGTCATTGTGTTTCTGACATCAGGGGCGACACTCTAGGTTTTGGGCAAAACTCTATGCTTTTGCGTCCCCCAAAACCATAGACCTTTGCCCAAAACCTACAGCATCGCCCCCACCCCAATGGTGGAAATGTGATGATGTCCCTTCTGGGTGATGTCATTGTGGCTTGCATGCACACCAGAAGAGCTCAAGGAAGGATAAGGGTCCCCCTGCCCACAGCCAGGTAAGACCTGGCAACCCTATCTTAGGAGTCCCCCTGCCCACAGCCAGGTAAGACTTGGCAACCCTATCTGACATTCTGTGTCTCTAGGCTGTACCATTTCACATTGCAGGTTGGAAATTCAAATTTGTAATGTCCCATGTTTTGTAATGTATATGGTTTGATACAGGAATTTGTCTGACTTGTGATGATTGGCTGAGCATAAAAGTTTCCATGTGCCTTCTGAATGTTTGAGGGAGTGGTCTAAGCTCAAATTCCAAAATGATGAAGCCGCCAATGGCAAAGCCTTGATACATCCCTGATAATCTTCTTCCAAACAAATGAACATGAACTTGGACACACGAAGCTGCCTTAAACTGAATCAGACCCTTGGTCCTTCAAAGTCAGTATTGTCTACTCAGACTGGCAGCAGCTCTCCAGGGTCTCAGGCAGAGGTCTTTCGCATCACCTACTGCCAGATCCTTTAACTGGAGATGCTAGGGATTGAACCTGAGACCTTCTGCATTCCAAACAGATGCTCTACCACTGGGTCACACCTCCCCCTTAACTGAGACAATGGCTGAGACAAACTAAGGACTCTGAACCGGGTCTAGTTGATTAATCCCAGGTATACAGCAAGGTGAGACTCGTACAGAGACATTCTTCAAACACTTCCTTTTTAAAAAAGAAATCCAACTGCTGAAATTCTTAAGATGTTGAAGGCTTGCACTAGACGTTCATGGGTGTGTTACATGTCAACTTACTTGACAAACTTTCTGAAATCCTTTCTTTCTTTTAGACCTAGGGTGTGGTCACACGGCAAGCTTACCGCGATTTGTTCCCGCTGTAGACTTGATCGGGAATATTTTTTCGGGTTGGGATGACCACACATCCATCC
>NW_015163605.1:785092-791554 GCF_001447785.1 Gekko japonicus | reverse complement strand
TCCGGTCCCCCCCCCCCCGAACAGCAAACAAAATTAACCGGCAATGTCCAACTGAGCGCTGGAGTTTACATGTGCTCTTGAATGCTTATACATTGAATTTATTCAGCGCAGGATTGCTCATGCACGCAATGATGGAAGCTTGTTAAAAAAAAAACATCGCGAGAAGGACGTTCAGATGACCTAATCACGATCATTGTGAGAGATGGTTGTCCAGATCGGCGAAATCGCGGATTCAAAGTGCAAATATCCGGAAAGTACTTGATTTTCTGGGTGTAGGAAAACTCGCTAGGGAACCGGGAGGATTGCGCGAGTGAGCCCACTTCGGTGCGGGAGACGGATGCGGCCGTCTGGTCAGCAATTTTGAATGTGAGAGGAAACAGCGGTGAAACCAGATCAAAGTGACCACGTGACCACGGCCCTAGTACTTTTTTCACATAGAATTCAACTGCAGTGGCAAGCCTTCCATGAATGTGCCAACTGACTGCTAGTGAGCAGTGTTCCCTCTAAGATGAGTTAGGAGCGCGACGCCAGGCAGATGTTGCCGTGGGATCGCGCCCGTCTGATGCGCCTCCAATCTGGCCCACTCCCGGCTCAAACTGCCTCGTATGAACGGGGCCTACAATACCAGTAGTTCACAAAGTAGATTTTTTGCTCGGAAGACTCCACAGCTTAGAGGGAGTATTGCTAGTGAGTCTTCCCAGGGTCCCTATTTCCACCTTCCTTCCAGTTCTCAGCGTAATGAATTACTTCATACTTACTTGCATTGCACTCCTTCCTGCATAGAGCCTTTATTAGTTCACTGGGGGAGGGGGAAAGAGATTTCCTTTACTGTCTTTCTCTTTGCAGCAAAAGTGATTACTAATTTATTGTATACTACTGCAATTGCACAATTATAACATATTTCTGATTTTAAAATGAATACTTTAGATTTCGGGAGAGCTTCCTATTAAAGAACCCACATGGGGGAGAAACGATATGGCTGCTCTGAAAGTGGAAAGTTTTTCAGATGAGGCTCAAGCCTTACTTTTCATCAAAGAACCTACACAGGGCAGAAACCTTCTAAATGGCAGGAGTTTGGAAAGCGTTTCGGTCAGAATAAGAGCCTTATTTTACATCAAATAAGGCATATAAGTTAGGCACCATATATATGCTTGGAATACAAAAAGTACTTCAGAAACAATTGCCTCCTTATTGGACACGAACACATCTGCACTGGTGAACAGCTTTAGAAATGGTTAGATTGTGACAAGAGCTTTGCTGATAAATCTCTTAAAGCAATCAGAGACTCTAAACACGGAAGAACCTGTTCAAATGCTTAAGGGTGCTGTAAACAGCATCAGCTGGAGCACATAACTTCCTTCCTCCCTACCTTGAGTATGTCACAGGGGAAAGGCAGGTTATAAGTGAATGAATGAATGACGACTCATGTTGGCCACAAAGAAACCTACATGTAGAAAAGAGACCAATTAAGAATTCATACAGGAGTACTGCAGACACCATAAATTACACATAGGGAAGCAGAGGAGAAAGGTAACAAAACTTTAAGGAACAACAAAGGAGAAGTGTGCCCTTTTTAGAACTAGATTTACTTAAAGGTAAAGGTAAAGGTTCCCTTGCTCGAAAGCCAGTCGAATCCGACTCTAGGGTTGCGGTGCTCATCTCCGTTTCAAAGCTGAAGAGCCAGCGCTGTCCGAAGACGTTTCCGTGGTCATGTGGCCGGCATGACTAAACAACAAGGCGCACGGAACGCTGTTACCTTCCCGCTGAAGTGGTACCTATTTATCTACTTGCAATTTCTTGCTTTCGAACTGCTAGGTTTACTTACTTTACTACTAATTAAAGGTACTCGCAGCATATTAACCTTGTAGATGGGCATTGCTGGATTTTTAAGGGAATGCAGAAATTCTGTTTGCAGCTGACTGTGGCAAAGGAACCCTTGAGTGCCACAATTGGGTCGTTCATTTGGAAGAGATCTGAGCATCCCAAAACTCAGGTGCTCTTCCTGGTCTATCAAAACCTGTGAGGGTTTGCATCATCCTAGCTTATCGGGTGCTATCTTCAAGCCTGTGCTGGCTGAAGGGGATAGGAGCATGCAGGGGTGAATCAGCCCGATCTGCTTTCCTCAAAAAGAGCCATTTGCACAGTGATTTCCTTTCTCTTTGTGACATGGCTTTGGTTGGCCGTGAGGAGGCTTTTTGAAGTAGGATGCTGTGCTCTAAAAGAGTCCCTGAACATCTGTGTTATGGTAATTTCAGAACATTCTCGGGATTCTTCGAGGAAAGAGAGCTTATAAATGCACAGCAGCTGCCGGGCTACCAGAAGCCTGACAGTAAATATCTTCTCAGCCAATCTGTCTGCAGCGTGTTTATGGAGTATGAACTTCACTTTGTAATCCATGGCCGAGCCTCTGTCGTTTCAGTAGGCTGCCCATCTTCCAAGGCTGTTTGTTATCTTTCAGTAAGCATGTTGATAACAAGTGTGAGAAAGGAAAATCATGTTTAACTGGCTGGAAAAGGAAGGCAATTGTTTAGTTACAAAGACGTAAGTCAATTTGTAAAACATGTGTCTCTAAAGCTGGGAAAGCAATACACAGATGGAAATCTTTTGGAGTGGCCAACAGAGGAGTGAATAGGAAGCTGGATATTATATCATACTGTCTTGATCTGAAAGAAGTATAGTGGGAGGCTGTTGGTGAAGGAGAAGGCAGCAATGTATGTGCTTACAAATGTGCAATGTGGTGGGATGCACACAATCTGAGTGCAAGGTACCTGTGACTTAAACTTGGCCTCTTTTTTCTTCTTCTTTTTTTGCACAAAGGGAAATTCTTGCCTGCATTTGCTGGCAAATCAATGGCAGTGTCTGCTTGCAATTTCAGAAAGCATATACGTTCTGTGTTGAGTTGGTTTGCCAGTTTTCTGATGTCTTAAAGGAAGCTGCAGGAGAAACTAAAATAGTGAGAAGAGATGGGGGTCAAAGAAAGTGAGCTGTTTCCTCAGGAAGGACTATTGTGGAAGGGACATGAAGGGTTCAGTCTTATTGGGGCTCCATATTGTTTTCAATTGTAGCCCACCTTGAGCCTGTACGGTACAGTAGGCCAAGGGAGCTAGGGATCCCAGCCCTCAGGTGAGACCTGGGAACTCCCTCAGAATTATAGCTTAGCTCCAGAGATCAGTTCCCCTGGAGAAAATGGATGCTTTGGAGGGTGGACTCCATGGCATTGGGTCCCTCTGAGGCCCCTGTCCTCCCCAGGCTCCATCCCCAAATCTCCAGGAGTTTCCCAACCTGGATCTGGCAACCCTATCTCGCCATCCCCCTCCGGTGGTCAGGGGGGATCTGGCAACCATAAAGGTAGCAGAACCTGGGAGAGGGAATACAGCTGATTGAATTATAAGGGCAGATCCTGAACAGGCAATACGTTGAACAGTCAGAACTCTTGCAGTCCTATGACTTGGCCTGTCACCAAATGAGCTGACTCATAAGATAGGACATAATATGCCAATTCTGGTTTTAACCATGCCCTTTGGGTAGCTTTAGAGGAGGTCCATTTCCTCTTCAAGACTGGTTTATACAATCTTTTCCCCTGGTAGTACCCAGTTTAACTTTAGATGCATTGAATGTCCACCGTGGAGGCTCTAGATGGCTTATAAAGATCAGGAGCATTGATAAATGTTTCTGCCTTTCAGTAGACTTGAGCACTTCCAACTGCTATGAATAGAAATGATGCTGAAAGCCAGTGCAGAAATATAACTTAATCTCGCCTAGGAAGCCAAGAAAACACAACCCAGGTGTTGAGCTATGCATTATTCACAAAGGAGCTGAACAATACAAAATCCAGCTTGGGGTCTTTTGTGTTCCCTTCCGCTCAAAACAGCCCATTGATGATGTGAACCAGGCTGACAGGTCCCGCGGAGCCATTATAGCTCTCCTTCCACCCGGTGCCAAAAAAGGTTTTCAATACACAACACTGCTGGTACCAAATGATTGGTGACAGGCGATTGTCAAATATGGCCACTTGTGCGAGAGCTTTCTGCCAGAAAGAAAGAGTCTGAATTTGTTCGCAAAAGTCAGAGGGGAGCAGTAGCAATTATGTCAATTTTATAACTCTCTTTTAGCTATACCTCTGTAGGTTACCATTTTGGAATTTGTGGCTTGGATCCTGTAACTTTGCTTCTCTCTGGGCAATGAATAGGCTGTCCCTCACTACGAGGCTTGTTCCTCTTGTTCCTCAGGGATCCTTGAAAAACTTTGGTCTAGTTCAAGCACTAGCAGTAATGAGCTCCAAAGTAAAGGTATAGGATCCAAGCAATTTTTCTATTTAGTAGTTTCTCTGAATCCACTCTAGACCTTTAGCCAAGCTCTATGATTCCCCGTGAGAAGGTCTGTTATGCTGAAGGGGTCCCCACCAGTGTTCCCTCTAAGCTGAGTTGGTGTGAGCTAGCTCACTGTTTTTTTAGCCTCTAGCTCACACATTTTTGTCTTCGCTCAGGAAGGACGGCTCCAGAGCAAACTAATTTTTGCAGTAGCCAAATGGCTCGCTCACAGCTTTAATGCCAGTGGCTCACAAAGTAGAATTTTTGCTCACAAGACTCCACAGCTTAGAGGGAACATTGGTCCCCACCCAATGGTAGAAGTGAATGGATGGAGGGTTTTTGGTCACAGGGTCTGGGTGTGGTCCATGTTTGGATGGGAGACAGGCTGGGAACCTTACTTTGAGTTCCATAGTGGAAGAAGGAAAAAAATAGAAATGGAGGACCTGTATGGAGAATGCCATGTCGTGGGCCCCACTAATGATGGAACCTAGGCAAGGCTTTTGTGGTAAATTTGAATATCGTAGACCCCAGCCACATGGGCCAGATAATGTGTGGGGGGGAGGCGTGGCTGTTTGCCCCGGAGCAAAATAAAGCACAGTAGCTCGATCACACGGTCCCCTGAGTCTTCGTGCTTAGGCTGTTAACGTGGCAAAGAAGCGGTGTGGCAAGCGTTTCGAGTTTGTGCACATGCACAGTTCCGCGGGGCAGTACAGCCTTCAGTTACGTGTTTGTGCACATGCACTTATGAAAAACATCCGGTTTGCGATGGGACGTGGATGGGCACCGGATACCAGGGGATACTAGCGCACCCGCGATCAGACGCCCGCCCCTGCCCCGCATTTTCCGGATACTAGTGCACTTTCTGAGGTACTTTTTTACTGCGCATTGTCACGGCAGGACCAGGGGGCGTGACACAAGTAAGCAAAAGTCCAGGAACAGTCCGAGGTCAAGCCGGGCAAACCAGGTAGCAAGGTTCAAGCAGGTTTAAATCACAGTCCAAAAGCAGGGTCAGACATACCAAAGTTTCAAGTCCATAAATCACAACAATACCAGAGGAGTCAGAGATGAACGCAGGGTCAACAAAGCCAAAGGTCAAAAGCCGAGGATCAAGCCGAGAAGAATTCCACAAGGTCTGGAGCAGAGATGCAAGGATTCAGGTCCTGAACAAACGACGTTGCCAGCACAAATGACTGCTGGCAACAGACTTGCATATATACAGTGCTAGCTAATCAACTCATTAGCTAGCCAGGAGTGAGGACAGGATCCTGTCAGTAATCAGGGCTAAGAGATCTTCTGGCACGCATGCGTGCATTCTGCCTTCGCTCTCTCAGCTGTTGTCTTCTTACATTCCTGAGCCTGGTTACAGGTGGAGGCGAGTCTGATGATGAATTACTGGGCTGCAGCAGAGACTGATCCCTTGCAGGTGTTCCCTGGGAGGCTCTATCCTCCTCACCACTTAGATAGCTTTCAGCTACAGGATCCAGTCTTTGCCTTTCTGCTGCAGTACTGTCCTCAGGAGCCTGTTCAGGGTCCTCAGGAGCCTGTTCAGGGGCATCAGCAAAGGCAGGCATGACATCAGCAGGGGCAGGCATGACAATCGGGAGCTTCAGACCCTGGTGTCGCGCCAGGCTTCAAGTTGCCAGTTACCCCCTGCTTACACTGCAAGCCTCCCGCTTTCGCGGAAGAACTTGCCTTCTGGATCGTCTCCCGTCCGTCCATCCACACGTGGCCCTCTTCTCCGTATCAACTCTCCTCCTGTCTTGTTGGCCTTCATCTCCCAGTTTGCCTCAGTCTGGGGGAGAGACAAAGAGTAGGACTGAAAGGCCCGTCTGAGGCCTCAGGGCCCGTTTCCTCTCAGCCCAGCCCGCTGGGTGACCCTTTCAGCAAGCTGGTATCTTGCAGTGTTTGGTTCCCCTTTGTTCCCGCCTGTCTAAACTCGAAAAGGAAATGCATGGCAGCTGTTCAACCCTTCTCTATCTTGGCCTTCAGCACTGGCTTTTCCAGGTTTGCATTTTCCTGCTTCCATGCTGTTACCATACTGAGGCCTGGAAGGAGTACGGGAGAAAGATCAACATTTCAAAAAATCCCTCTGTCAGCCAAGACCGGCCCCCGATGAACGGTAGCAAGCTCTGAGTTGGGAAATACTCGGAGA
>NW_015163605.1:781974-782191 GCF_001447785.1 Gekko japonicus | reverse complement strand
ACGCTGCCTCATTCCATGTCAGGTCTTGAGCCAGCAGCTGGAACTCATTGGTGTACTGAGCGACAGAGGTTTTATGCTGAGTAAGAGCCCTTATTTTGCGGTTAGCTGTTTCAGCTTTCACAGGATTGGCATAAGCAGCGGCAAAATGAGCCTTGAAAGCCTGGAAGTCAGATAGTAAGGGAGAATTCCCCACCAGCAAGGGCGTGGCCCATTTGGC
>NW_015163605.1:776095-781874 GCF_001447785.1 Gekko japonicus | reverse complement strand
CATCAACATTCCCACCGAAACGATCAGGAGGATTTATTGGGCAACGTGGGGGAGGTGTACCAGCATTTGCTACAGCAACAGCATTTGTAGCAGCCTGTTGTTGCAAAGCAATCACAGCTTGAGTTAAGTGCTGTACCTGTGCTAGCATTTCCTCCATGGGGTCCACACCTCCGGTTGCTCCGTCTTCCATGGTGGGGATGTGTGAGCGTTGTTTGTGTGTCACGGCAGGACCAGGGGGGGTGACACAAGCAAGCAAAAGTCCAGGAACAGTCCGAGGTCAAGCCGGGCAAATCAGGTAGCAAGGTTCAAGCAGGTTTAAATCACAGTCCAAAAGCAGGGTCAGACATACCAAAGTTTCAAGTCCATAAATCACAACAATACCAGAGGAGTCAGAGATGAACGCAGGGTCAACAAAGCCGAAGGTCAAAAGCCAAGGATCAAGCCGAGAAGAATTCAACAAGGTCTGGAGCAGAGATGCAAGGATTCAGGTCTTGAACAAACGACGTTGCCAGCACAAATGACTGCTGGCAACAGACTTGCATATATACAGTGCTAGCTAATCAACTCATTAGCTAGCCAGGAGTGAGGACAGGATCCTGTCAGTAATCAGGGCTAAGAGATCTTCTGGCACGCATGCGTGCATTCTGCCTTCGCTCTCTCAGCTGTTGTCTTCTTACATTCCTGAGCCTGGTTACAGGTGGAGGCGAGTCTGATGATGAATTACTGGGCTGCAGCAGAGACTGATCCCTTGCAGGTGTTCCCTGGGAGGCTCTATCCTCCTCACCACTTAGATAGCTTTCAGCTACAGGATCCAGTCTTTGCCTTTCTGCTGCAGTACTGTCCTCAGGAGCCTGTTCAGGATCCCGCCCCTGCCCTGCATTTTCTGGATACTAGTGCACTTTCCGAGGTACTTTTTTACTGCGCATCTTCGGCGGGATGCCACGAGTTGGCCACGGGTGCGCTACGCTTCCCAGATGTTGGGGTGTGATTGCACCCCGAAAATCCGCCTGACATTCGTGCCTTTAGCGCAGCAAATCCTGTGTGTGACCGGGGCCTTGGAAGTTCATAAGGAAGGAATCATATCTTTATGTTTGCTGGGCTTACAGTGCAAACCTGAGCAGAGTTACACCCTTGTAAGCCCACTGAATTCAATTCATTCATTAGTTTTGTACTGAAAGGTCTAGAGTGGATTCAGAGAAATCATTGAGTAGAAAAATGACTTGGACAAGAATATAAGAGAAGCCATGCTGGATCAGGCCAAAGGCCCATCCAGTCCAACACTCTGTCACACAGTGGCCAAAAAAACCCAGGTGCCGTCAGTAGGTCTAACAGCCAGGCCTGAATCCCAGAAGACCTCCCATTGTTGCCCCCCAAGCACCAAGAATACAGAGCATCACTGCCCCAGACATAGTGTACTATTATACCTTGTGGCTAATAGTCACTAATGGACCTCTGCTCCATATGTTTATCCAATCCTTTCTTGAAGCTGTCTGTGCTTGTAGCTGCCACCACTTCCTGTGGCAGTGAATTCCACGTGCTTTCCTCTTTGGGTGAAGAAGTACTTCCTTTTATCTGTTCTAAGCCTACTGCTCATTAATTCCATTGAGTGCCCACAAGTTCTTGTATTGTGAGAAAGGGAGAAAAGTACTTCTTTCTCTACCTCCTCTATCCCATGCATAATTTTGTAAACCTCCATCGTGTCACCCCTCAGTCATCGTTTTTCCAAGCTAAAAAGCCCTAACCTCTTTAACATTTCTTCATGGGGAAGGTGTTCCATCCCTGTAATAATTTTAGTTGTTATTTTCTGCACTTTTCCCAATGCTACACTATCGTTTTTTTAGGTGCAGTGACCAGAACTGTACATAGTACTTCAAATGAAGTTGCACCATCAAATTATACAGGGGCATTATGATACTGACTGATTTGTTTTCAATCCCCTTCCTAAT
The DNA here is from genome assembly GCF_001447785.1 of Gekko japonicus. Taxonomy (NCBI): domain Eukaryota; kingdom Metazoa; phylum Chordata; class Lepidosauria; order Squamata; family Gekkonidae; genus Gekko; species Gekko japonicus. Next base: position 779,928 of record NW_015163605.1, on the reverse strand, counting down.
AATCCCCAGCATAGCATTTGCCTTTTTTATTGCAGTCACAGACTGAGGCAATCCTGTACCTTTACTTCATGTACACTTTTCTCTAGGTGTTGCTGGGGTAATCCTTTGGTCTCCAAAACAGCTCACAGCATTGTTCTCCCCCTTTGATTTTGTCCTCACAGCAACAGCTCTGTGGGGTAGGTTAGGCTGAGAAAGAGTGACATGTTGAAGGTTATGCTGCGTGATAATTTACTGCTCACCCTCTACCTATATGTTTGGACTGGTAATTTTTGTTTTTGTCTCTGTCTTGACTCTAATTGGGCCTTCCTGGCAACTAACCCCTCCCCTTTTTATATGTAATGGCTGAGGAAGTTCTGTTTCACTGTATCTGAAGAAGTGTGCTTGCACACAAAAGCGTATACCTTAAATAAAACTTAGTTGATCTTAAAAGTGCCACTGGACTCAAACTTTGTTTTTCAGGCTGAAGGTTATGCAGAGAGCTTCCATGGCAGAGTGGAGATTTGAACCTAGCAAGACTGAGTCCAAGAACACCTCCAAACTGAGCTCATTCAAGGTGAATATAACAGCATCAAAATATGACCCTTTCAGTAACAGGTGAACCTCTGTATCCTGTTACTTTATCTGCTCAGCCTCAGCACTTTCACTTTTTTAGTATTCTGCCTGAGTTTGTTCATCCTTCATCTGTAGCACTACCCACACCACTGCCTGAGTTCATCCTTCATCTGTAGCACTACCCACATACCTACTGAAGGAATCAACTGATGCTCCCAGATTTCAAGGGAGAAAAAATTGAGCTGGGGCAGTCATAAGAACATAAGAGAAGCCAATGTTGGATCAGGCCAATGGCCCATCCAGTCCAATACTCTGTCACACAGTGGCCAAAAATCCCAGGTGCCATCAGGAGGTCCACCAGTGGGGCCAGGACACTAGAAGCCCTCCCACTGTTGCCCCCCCAAGCACCAAGAATACACAGCATCAGAACACAGAGTCATCAGTGCATTGATGGCATTGACCTCCATATGTATGAACAATCTTTCTCAGTAGCTGCATACAATGTTGGGGACAAGAAGAAATGTCCAGATCATGGGTTGGCAACTCCTGGCACATGTGCTGACAGTGGCTTACCAAGACTATATTGCTTGGCAAGCACCCAGGGCCAGACCCCCAAGAAACTGGGGCATTGGCAGCAGTGCTGGGGCTACAGTGCAAGAAAAGGCAGTAGGCATAGCTTATGCTCATCATCACCTCCCAGATATGCACAGCTGCCATCCAAGTCCAAGAGGAACCCTTGAGATGCTGGTAGTGCTACTGGGGCTCAGCTTGCTGTAAGCACGGCCACCTCTAAGCATGGCTCTGTAAGCATAACCTCACCACCACTGCCCTCCATTTGTTTGCCAGCTCACCATCATTAACACGGGTAGATCCTGAATTTTTTTCAGCATGTAGTCCAAAAAGGTTACCTAACCCTGCTTCAGACAATCCCAAGGCTAATTCTCAAGTAGGAGATCAACAGCCACATCAACGCTGGCCCACCAGGTAGGACCAAAACCACTGCTGTGTGTCTGCAAAGCGCCATCAAGTTGCAACCAACGTCTGGCAGCTCCATAGGGTTTTTAAGGCAAGAGACGTTTTGAGGTGGTTTGCCATTGCTTGCCTCTGCGTCACGACACTTTCTTTGCAGTCTCCCATTCAAGTTCTAACAAGGGCAGTTACAGAGATCTGATGAGATCAAGCTAGCCTGGGCCATCCAGGCCAGAACAAAACCACCGCTAAGAGTGGCTAAACCTGGGTTTTTTTCATTAGTTGAAGGGCTATTTTTGGGCAGGAACGCACAGGAACGGAGTTCCGGCTGGGTTCAGAGTTGGCCATGCCCACTACAGCCAAAACCTCTGCGTGCGTGGCTACAGAGGGAAGGCCTAGAGAGCAACCCCCCTCACGACTCTGAGGCAGGCAGGCCGGGGGGGGGGGCTGAAAGGGCCAAGGGCCAGCTTGCCCAGGCTCCCCGCAGCCGCAGGGCGCCCGGGCAAGCCAAAGGAAGGTATGGGGTGTGGCCTAATATGCTAATGAACTGTGCCATCAGGGTGTGGCCTAATAGGCTAATGAGTTCCTGTTGTTGGGTGTGGCCTATGATGCTAATGGGTTCCTGCTGGGCTTTTTCTACCCCCAAAGCCCTGATTAGTTGTATATTATTTTACAGGAAAGAAAACAAGCTGCGAATGTATACTTATAGACAAAACTCTGTGCTACAGGAACTTTGCTATATCTTAGCCCACAAAGAATGCTTTCCTATACATTTGCTCTAAATAGTGAAATGCATTGTAGAACACAGTTCAGCCTGTATTCTTAATCAAGCTTCATGTCATGAAAACGTCACCCAAAATCTACTGAATCATTTCCTTTTCCTTATTGCTATGACTTGGACAAGAGCTAAGTAGAAGAAGGTTGGTTCTTCTATAAAGTTGCTTTGGATAAAAAACGAAAAAAGTGTGTGTGTGTGTGTGTGAGAGAGAGAGAGAGAGAGAGAGAATCAAATGAAAGGAACTTGCTCAAATGGCTCATGGAGCAAGATCTCAAAAGGAGTATTTATAACTGTGCTGAAAATAGGAAACGAATGGAACAGCTGAAACAACGGTCTTTTATGCAGCCCAGCAGCCAGAATCACCTATAAGCTGGGAAAGGTTTGGGGAAAGAAAAGAAATGAGGCTGGAGGTGTATTGTTCAGTGCAAGGAGCCTTCCTAAGAGTTAGCTGCTAGGGAGGTGTACGTTGCTCCATCAGCACCGTGAGTTTAAAAGCAAACCCCTGTCAGCTAGACGGTCCCAGCTGGGCATCTGCAGCTCCATCGTCAGAACACTTAGAACCCACCTACCACCAGGGGCACCGTTTTGCCACCCAGGAAGTGGAAGTGGGGTTCTTCAAAAGAGACAGCAACCCGCACCTGTTTTCCTGTTCCCACACATTCCAGACTGTAATTTATGGGGATCGAGCTGCAGCAGAACTTTTAGATATCTATCGCCTTTCATGTGTGAGCGGAAATCATTCAGGAAACCAAAAATGTAAGTCCCTTCTTAATAGGAAGGGTTACACAAAAGGTGTTGTTGTTTGGTGTAACTGCTGCTAAGAGGTGAAAAACCATTGTGGGAGATTGCGATGAAGATTTAGAGACACTGTATTGGTAACTATCTTTTCTTTTGGTCTGTGTGGTTAAGATGATAGATGACAAGGGTGTATTTATTTTAAAATGTAACTTATCGTTCCTTTGCCGGGAAGGACCAGTTCTGAATGCCTCCTTTTTCAAACAGCAGCCTGGAGGTACTGAGGTGGGGCTTAGAAGGGGGAAACAAACAAATCCCTATGAAGCTATGAATGGGGTGTGTGTGTTTGTCCGTCACTTGTAAGAAGCTTCCACATGGAGGTTTTCCTCTGAGCCTGCAGTTCAGCGTTTTAACCACTTGAGCCACCGCAGCTCTAAACCTGCACTAATCATTCTTTTGCTGTCCCAAATCTGCTTTGCTCTAATCTTTTTGGAAATAACACAGTCCTGTGCCAACCTGGTTGTGGTGGTGAGTGTCAGACTACGATCTGGGAGGCCCAGGTTCAAATTCTCCACATTGCCATGGATACTTGCTGTGTGACCCTGGGCCAGCCGAACCTGCCTCACAGGGTTGTTTTGGAGATAAAATGGAGGAGAGGAGAATGATGTATGTTGCTTTGGGTTCCCTACTGGAGAGAAAGGTGGCCTGTAAATGAAGTAAGTAAACAAATAAGTCCAAGTGTGTTATCATAATGCTACCTGGACAGAAAGGGGGTCATTTTCTTGTCCTGTGGAAGTCC
>NW_015163605.1:745348-776034 GCF_001447785.1 Gekko japonicus | reverse complement strand
CACCAAAGTGCACGGAACGCTGTTACCTTCCCACCGAAGCGGTACCTATTTATCTACTTGCAATTTCTTGCTTTCAAACTGCTAGGTTGGCAGGAGCTGGAACTAGAGACGGGAGCTCACTCCATCATGCGGCACCCGGGTCTCGAACTGCTGAACTACTGACCTTCCACAGCCTGCAGTTCAGCGTTTTAACCACTTGAGCCACCGCAGCTCTAAACCTGCACTAATCATTCTTTTGCTGTCCCAAATCTGCTTTGCTCTAATCTTTTTGGAAATAACACAGTCCTGAGCCAACCTGGTTGTGGTGGTTAGTGTCAGACTACGATCTGGGAGGCTCACGTTCAAATTCTCCACATTGCCATGGATGCTTGCTGTGTGACCCTGGGCCAGCCGAACCTGCCTCACAGGGTTGTTTCGAAGATAAAATGGAGGAGAGGAGAATGATGTATGTTGCTTTGGGTTCCCTACTGGGGAGAAAGGTGGCATGTAAATGAAGTAAGTAAACAAATAAGTCCAAGTGTGTTATCATAATGCTACCTGGACAGAAAGGGGGTCATTTTCTTGTCCTGTGGAAGTCCTGTCCACATTGGTGCCATGTTCCCTTGCTGTATATCTGAAAGGCCTTGTTTTTTTTTTAAAAGGCGATCAATAATGTTATAGTGCTATAGCAATTAAAATGGTAATTGATAATGTTATAGTGCTATAGCAATTGCTGATTTAAAACAACAACAACAATTGACCCAGTTGCACGGCATGGAAAAATGCACAGAAAATTTCACACTGATGGAGGAAAACTCCTTTGTGGGTCTTCCTCTTTTCCTGCCGCCTGCAACTTTTCCTGGTATTATTACCTTCTCCAGTGACTCTTGTCTTCTTCTCATAATGTAACTAGTGTACGATAAGCTCAGTTTAGCCATTTTAGCTTCTAGGGAGAGTTCAGGATTGATTTGGTCTTTTTATTTGCCTTTTTGGGAGTCCACGGTATCCATAAAACCCTCTGTAAAACTCACCACATTTCAAAGGAATCTACTTTCTTCCTGTCAGCTTTCTTCATTGCTCAACTTTTCTCTCCCATACACAGTAATTAATTTGATCTTGGTCACCAGAGACACATCCTTAAAGATCTTTTCTGGCTCCTTCTTGGCTGCCCTTCCCCAGTCTCAGTCTCCTTCTGATTTCTTGGGTGCCGCCTCCCTTTTGGTTGATGATGTAATCTTAGAAGTTTCTTTTGTGTCCCTCAAGCTGCATCAAGATATAGAAATTCTCTATTTGCGCTGCATCTTTTCAATCTTGCATCTTCCCTGATATGCTTTAAACCACTCTGAGGCTGCGATCACACAACACTAAATAACGTACTTTCAATCCACCTTCAATGAACGTTCCAACTGGAATTTACTGTATGAACTGGCAAAATCCAGTTGGAAAGTGCACTGAAAGTGGATTGAAAGTGCATTATTGTGTGTGTGTGATCGCAGGCTCTATTTCTTTTTCAGAATGAACCCCAAGTTACCATCAGAAGATACCAGTGGGGGGGGGGCCTCTATTGCACACATGTTTTGCTCCCTCTAGTGGTCAATTCAATATTATACATTTTATTTCCAACATATCTCCCTGAAGTTTTAATCTTCAGGGAGATATGCTGGAAATAAACCTGTGTGAACTGGAAGTGGGTGACGCTGCCACTTGGCCTAAACCTGGTCCAGGCTCGCACTTAGCAATCTATATTAAATTATTTAAATATGAAATTATTTATATTTCCACACATTAAAATTAATCGTGGTTTTAAAAATATACTTTTCTTCACTTGTAATAGTCTGAATCTCAGACAAAGAAAAAGGATTCTGTTAAGGAAAGATATCATGAACTCCTTCATTGAGACAATTTGAGTAAATATTTCATTAATGTATGAAAGGAAATATTTCCTCTCCTTCTCCCTTTTCCTCACAAGGGTTGTCGTGTGACTGGCCAAAAGCCACATAGTGTCAGGGCTTTTTTTGGGCAGGAACGCATGTGTGTGTGATCGCAGGCTCTATTTCTTTTTCAGAATGAACCCCAAGTTACCATCAGAAGATACCAGGAATGTTCAGGAGTCACAGAAATGCTGTACAGTAAAAAAAGGAATTGTCTAGTTGATAATTTGGTAGGTGGGAGGGGCAAATTCCAAACCCATTTCAATACAACTACCTTTGGAATCTGGGGTGTAGACTTCTCAGTTTCCCGGTGGGAGGAGGCACAGGGCTGAACCCAGTCCAGGTCTAAACGTAGTGATCCATATTACATTTTTCAATATGAAATTATTTATATTTCCAAAAACCATCATATGCCATCAATTATTAATCGTGTGGTTTTCAAAATATATTTTCACCTGTAATAGTCTGACTCAGTCAAAGTAAGATGAGAGGAAAGATGTCACAGACACGTTTAAAGAGACAATTTGAGTAAATATTTCATTAATGTATGAAAGTAAATATTTCCTCTCCTTCTCCCTTTTCCTCACAAGGGTTGTTGTGTGACTGGCCAAAAGTCACATAGTGTGCTTCATGGCTAAGTGCAGATTTGAACTCCGGTCTCCTCAATCTTAGACCAACACTTTAACAACTCACTTATGGGATACTCAGTACAAATCTCCATATGTACCCATAGTATCCATAGTATCTCAGAATCTACAGTAAATACTGGCTTCTCAGATACCTGACCTGAACATAAGAGCATTTGACTGGCTGAAGTAGGGTCCAAGACAGCAGAGTCACCTCAGTTTCCATATTTAGAGAACCAGTTTGGTGTAGTGGTTAAGTGCGTGAACTCTAATCTGGGAGAATTGGGTTTGATTCCCCACTCCTCCACTTGCAGCTGCTGGATGACCTTGGGCAAACCATTGTTCTTTCAGAGCTGCTCTCAAGGACAGTTCTGGGAAGAGCTCTCTCAGCCCCACCTACCTCACAGGGTGTCTTTTGTGGGGAGGGGAAGGGAAAGGAGTTTGTAAGCCGCTCTGAGACTCTGAGTGAAGGGCGGGGTATAAATCCAATTTCCTCCTCCTCCTCCTCTATTAGGAAGAGAGCTTTACCTATTGCATCATATTATTTTCTAAGCATGAGTGCACACTGGGTCTCTCTTATCTCAGACATGTCAGATGTCAGTTTATTCTGGAGGCAAGCTTGTGTCAAGTCTGGCTGCCTTTACAGAAATCACAAATACCGTATTTTTCACCAGACTCCTTTCTTTCCTCTATTTTGAGAGATGAAACACCTTCCTGTTCCCAGTGCAGCTTTATTCCATCTGCTCAGTCTGTTACATAATTCTTGATAGTTTAAAATTGTATCTGAAAGAATAGAAAGCAAAACATAGCCAAGGGCTGCCAAACAGATGCCTTACATGCTACTGAATGTTTACTTCTGCACCTAAATGAACTTATTGTCAGTAAATATTGGGCAGCATTCTGGCTCAGTCACTCAGTCATTGAGAATGGCAGACAAATAGATCAAATTTTACCTTCCAGGTAAACATTTGTTCTCTGTGTCACACCCAAGGTGTGGTTAGGTAGAATTTCAACCTGCTAAAAGTAAGCTAGCAAGCAAACAATTTTGGGATTCTGCATTCTCTTTGAATGTTTTTTTTATATTTAGAAGCCAACAAGCTGTAATCAAATGTCTGGATTCCTTCAGCACAGTCTGATCAACAGCTATGTAGATTTGTAATGCATTCATCAACCATGACAAAAGGGGTGTGGTGTGAAAACCAAGATGGAAAAATTGGTCATAAATGGTTTGTGTGTTCAGTGCTCTGGTCTGAATCCATCAAAGGGCTGAAAGGAAATTAAAAGATCTACCAATATATATGAGATACTGGGTGGATATGGATGACTGTTTTTACCATGTGCTCACCACTTATTTGCCTCAGTGTGTATGCTACCTATATGGAGAGCTGACCTTGTTGTGTGATGAAGTTGACCACATCTGCTTTCTCCCAAATTATTGCTTGAAATCGATATCCGACACATCTGGATACTGCATGTGATGTGACTGCCTCCCTGCATGGCTTTGTGTGTAGTGCAGTGTGTTTGCAAGAAACTTCTGGGTTAGATCCAGGGGAGGAAGTCTAACTTGAGAAGAAAGTAGCGCCCCCCCCGGTGATAGGAGGCTACCATTATTAATTGACCATAATCCCAACCAGTACAATTTGCCACAGGAACTAGCAATGCGTGTACAGCCAGTAACACTGTCGTCTGTTTGATAGTGTGTGTGTGCTTGTGTCAAAAGAAAACAATACAAATGTTTAGAAAATTAAATTAAATAGGGTAATTAAATAGATGTTATATAATACAAGAGGAAACTTGAGAAAACTAGTGGGAGGTGACCAAGGGGGACAGGGACACGGGGGACACCTTTGGCAATGACATCACTTCCAAGAAAAACACAGAAGTGATGTCACACCTCTCTAGGAATCTCTGGAAACTATGGTAAACTGATAAGAGTTTCCGGTAATCCCAAGAGAGGACTGGTGTCAGTTCCAAGGTTTTCCTGGAAGTCGCATCACACCGCTGGCCAACAGCAATTCATGTAGATTATTTTTCTCCTGCTGGCTGCAGCAGCAGTGGCCAGCAACAGGAGCTGGGATGGGGGATCCACCCCCCCACCCGTGGGGTTTTGGCAGCTCTAACCTGGATTGTGTTACATGCACGGCTCCTCGTTTAGTGAAAACGATCCTTTAGTTCCTACCTGTTGCCCTTGCACATCATCTCCCAAATCTTACTTGGCAAAAAACTCCTAGGGTGTTTGTTTCGCTTCCCACCTTGCTACCCCTAATTCTCCCCCCCCCCATCCAAAGCCTTCCTAACAAATTTCTTTCCATAGTGTTGATGGACTCCCTCAGCAATGTGGGCAGGGTTATGGGGACATGGCCTACGGTGCTCTATGCGCCAAACCTGTCTTGAACAAACTAGAAAACTTGGCTACGTCTGGCTGCGCTGTGTGCCCCAGAGCTTGTGATTCTTGCAGCCGCATCTTGAATCCAGCCAGCTGCAAAGGGACATTTTTCGGAAAAGAAACATATTGCCAGCACATCAACCGAGTGTCTCTTTCTGCTACACGGCTTTGCCTCATGAAAGTCTCTGACAGCCGTTTAATCACCATGTTCTGTTTTCTGCATCCAAGATTATGTCCAGTGCAACTAAGCCAAATCTAATCTTAAAATAGGTCTAAATCCCAAATAATTCCAGCATTAGGATACAGAGAAGGGTTTTTTTTTCCCTTTTCAAAGCACAATAACGAATAAATATCCAAGGCAACTGACACAGGAGCCAAATACATCAGGCTTTTAATCTACTTATCAGATTCATGTTGAATGGTTTACATGGAATTAGAAAGAAATGCAAGGTTTCATTGCATGCTAGAGAAGTGGTATTCAGCCTAGTTTGTAGATGCCATTTGAAACGTTATGGCTGTGCTTCTTAATAACTCAAGTCTAGTGGACCAAAATTAATGCAGAGAGCTCCCTCAACATATATATTACTATCTTATGTGTATAGTTAAGCAGAATCATTTGTACTTACGGAGGAAGCAAATATATATATTTTATGATCGTTGGGCTACTTTTTTGCAACAACAGAGTAGACAGAATGGGCAGATAGATTGTATAGTCAATTATATGTTTTGTTTCATTTATAACTCTGCCATTCTACCCAAGGGGGGGCCCCCTAACCTGGATAGCCCAGGCTAGCCTGATTTCGTCTTGAAGCTATGCAGGGTCAGCTGTGGTGAAGAATTGGATGGGTGACCTCCAAGGAATACCATTGGGATGCAGAGGCAGGCAACAGCAAATCATCTCTGAATCATCTCTTGCCTAAAAAAACAAGTCTAGCTCGCCACCTAGTGGTGCATAACCCTAAAGAGCTAGAACTTCCAACTGCCAGACAAGCTTAGGATCTCCTGGCTATACTACACACGATGCCATATGATAATTAATTAATTCCCCAAGGGGGACCCAAAGTGGCTTATATGCTTCTCCTTTGCAATAGGTTCTTTCCTACTTTACACAGCTTCTGTTGCAGAAAGAGTGCAAATTTCAGGATTACACAGAATTCTTCATAAAGCAAAATGGAAAGAGACTTCATTCTAGAAAAAATTGGTTAAACACACACTTGAACCTAATAAAAGCCCAATTTGCATATTATTAATGTTAACATCAGAGGTCATTTCGTAGAAAAAGAGGTGCAGGAGCTCATTAGCATAATTTATTTGCATAAGCCACCCCCCCTGACATCACCAGAAGTGTGTCAGAAGGCAACACCCACCACTCAGGATCCACTGGAGTGTTTTGGATTGCTATCTATTGGGGGAGGGAATGTGCAGAGGAGGGAGAGCTTGTACCTGAATAAAACTTGGTCTTAAAGGTGCCACTGGACTTTTTTTTGGACTGGGGGGCCAGGGGGGCTCTGCAACTTACCTGGCTGCTTCTTGCTCTGACTGAGGGCTGCTGGGAGCAGGGGGTGGGGCTTGTTGCATGTGCCCGCTCCCTGGGCTCTTTACTGCCGGAGCTCCGCTCCTGTGCACTCCTGCAGGAAATGACCCCTGGTTAACATCATTGCTATTGGGCCACACTGAGATCATAACATATGCAAGCAGTAACAACATGGGCTTCCTATAATATAGTACTGCTGTAGGAACTAACTATATCATATGGACAGCTCATGTATTTGCTGCTTGTGTACATGGCACACAATGACGACGTGCAATCACATGAAATTGTTTAGATTTTTTAAGCATCCAGGTCACCAAGGTATAAAAAATGGCTGTATATATTTCTCATATATTAAGTGCCCTTGCACTGAAATAGGTGACACTGGCCACTAGGTGAAAATTTCTTTTTACACCCCCACCATTCCATTTTTTGCCACAAGGAGTATTCCACATGATTCAAAGGCTTGTAAACCCTTACGCTATCAGACATTTGTTTGATGGAAGATGTCAAGAATGGGCAGGTAGAGAAAGGCTTAAGCACTTCTCTCCCAAACTACTGATTGTTCCCCGCAAATCCCCAACACCATTACAATACAGTTTATCTGAATCCTGTATATCCTGCATCTCTCCATATAGATCCAAGGTGGCTCATCCTCGTAAATGTATAGTTCCACTCATACTTGTGACTAAATGCCATTCAACCAACACAGCCACCCCCCCGCTTTTTTGAGTCTGTGAGGCACTTTTGGCCTTCTGATACAGAGTGGTGGGCACAGGCATAAAATGGCTGCTGAAGGAGGTGGAGCCAGCCACAAAATCCTGTCGTGGCTTACCTTCAGTCACATAGTGAAGATCCTTGTGCTGTGCTGGTAGCTGCTGCCAAAGCAATGTTGTTGTTATTTTTTAGAATCTGCACAGTCAGTCAACTCTCTAATGGCCAATCAGAAACCTTGCTAGGCAAAAGCTCCACCTGGACCCACCCACTTTCTAAAAGCGTTTGGCGGGCACCAGGAAAGGTGTCGGCGGGCACCATGGCACCCACTGTTATCATATTGGGGGACCCCTGAGTTAACTGGGATTTAGGGCTGATGGGATATACTGTCAGACACAGAAAATGTCAACAGATCCAGTGTACAGTGGATGGTTTTAAGCAAAAAAAATGGGAAAAGCCTTTTTTTTATCTGCTCTATCATCCAGGGTCTTTTCTCCTGCTACTATTAACCTTTATACATGATACATCCCGTCTTTCTTCAGATTTCAGTTGATAGCTGTCCTGTATCCTTTAGTGGGGAAAATAAACCATACCTAGCTCTCAGGCTGATGAGAAAGTAACAAAGGAACACTCTACCATTCAATTTAGAAAAACTCAAGCTGTCCTTTTGAAGCCTTTTAAATTGTGGGTTGGATGAACGACAGTAATGGAAGCCGCTTGTGTATTTTCCCAGAACACACCTAATATTTTGCTGGCACTCTAAGCTCCGTGATTAATGTGGGTGAAATGATTCTTTTCTGGAAAGGCATGCCTCCATACCGACTTTCACCAGGGGCTAACTGTTAAAGGGCAAAACTCTTAGTACGTACTAGCCAAGTCTGTATCAGCTGACAGCATATTAAAATCCCAGGGAACAGGGAAGGCCTGCTAATATGGGCATGATGCAGTCAAAGTTAAAAGAATGTAAGAGACGCCCTGCTGGGTCAGACCAGTGGTCCATCTAGTTCAGCATACTTTTTCACTCAGTGGCCAACTAGGTGCCCTGGAAGGCCAACAAACAGGACAATAGATACTAAGGCCTTCTCCTGATGTTTCCTCCTAGAACTGGTATTATTATTTCTGGACTGGGAGGTTCCCTTTAGCTACATGTTTTTAAGACTCACTGACTCACGTTAATTGTATAAGTTTGGCTCATGGATTGTCCCCCATGCACGAGCACTAGGTAGGGCATTGTTCATTTTAAAGTCTTTTTTAATACGTGGAAGCATGGCTCCATAATGGTTGTATCGTGTCCATGAACAAGGTGTCCTCAGTGCCTTTGGCTTGCTACCTATTAATGTTAACTCAAAAATCACAAGTGACAATGTTTACCAGAATGTTAAAATATGTGCTTCATTGCAAAGAGGGGGACAGCTTTTTTCCCTAAACAGAAAATGGAGCCTTCACCCTCCATTTCCATGCCGTACTGGCTCCCTTATTTGAAGTATTTTTCTCCCAGCATAGATACAGAAGAGAGCCAGGCTGGAATCGATTTGAACTAACAAGTTAAGGAGCAAATAGAACCCTCACCTGTGCATTTGCAGGGGGAAATGACCTGGCAGAGGAGAGGTGCTTAACCCTTGCCCTACTCACTAGGGATGCCAGCCTCCAGGTGGGACCTGGGGATCTCCCAGAATTACTGCTTGTCTCCAGACTACAGAGGTCAGTTCCCTGTGAGAAAACAGGTGCTTTCGAGGGTGGACTCTATGGCATTGTACCCCTCTGAGGTCCCTATCCTCCCCAAACTCACCCCAAATCTCCAGGAACCAGGAATTCCCCGACCTGGAGCTGGCAACAGGGGGGGGATGACTGGCAACCCTACTCACTGCTTCTCAACATTTTTAACTGAGCAAATGTGTGTGTGTAAAGTGACATCAGGTCGCAGCTGACTGATGGTGATCCCAGCAAGGGGCTTTCAAGGCGAGGGAGAAGCAGAGGTGGTTTGCCATTGCCTTCCTCTGCAGAGTCCTCCTTGGTTGCCGCCCTTCCAAGAACCGACCCTGCTTAGCTTCCGGGATCTGATAAGGGTGCGCTATACCATGCTCCCTTCCCTCCCCAATTGAACAAATAGCTCATGGTGTAGGACTCTTGTATTACACAGCATTCGCCATATACTAAGAAGGCAATGGTACAGGGTTTGTAGTGCATTCTTAAGAACTTTCTGCAGCTTTTGTGTGTCTGTTTAATATTTCTCGTCAGGTAATCAGATAACACAGCTGTCCTAATTTACAACTAGTTCCATTTGCTGCCATTTCTGATTTTCTCTGCATTAAACTTTTCATTACTGCAGCCCCTTTAGATGCTCTAGTCTATTCAGTCTCATTGGGGTGGATAAGGCCAAGCATATACTTGTTGCTTCAACATCTTTAAGGTTTTGCCGCCTTAAAATATGGTAGATGTTGGCTAACTCCAGACTGCAGAGGTATAAGTAAAGTATTCATGCCATTATATTGGCTTTGAGAATGATTATAGAATGTGTAAAGAAAAACATCTAATACAAAAATTGAAAAAATGTGAAAAAGGTATTATAATTACGAAATTACAAAAACATCATAATGTGCCCACAATAGCAATGATTAGGAACACTATCAAGAAGCGTTTTCTACAATGTTAACATTTATATTACACAACTGCAATGACATGTCCAAAAACGTTGGCAATTAGAAAAAATACTACAATTAAACATATGCTATAAGGAATAGACAAGCTACAAAAAGACACACAACAAAGACAGGATGCCAGCTATATTCCTGTTTTGATGTATGAATCTCCATCAGTTGTGAGAGACCTTGTGCAAATGATTTTGAAGACAGAAATTCAGAAGCTAATTGGTGGTATGCGGCACGATGTAACCAGTGTTCCCTCTAAGCTGAGTTAGTGTGAGCTAGCTCACAGTTTTTAAGCCTCCGGCTCACACATTTTTGTCTCAGCTCAGAAAGGATGGCTCCAGAGCAAACTAATTGATGCAGTAGCCAAATCGCTCGCTCACAACTTTAATGCCAGCAGCTCACAAAGTAGATTTTTTGCTCATAAGACTCCACAGCTTAGAGGGAGCATTGGATGTAACTTCAAAGAATAAATATCATGGCTTCATTGGCCACAAATAACCTTGCACTTGTAAATTAGGAAGCCTGTTATAAACAGTTGTGGCTAGATAATAAATTCTAACACAATTAAAGCAAACCATAATTTTTAAATATATTATGGTCCCGGTCACACGGGCAGGAAACTGCGCGTGCGCGGGGGGGGGGAAACGTGGCTGTTAGCCCCGGGGCTAAAAACCGCGCGGTTGCTCGAGCAGACCTACCTATCGAGGTCCCGTGGAGGTCCCGTGGTAGGGGGAGGTGCCGATCACTCCACAGTCCTGCGGCGCGGCAAAGAAGCGGGGCGCAGGGCAAACGGGTTGGTTGTTTTAAAAAAAAACTCAATTGTGCGCATGCTCCCTTGGGTGCGTGTGCGCATCCGTGGAGACTTTGAAGAAAAAAACCCGTTTTCCAAGGGGACATGGGCGGGCGCCGGAACTACCTCCGGAAATGCAATCAGACGCCCGCCCTTGCCCCACAGTTTCAGGAAACTAGTACCTCCGAGGTACTAGTTTTTTACTGCGTGTCTTCGGCGGGAAGCCTGGGTTGCGCCACAGAAGCCCGACGCTTCCCAGATGTGCCGGTGAGATCGTGCCCGGAAACTCCGCCTATCTTCCGTCCCTCTAGTGTGGCTAATGCTCCGTGTGACCGGGGCCTATGTAAAGTAAATTGATATGCCAGAGATTCATAAAAACAATTTGTGATGCATGGTGCTATGTAGTTTCAAAGACAAACCTGTAAGAAGATTTATAAACATCACATCAGTTCAATGAAATCATTATGTAACAAGGTAGCAGTGTGCAAAAAGAGAGAACAAAGCCATAATAACTTACAATGTAGTTCATGTCCAAAGGGCAACTTTTGTAGGTATTGTATGCACATAAAAAAGAATACTTCTTAGTGGGAATAAAAAGGGGAGGACACAGCTGTCGCAAATCAGCAAGACTGTAGAGGAGAGTAGTTAAGGAGATAAGTGATTGTGGAAGAAACCAAAAACGATTAAAGAGGAAAAATCACTCAGTTATCAAAACTGACTTATAGAAAAAATTGACTGTAGAAAAAAGTTTTTTACTGAATCAGATTGAACTATACAACGTATATACTAGCCAGAGATACCGTGTCAGTTAAATATAGCCTGATAGATCTTGAATGTTTTACCCTCCTGAAATATGTTAGATGTTGGCTAACTCCAGACTACAGAGGTACAAGTATCCATGCCATTATATTGGCTTTACCATTGATCGCTTCTTATAACATGCCAGAATTAAAACAGGGTCAGATCTTTGACAGTTGCAAAGGGGTTGTTAGTAGCAAAACAAAATTCCAGTGGCACCTTAACAACTAACAACATTTATTTCAATATTAGCTCTGGGGGTCATAGATCACTTCTTCAGATACACAGGGGAAGGGGAAATCATATTGGGAAGTTTTATGGGGAAGGTCAGAGGGGAGGAGTCTTGGTGTTAGATCTAGGACAACATCTTCTATTGATCTATGTCTTCATTATCAGTGGAACGCTAAGCAGAGCTGCCCTCTCCTAAACCTGTTGACTTTAATGGTCTTTAAAAGGTAGAACTCTGCACTATTAGTCTGGTTGTCAAAAAAGCGGTTTTTCAGATTCACATCTAGCATTCCATCACCATGTGCCTGGACCATTTCCTTCACTTTCCTTCTCTCCTCTCATCCTCTTATGTTAGTCCTGAGATAATCCAGCAGCATCTCGTCTGTCCGTCCATCCGTCCGTCCGTCCATGTGTCATCACTCTGCAAGAAGAACTGCCAAGGGAATTCAGCCTCTACTCTGCTAATTATAAATGGAATATGCTCCAGTTTGAAGTCAAATACAACTCCTTCCAAATATAAAACATCAACACAAAACTTTGTTCCCACTCAGAAATTCCACATTTTTTTAATCATAAGCCTTACCCAAAAGTTAAAGACTTATTTTGGCCAAATTCCTGCTCCACCTACTTTTCTGGCAGGGAATAGTTTAATAGCAATTCAAAGGCTTGAAAACTGGAAAAGATGATGATCATAACTGACTTAATTGAACGCATATGAACACACAAAGCTAACTTAAGTCTGTTGACGAGTCAGGGTGTTTGCATGTACATAGTTCATACTTGATTTATCTTTATACATGCCCTGAGTAATTCACATGTGCGATTTAAACCCCATACTCACCCAGGTACAGGTCCCTAGTTTCATTTGTACAGTGAACATGTGTTCGTTCTTTCTTATGAAGAAGAGATTGGATTTATACCCCACCCTTCAATACCCGAAGAAGTCTCAGAGTGGTTTACAATCCCTTTCCCTTCCCCTCCTCGCAACAGACACCCTGTGAGGTAAGTGGGGCTGAGAGAGCTCTCTCAAGAACTGCCCTTGAGAGAACAGCTCTGAAAGAACTTATGACTGACCCAAGGTCACACCAGCAGCTGCATGTGGAGGAGTGGGGAATCAAACCCAATTCTCCCAGATTAGAGTCTGCACTCCTAACCACTACACCAAACTGAACAGATATATGCATGTACAAGTAGGATGTATGTGTTTTCACTGTACCATGAACAGGGGGGCTAATGAAGCTGCTATGTACCATTTGTCTACCAAGGTCAATATTGTCTACTCTGATTAGCAGCAGGGACTCAAATGGAGAACAAGAACAAAAACATTTTTGAAGAAACCCAACTGATCCCTCTAGGCCTTAAGAACAATTGCTATTATTGATCTTTGTCTTTTGCCTCAGTTCCCAGAGGCTGTTCCTACCACCTTTGCTTTGCTCAGTGGTTTGAATCCCATGGATTATTTCCAGTAACAACAAAAAGGGTTGAATTTCAGTTATTCCCCCCTCCTACAGCAGATCTCTGATTCCCACCTTCCATTGTTCAGGGGGTTCCTTCCCATTATCTCTAGAAACAGCATGTCAGGCATCATTTGGGGCCTCAGTGTGTGTGTGTGTTAACTCCATCAGTGCAGAACTATTGCAGGATCCATACCATGATTTGCATTGTTCCTGCAATGTATTTATTTATATTATTTATTTAATTCATTTATACCCCACCTTTCTCTCCAATGGGGACCCAAAGCAACTTATGTCATTCTCCTTTCCTCCATTTTATCCTCACAACAACCCTGCGAATTAGGTTAGGCTGAGAGATTCTGACTGGCCCAAGGTCACCTGGCAAACTGCCATGGCATGAGTGGGGATTCAAACTTGGGTCTGCCAGATACCAGACTGACACTCTTAACCACTACACCACACTGGCTCTCTGCTGGCTCTCAAAAGCCTGAGACTATAGCTTTTGTTGTGGGGACAGTATCATGTTGGGAATTTCGGTAAGAAAATGAGAACACAAACCCTTCATGTACCTTCATTTTGGATTTGTCAAATGCGAGAAAACAAAAACAAAAATACAAACCCAAATCTAATAAAAACACAGAAGAAGAAAAAAAAACTACCTCAAAAGTTTTGAGTCAAAACAGCCACTTTTTTGTTTTGTTTTCTTTTCCCCCTTCAAGGAAGCTGAACAAAGGTGGCCTACCGCTTTCGAACATTTTTGGGCAAATGACAAAGCAAACATTCTACGCAGGAAACAACTGCTTCCCCTCTCTCCTTTTAGGGTACTTAGATAATCAACAGCCAAATGGTTACATAAGGTAAATGCATCCCCTCCCCCATCACGTTTCTCAGTGTTTAGTTTAGGGCATCCACAATAAACACCACTGCTTCCCATTAAACCCCCCCCCAATTATAAACAGTTTATCTACCAAGAACACTGTAAATAGAGAAGGTAATAGTTTACACATTGTGTTAGGCGGGTAGGTCGAATGAGCTTTATAGAATAAACTTCATAACAGTTCCCATAGGGATCTAGGTGGGATGCCGTGTTGGTCTGAAGCAAGAGAACAAAGTTGGAGTCCAGTGGCACCTTTAAGACCAGTGAAGTTTTATACAAGGTATGAGTTTTTGTGTGCATGCACACTTCCTCAGATAGGGATCTGTTTGCTGTGCTGTACTGAAAAGAAAGGATACTTTCAGGTTTAGAGAGCAGCTACATTCTTGTAGGACCAGTGGAGACAACGGGCTGGGAAGGGTGTAACCCTGCTTAGGGCTGTACTGTCAGTGGGTATTAAACTCACACTGAAGGATCCCCCCCCCCTGTTTTAGATGCATTGTTATTCCAGAATTAGGCAATTACTTCTCAGTCTTGGCATCTCTCGTCTGGATAGCTGCAAAGACCAGCAATGACAAGAAAGAGGGGTATAGACTAGCCATGCCTTGTTTTCCGCATTTAGAATAGATCACATTCTTATGGGTTGGATCTCACCGGCTTTTCCACTGGTGATAAAGGGAAGAGTGGGTCCCCTTAGACCACCAAAAAGACTGCGCTGTGGGGAATTATGGGAACTGCATGAGCAAAAGGCATGTGCAGAGAAGGCTGGAGAAAGGAGGGGCGTTACTGAAAAAACTGGCTGGATCCAGCCCTAGGCATCATGCTGGGAAGACATGCAATGGAAAACACTCCACTGGTTATATGTGATCACCTGGGACTTATCAGCAGAGACAAAGATTTGCATACACGTTAGACCTCTGAGTGGCTGGGTTTCCGTTTTACTGTGCAGTAGTGCTGTAGAATAAGCCAAACCAGAAGATCAAAAGGTGTTGATGTTTTCAAAAGCGCAGCTTCTAAAAGGGGAAGCTAACACTGCTAAAGGCCATAAATAGAGTTGATTATTTTTCCCTTTAAAGGCACCCAACAGGGCCAGTTTCACATAGCAAACTCGGTGGCAGGGAGGGAGGTTGAAATTTTTCTTTCTTCTCTGTATAGCCCTAATATGCATTAGGGTTCTGCGCAGCCATAATTTAACTTTTAAAGGGTCAGTTATCTCTGTCTCACATAATTTGACCTTTGGAGAAAGAAGATCAGGACTTTCGTCGTTCCCTTGAAGAATTCCCGCTGTTTTGCCATGCTCCCGAACCTATGCCGTAGTGGGAGCAGTGTCAGAAAAGAAGGCCTGGCTTCTTCTCTTCATTTCTTCTTCCCCAAATTGGTCCCTCAGTTTCCTGTCCCAGTCCCTGTCTCAAATCCCCAGCTCTGCAATGATATAAAATTAAAACAAAAGGGTGAATTCTAAGGATGCACTGGATCCGATCAGTGGTTCTGCTGGTGGGAAACTGAGGGGAAGGCCCCTCTGATTAGCAAAAAAGCTAAGCTACGGTTCATGGGACAAGGGCCTATTCTGCATCTAGCATTCGCTCCACTGTTTTACCAAAAGCCACGTTGGAACAGAAATTCTCCTCTACATTGCATGCCACTTTCACTTTCTTTGATTGTCGGATTTAATCTTAGCATCCATACTGCATGCTGGTTTCACTTCCTTTGATCTTATGGCTGTTTTATGGCCTTTAAGGGGTTACTCTGCAGTCAGTACAGTGTTGGGGTATCTGAATGTGGTTTTGAGCCGCGTCTTTTTCTGTTCCAGTGTGGGTTTGGTAAAACAACTGAGCGAATGCTAGATGCAGAATGGGCCAAGAATTGTGAAACGGAGGGGAATTGGACAAGATTGAGTAAACAAGCTGGTGGGATCCAGCCCTAATTTCCCCATTAATAGGGGTCAATTGACAGTTTGGCCAGTTCCTTCTCCCACCGTAAACATCCTACTTTGCCCCCTTCCAAGCTGTTCCCAGGGACCCGCTGAGCCGAGAGAATGATTGTGGGGGAACAGCAGGCTGCAATCGGCAGGAAAGAGGAGGAAAGCTCACTTCTGTGAGTAGTGTTATGCTTGTGCTAGGTAGGATCCACCACAAGGTCAAAAATCCAAAATCGTCTACAATTTAAACCGCTTTCAAGACAGTTTAACTGTCATGCATTTCAGAGAAGGCATTCAGAAATGGTAGTTCTATGAAATGACTAGAGATTGGTTACAAGAATTCAAAGCACTTTCACAAAATTAGAAAAAAAACCAAACCCATGTTTTGGGAAGTACTTGTGGAATACAGTCTGGGGAGAAGAATCCCCAGCACAAAATCACAATTCCTGGGATTCTTTTGGGGGAACCCATGATATTTAAATTATTATTGTGGAGGCATTTAAAATTTGTTGTTCATTTAGGGATGTATCTCTTTGAGAGCAGTATACAATTGATTTCTCTGCCTGCAGGGTATGACATTTCAAAATGCAGAAATTGCTCACATTCTTCTTAAAGGACACAAAACCACCAGTGGCGTTTGTTGGTCCTCCTGGTGATGTTATGTAATATCTATTCGGGCATGACAGTTCTTGCATACTGGCTTGCATAATAATCACTTTGGGTTGTGAAATACTGAAATAATTGCATGTTATCAAATGCAGTAATTACCTCAAGTTGTTCAGTACCAACCTGGTAATGCAATATTTGCATATTAGCTTGTGGGAAAAAATCACATTGACTTCTGATACATTTGCACAATCAATGTAATAATTATACATTGGCTGCCTTTGCCTTACATAATCCAAATAAGTTGTCATTAAAGATCATCTCGACCTACTTTGAAACAACTACATGTGTACGTAAAGTACCTTCAAATTACGACTTATGGCAAACCGAGTAAGGGGCTTTCAAGGCAAATGAGAAGCAGCGATGGTTTGCTGTTGCCTTCTTCTGCAAAGTCTTCTGTGGTGGTCTCCGATCCATGTACCGACCCTGCTTAGCTTCCGAGGTCTGACAAGATCAGGCTGTACCATGCCACCTTCCCTCTGATATGACTATAGGGAGTATAGCCCTGACCTGGATAACCCAGGCTAGCCTAACCCCATCAGAACTTGGGAGCTAAGCAGGGTCGGCCTTGGCTAGTGTTTGGATGGGCGACCTCCAAGGAATACCAGGGTTGTGATGTAGAGGCAGGCAATGACAAATCACCTCTGAAAGTCTCTTGCCTTTAAAACAAGTCTAGCTCGCCACCCAGTGGTGCAGAACACTAAAGAGCTAGAACTTCTGGCTGCCAGACAATCTTAGGATCCCCTGGATATTCTACTCACAATGCCATACAACAACAACAACAACAACAATTATTATTATTATTATAGTGAGTGTATTGTGGCTGGGGCTGACACTGTAGCCAGTGGCCAAGGTAGTGGGTCTGAGCAAGCTGGGCTGGTACCATTGTTCAATTGTCCCCTGGCTCCACCGGAGTGTTCCACGAAACAGTCAGGCGCTGCAGCTTGCACAACAGAGTTACCAGCTTCATTTCTTTCTTAGGACCTTCTCAGCCGCACGATGGGGAACAGTCACTAACCCCAATTCCGGGCAAGCTGCTCTTTTCAGGCGGAATTCTGTGGCAACTAAACTTATTTCTACAAGCTTAAAAGAACATTTCTTCAAAAGTTTATTTCAATGGTATCTCATTCTGGGAAGGTCAGCCACTATAGATAGAAATAGGTGGGACCAATATTGGCTGTGTGGCTGATCTTTGACATATTTTGAGGTTATGTTCAAAATTTAACTTTTTTGGAAATTGGTGACTCAGTTTGTTAATGAAATGATGGATTGTAGTATACTCCTTGATCCAAATGTTATTCTGTTGGGTGATTTAAATGTTCACATTGCCCCTTCACATGTAGAACTGCTCTTGAGCTTACTTACTGCTGTTAAATTGCCAATAGTCACAAAATGGAAGAAGTTAAAACCTCCTTGGAAGGGAGAATCATTCATTCATTCATTCATTCATTCAAAATATTTATTAGCTGCCTTCTCCATTGTGGAACTCAAGACATCTTATCATATAAATAAAATTATTGTTAAAGCACACAATAAAGCAGAATACTGCATTATGAACTAAATTAATATCAAAGGGCTCAGAGAAATAATTTTCACTGTTTACAGAACTTTATTGAGCTTTAGGTATTGTTCATAATGCTTTGGGATAATGTGTGAGATAAAGTGTTTCTTTATGTGCTTTATGAGTTATTATAATACATCTTTGGGTTTTTTTGTAGTTGGGTCTATGAAATATGTAAACCATGCTGTGTTATATTTTGAAAAATCTAATAAAATTATTACATGTATACTGATAACCATTCTTCATAATGTGATAAACATTTTAGCGTATATTAATGATACAGTTTAAATGAGAGGGGGAATATCAGACCCTTATATGGAATCATATATTCTAATAAAGTGTGGTCCAAGCTACAGACATCTAAATCTGCACATCAGGCCCACTTACAGAGAAGTAAGATTTTCTTGCAAACTTGGGGGGCACTCCAAGCTTGCAGAAAAATCTGAAAAATTTATAAAAGACTGGGGGTTAATACAAAACATAAAAAATAGAGTACTTTTGCCTGTACTTGCATGGAATTGCCACCCATGCAACTTAAGCAGCACCACTGCAGCCAGCCAGAGGGGAATAGGGTCGCCATCCCCCCAATGGGGGTGAGGTTTTCTCAGATTTTGGGGGGCCTACTCTGCCGCTGGGGGAAGCCCCACCCCTAAAGAGCCCCGCCGCACCTGATGTGCCCAGCGCAATGTGTGGGGGGGACACTCTAGCATTTGGCTAAAAACCCTATGGTTACCACAGAATTTTTGGCCAACTACTAGAGCATTCCCTGCACAACGTACCCGGCATCACTTCCAGGTGATGTCATTGTGGCACGTGTGCTTCGCCCACACACCAGGAGATCCAGGGGAGCAGCCTGGAGCCCTGTGCTGGTAGGCGGTAAGAACCTGGCAACCCTGGGGGGAATAATCATTGTTGGTCCTGACAGCCAGTTGGAAGAAAGAATGGCTGAGCTGGAAGGAACAGATGGTGCTAGTAGAAGAGGGGGCCTGCTTCAGCCACCAGGACTGTCAAAAGGCAGACGTTTTTTATACTCTGCTTTTCTCCACCTTAAGGAGTCTCAGAGCAGCTGACCTTCTCTTCCTCTCCTCACAACAGGCTCCTTGCGAGGCAGGTGGAGCTGAAAGAGTTCTAAGAGAACTGTGACTGGCCCAAGGTTACCCAGCAGGCCTCATGCATCTCAAAGGGCTTACAATCACCTTCCCTTCCTCTCCCCACGACAGGCACCTTGTGAGGTAGGTGGGGATGACAGAGTTCTGAGAGAACTGTGACTGGCCCAAGGTTACCCAGCAGGCCTCATGCATCTCAAAGGGCTTACAATCACCTTCCCTTCCTCTCCCCACGACAGGCACCTTGTGAGGTAGGTGGGGATGACAGAGTTCTGAGAGAACTGTGACTGGCCCAAGGTTACCCAGCAGGCCTCATGCATCTCAAAGGGCTTACAATCACCTTCCCTTCCTCTCCCCACGACAGGCACCTTGTGAGGTAGGTGGGGATGACAGAGTTCTGAGAGAACTCAGACTGGCCCAAGGTCGCCCAGCAGGCTTCATGTGGAGGAGGGGGGCGTCAAACTGGGTTCTCCAGATTAACCGTTACACCGCACCATGCTGGCACACAAGGAAGCCCTGGACCAACTGAGAAGTGGCTGGGGATGGAGGAGGTGATGGAACGTTCAGGCTAGAAGGAGGCAGCAGCAGTGAAGCTGAGGTAGCTGTGGTGCGGCAGCCTCCAGGGACAGAGAGAGGTCCAGGGAAACAGCGAGATGGCAGCAGTAGGACAGGGGGGCCACCCATAAGCTGTGGTGAACGGAGGCAGGGGCCAGGAGAGGCCCGGGGAGGTGGCAGCAGTAGAAGACGAAGAAGAAGGGATTGGATTTATACCCCGCCCTTCACTCGGAGTCTCAGAGCGGCTTACAAACTCCTTTCCCTTCCCCTCCCCACAACAGACACCCTGTGAGGTGGGTGGGGCTGAGAGAACTCTGACACAAACTGCTCTTTCAGGAACAGCTCTGATGGAACTATGGCTTGCCCAAGGTCATCCAGCAGCTGCAGGTGGAGGAGGGGGGAATCAAACCCGGATCTCCCAGATTAGAGTCCGCACACTTAACCGCTACACCAAATTGGCTCTCCAGTAGGATAGGCTGGATGTGGGGGAAGTGCCCATCAACTGCAGCAAGAGCCAAAGCAGCTGCCTGGCAGCAGGAAAGCCTGTGGTGACCGTGGCCCTCCAGAGAAAAAAAAGAGACAAACGCAGAGAGAAGGAATGACAGTTGCGGGGCAGGGTGTGTGTGTGTGACAGTAGCCATGGCTAAAATGGAAAAGGACAGAAACATATGGAGAAGGAAAGACAAAAACACAAAGAAGGAGGGGAGGCAATGGTGGGGGGAAATGGGATGGCTGCCCCCACAAGTTCCTTGCGGGTCCCTGCTTCTCTCTTAATAAATGCAAAAAGCTTGATATACTCTGTATGGCATATGCCAATATCAGTTGTTCACAGAATGTCTATAAAGGGATGGATCCTACTGAACATCTCCACATATGCAACAGGGAGGGGTAATTACAGGGATTGAACCTGGGACCTTCTATATGCTGAGCATATGCTCTGCCACTGAGCTATGGCTGTGCCACAGTGGTTTCATCTGCATTTGAGTTGATAAGACTGACTATGCCATGTTCCCGTCAGTTCTGCAGAGCAACAGTTGTGGGGTTTGTTTTTCCTCCTTCTTATTTAGACTTCCATCGTTGTGTTATACAAATGTCTTGCCAGTCATAGTCAAAGCTGAAATAGGGTGTTGTCAGAATTTCTTTTTAAGAAATGAAATATCTATTTCATTGTTTCAGAAAATGGCAATTGTATATATTTATATATATAAATTCCACATACAGAAAGCCCAGGGGGAAATTAAATAGAATGTGACAGGCCGCTATTGTCTACTGTTTACCCCAGGATTCTATTGTATAACTTGTGTGACTCTTCTGTGTCAATTTCTAAATTAAAGATAATAACTTTAAACGGTTTCTTAACTTGCATTGTTATGTAAATTAAACACAGCTTTTTCAAATAATCTAGAGGATTTTAAGACGAGAAAAGAGTTTTTCCCACTGCTGTTCAGTCATCTCTGCATTTATGGAGGCCATATTAATTAATAATGCCTCAAAAATGCCAGGCTTCTGCTATTGTTGCCCAAATATGACAGAAACATATAGGAGAATCCTACAGTTCACTGGCTTGAGTCTGGCACTACAAAACTACAGTTGTGTAGATCAGACTTTAATCATAAACCACACTCCAGTGTGGGAAGGAGTAGTAATGTAAACATAAAATAAACCATCAAAATCAATAAGGGAGACTCATATAATTTTTTTCCCCTTAGATTTAATCCGTCCCTGCTATGTTCACAGTCCTAACAGTGGGATCCGCTCAGACCTATTTACAACATCTACCAAAACCACATAGGTACAGCAATGCCCAAAGAATTGCTCCCAGGAGGTTTCAGGTTATGGTCTGATAGCCAGTGAATATTTAAATGCATTAAATATGTTTCTATTTAAATTATAAATCATATGCAAAATCACTTTGCATTTATTTGAAATGCAAAAAACAATAATACTGAAAAGCTGGGATCCCATGAAGAATCATGTGGGGGCATCTGGCAATTCTACCCCCCCCAAAAAAAAACTCCCACTTTTGGACCACCCCCCCTTATCTGCTTCATGGCTGATTTCAACATTCCATGCTGCCCAGACCATTTTGAGTGTTCATTATGTGTCTCCCCCCCCCAATGAACATTTCTTTTCTTTTTTCTTCTGGTTAATTGAGGCATATTGTGTATCCAGTATTAGATTGTTCACAGGTTTGAATCTTAACTGATGTTTTTTTAAATTTTAATTGTAAATCTGCATTGAGTGCAGATTGGTTTGCTTGGAACCCGCCCTGACCCTGCTATGTGGGGAGGGCGGGATATGAATCTGGTTCCCTTCTAAGCTTTTGTCATCATAACAGGGGTTCACCAGTTGAGCCTGCTATGTGGGGAGGGTGGGATATGAATTTAAATAAATAAAAAAATTTTTTTTTCATTCCTCTGGCTCCCTTCTAAGCCTTTGTCATCATAACAGGGGTTCACCAGTCTACTATTAGATAGAGTGATTCGAAATCCCAGTGGTTGTTGATGACTAGACTCAGTTTTAAAGCAGGAGGTAACTGGAGTACACCAAATTACACGTTATTTTGGAGATCCATGATTGGCTCCCCTGTCATGTATTTTAGCCTTGGAAAGCAGCCACGGTAGGGGGCAATCTGGATTGGAGTCTCCACGGTCAGTTGGGGGGGGGAATATATATTTGTGCCATTTCCCTGATAGCACCTCCCCACCGCTGCTAGGAAGCCCAGCAGGGAAACGACAGGCACCCATATTATACCTCTTTTTTAACCTACTGGGACTAATACGTATATTGCTTATGTTGAACTGTTTTATTAATTTTAAGTGTTCTTTTTAATTGCTCAAGTGTTTTAATGTTTTTATGTTTGCCACTATTGGGATCCTGACCGGGGTTTAAACAAACAAACAAACAGAAGCTCAAGAGGCACAATTTTTATTGGGAAAATGGTGCCGCTGGAAGCAGGAGGAGTCTCTCATGACAGCAGCCACGTTCCACACTGTATTTCAATAGCAGGGTGGGGCAAGCATTTCATTTTTTTTTTAAATAACAAAAAGTATTTTACCCCATTATATAATATATTCCCAGTATAATTTGGGGTCAATATCATGCTGTTTCAGAAGACCTATCTTGAAGAAAGACATTTGAATCCCCCCTCCCCTGCCAATTAGTAACAACTTATTGCTTAGGAAAAAATGGTCGCCTGGAAGCCCTAAAATATTCAAAGGAGCAAACAAATGCAAATGTCGCTAATTCTTGGCAATAAGGAAAGCAAAATGGTTATTGAAGTGAGTGTTACGGTACACCGCTTCCTGTAGAGAGAGAGAGGGCAGGCTATGTCTTGTGAAGCATTTCCATTGACTCATAAACTCCATTACACTGAAATGAGCAAAGTATGTCAGATTTGGCGGGAGGAGATCACAGCACAGAGGTGTCACACGTGACCAGCTGACTGGGCAAACGTCAACCCAAGGGGGATCAACTGGGAATTTCCGGGGTCTGACACCCACTAATTTCTTATCTGTCCCCTGTCAACTTCATTTGCACTTTACACAATAGGTCCCATGTACAAGAAACATTTTTTTGGGAAATCCTTTATTAGCCTGACCCTCTTTTGAGGGACCACTTCAAATATCTTCTAGCAAGAAGGAAGGCTTTGCTTCTCTTTAGTCATATCCGCTTCCTGTGCTAGTTTGGTGTAGTGGTTAAATGCGCAGCCTCTAATCTGGGAGAACTGGGCTTGATTCCCCACTTCTCCACCTGCAGCTGCTGGATGACCTTGGGCAAGCCATAGTTCCATCAGAGCTGTTCTTGAAAGAGCAGTTCTCAAAAGAGCTCTCTCAGCCTCACCTACCTCACAGGGTGCTTGTTGTGGGGAGGGGAAGGGAAAGGAGTTTGTAAGCTGCTCTGAGACTTCAAGTGAAGGGCGGGTTACAAATCCAATCTTTTCTTCTTCTTCTCTTCTGTGGGGAAGGGGAACTGTATTCAGAGGGATTATATAGGGTTGCCAACCTCCAGGTAGGGGCTGGAGATCTCCTGGGATTACAACTGATTTCCAGATTACAGAGATTGGTTCCCCTGTAGCAAATGGCTGCTTTGGAGGGTGGACTCTTTGGTGTTATGCCTTGTTGAAGCCCCTCCCACTACCTTCCCTAAGCTTCAACCCCAAATCTCCAGGGACTTCCCAGCCCAGAGCTGGCCACCCTAGGGCCTGTGTGTCTAGGGCTCATGCACCATTTAGATTTCTTCATCATCTTATTTGTGCATGTCTATATGAAGAATGTGGAGCTGCAGTGGCTCAAGTGGTTAAGACGCTGAACTGCAGGCTGTGGAAGGTCGGTAGTTCAGCAGCTCGAGACTCGAGTGTGCCACATGACAGAGTGAGCTCCCGTCTCTAGTTCCAGCTCCTGCCAACCTAGCAGTTCGAAAGCAAGAAACTGCAAGTAGATAAATAGGTACCACTTCGGTGGGAAGGTAACAGCGTTCCGTGCGCCTTGGTGTTTAGTCATGCCGGCCACATGACCATGGAAACGTCTTCGGACAGCGCTGGCTTTTTGGCTTTGAAACGGAGCACCGCAACCCTAGAGTCGGATTCGACTGGCTTTCGAGCAAGGGAACCTTTACCTTTATATGAAGAATAAATGCCTTCAACCCCCCTTCGTTGTTTGATTTTGAAAGACTGGCTGAATATCCTCCATGAGGGTGCTGCTGAGGCTCACTCTATGAAGGAAGGGAAGGGGGAGGTGGGATCCTGTTTTCTATCTTTCACATTCACACGGATTACATCCAGGAAGATAATTATCTGTTTATAAAATGTATTATGCTGCCTCTCCAGAGGCCTACAGAAGCCTTTTAATATACTTCAGATCTTAAGATGGTGCTAGATTCTGCTAAGGGTTTCTGGGTCCAAAAGGGCAGGCCGCTCACATACATGTCTCATGCACACTGCAGATCCAGGGAGTGAGTAGCCATAACCCCGAGTGCTTTCAATCATTTTAGACAGACTTTCAGTGAAAAAATACATTTTCCAGCTGTGGTTTACAAACTGGGTGATGTTTGTGTGTGAAAAATTAATTATATTTCCACTCTGGCTTATAACGATTTCTAGAACATACAAAGAACTGGTAATTCAAAAGGTTATACAGATGCATTTCCCCCCTGTCGAATTTTTCATCCCTCCCCCCAAACAGGCAGTGAGTAGAAAGGCACAGTACAGATTCATTGTCATAAGAGCATATACCTCTGAAAACCATGGCCTCTTCCTGTACAATGGAACAAATGTTTACTTGTGGCTGTGGTCACACACACTAAGTAATCCACTTTCAGTGCACTTTCCAACTGGATTTTACTGTATGAACTGGCAAGATCCAGTTGGAAAGTGTACTGAAAGTGGATTATTTTTAGTGTGTGTGTGATGGCAGCCTCTGACTTTCAAAACAGAAATGGAACGACGAGTAAAATCAATTGAATAGTTAATGAGCATTTGTGCTTCAAGATGAACACACGAAAGCCCTGAGTCTGACTTGGATAGTCCAGGCAAGCCTGATCTTGTCAGATCTCGAAAGCTAAGCAGGGCCGACCCTGGCAAATACCTGGAAGGGAGACCTCCAAGAAATATCAGGGCTTGGGAGGCAGAGGCAGGCAATCAAGCTTCCTCTCTGAAAATGTCCAAGCCGCAGTAGGCATCGCCAGAAGCAACCGTGCCTTCCAGGCACACAAGCATGCGAGCGCGAGCGCGAGCGCGCGCACACACACACACACACACACACACAAACTTAAAAAAAAAAAAGGATAGACACATGAAGTTGCCTTATACTGAATCAGATCTTTGGTCCATCAGATTACAGCTATCCAGAGTATTAAGCAGAGGTCTTTCACATCATCTGCTGTGAGACCTTTTAAGTAGAGATGCCAGGGATTGAACCTGAGACCTTCTGCATTCCAAGCAGAAGCTGTACCACTGAGCCACAGTGAGCTGATCCTTTTGCCACTAATGAAGTTTAACATAACAATCCACCCAAAAGCTGTTAATGAATTTGTTTAGGATTTCTATCCAAAGTACATTCTTAGGGCTCCAGCCACTGTTTCCCCCCCCTACAGATCTGTATACATTTCAAAAAGGCTCTTTCACATTTACACTTGTCCTCCTGTACAGATGTGTTTCTTTGGTCCCTATTCACAGCTGCCTGATTCCCCTTGACCTTGGACATCTACAGTACATTAATTTCTTGTATCATACATATGAATGTACGACTGAAAAACTTTTCACCTCTCTTCTGAGTCAGCTTCCTAGGTGCAACAATAATGATCAATAAAACGCTGTAACGTAACTCACAAAGATTAACAATAGTATAAATGAGAAACATTTCCTCAAAGCCTCTGTCAGTCTACTATAAAACTGACAAGGTAGTGGTGATAGATTTCCCCCAGTCTCTTTTCCTTTAAAAAGGCACACCGGGGCTTTATTACATTAATACTTTGATTTTATTTTAAAAGACAGAATGAGAGACAAATCGTCTGTGGAATCAAAAAGGTTTTCTGTGGCATTGCCTGCTTCACTCATCTGGTCAAAGGGCAGTACTGGACATCCTTCGGAGGAAACAAGTGGCTTCTCCTATACACCAGCTGAGCAATGTGATGGTATTTTAAGGCCTAACTGGTAGACTGCAGTAATGCATTATTAACTGAAGTGGGGACAGCTTGAAATAAAAAGCATGTGTGATTTCAGCCAAACCTGTATAAACCCCCCAATGTGCTGACTCCTCTGCTTTACAGATCCGACTGGCTGTGACTCAGTAAAAGTTAATCCGTTTGGTATTAAAAGATTGCTAGTTCATGATACGGGGGTAGTGTTTGATTCATTAAGAATTATTGCTTAATTCCCATGTTGCTATCTGGAGTACACCCAGGAGCAGCGACACGAATAAGTCTCATAAATACCTCCTCGAGGGTATGTATCTTCTTCAGCTCTGGCGTGTGGAGACACAGCTCGCCGAAATATTTAGGTGTTGGCTCTGCTGTAGTCATGAGGAAGAAATGTCCTCAAGCAGGAAAGAGCCCTGCATGTGTCTTTTCGGAAAGTGACTCTTCCACAGTAATGCACTGGTTCAACAAAACAGAACAACAAAATTCTTTTAAATTTCTCCTCTAAAATCAGAATTCCAGGGTTCAATACAAAGTTTTCTGAGAGTTTTGCACCACAGTGATTTGAAGGGACCATTGATCAAACAAGTATTTCCTGATCCTGTATCATGAGTATTATCCATCCATCCACTCCATGATATAGAATCATGTACACATTTATATTTTTTCTAGATTTGTTTTCATTATTTCCACATTTACATTGGGACCTTTCAGTTACCTTATAAACATGAAATCATTATTAACAAAAATTTAACATGAATAAGCCTAGGATATTTCTACACAAGATCCTTAGAACAGAAATGTCACTTCTGAGAAAGAGGTCCAAAAGTACCCTTCCATTCCTGAGAAGAATGTTTTGCTCACAGAAAGAGACTTTCCACAATTGAAATATGCCCTCCATGAGCCAAAAAGCACTTCTGGACTCTATTTATGGGATTTGAGCAGCCCAGCTATTAATTGTAACCCAGGTGGTGTGAAACATATTAGTCACACCAGTATTAAGAGACTGGGACAAGATAACTACTGACTAGGAATGACCATCTCCGATTATACCTTAGAATGTCCTACTGTACATTCTTACTGTAATAATTGCTCTAAAACAATAACAGCCACTTCTTGGTTCCAATGAAGTTTTGTCCTAGAGCTCAGTTGAATGAATGCCTCGGGAAGAAAAATCTGGGAAGCGGGCAAGAAAATGAAATGATAGGAAAGCGTAATTTCTTTTGAAACAATGGCTTTCTTGAATTGTCTTCAATGGCTCCCGCCTCCCCTCCCCACCCGCCACATCTTTTTGTGAGACCTGCACATCAGTAATTAATGGCCGCTTTGTTCTTTCTTTGGCCGTTCTGGATAAACCAGTGAATCACTCGAAGTCACTGAGGCCCGCACAACTATTCCTATTGTTCACCCAGATCCCACA
Source organism: Gekko japonicus (assembly GCF_001447785.1). Taxonomy (NCBI): domain Eukaryota; kingdom Metazoa; phylum Chordata; class Lepidosauria; order Squamata; family Gekkonidae; genus Gekko; species Gekko japonicus. The sequence continues at coordinate 748,213 of NW_015163605.1, read as the reverse complement.
ACCCCCTCCCCCATGTGCCAAACCAATTAGATTTACTGTTCACTTGCTAAGCCGGGCCTGTTTCATGGCTGCACAATGCAATGAGGCTTTTCAAAGAATGAAACTGGAACGCTGCAAAGAAACGGCCCTCTTAGCAAAGTACGGGTATATATCTTCCTATAGCCCTTTCACCTTTCATTCAGGAATGGTTAGAGGCTAATAGCAGAACCCATAGACTTCCTGACTGACATTTCTCTTTACTTGCCAAAGTCTTTTGCCCTTCATTTTTTTTAAAAAGCTTCCTAGCAAGAAATAGTGAATAAGCATTGCTTGAGGGGGCGGGGTAAGCACATTGTCAGGAGAAAAGGAAAAGCTGGCTTGCAAGAGGAAGACAAACACATCTCCTGGCGGAGTGAGTTTCATAATCTGCCAAGAAGTCCATCTCACAAGTCCTGGCTAACCCTAAGCTTGGACAGCAGCAAGATTCCCCCAAATGATCCCAGGACTCCAAGGGAGATGCTGTGGCTCAGTGGTAGAGCATCTGATTGACACACTGAAGGTCCCAGGTTCAATCCCTATTGTTTCCAGTACAGCAAGAGGTGTTGCGAAAGACCTCTGCCCAGACCCTGGGAAGTCACTGCCAGAATGTTATGTATTTAAGCATTGGTATTTTGGTGGTGAGGAGCTGCAGTGGCTCAAGTGGTTAAGACGCTGAACTGCAGGGTGTGGAAGGTCGTTAGTTCAGCAGTTCGAGACCCGAGTGTGCCGCATGACGGAGTGAGCTCCCGTCTCCAGTTCCAGCTCCTGCCAACCTAGCAGTTCGAAAGCAAGACATTGCAAGTAGATAAATAGTTACCACTTCGGTGGGAAGGTAACAGCGCCTTGGTGTTTAGTCATGCCGGCCACATGACTACGGAAACGTCTTCGGACAGCACTGGCTCTTCGGCTTTGAAACGGAGATGAGCACCGCAACCCTAGAGTCGGATTCGACTGGTGTTCGAGCAAGGGAACCTTTACCTTTACCTATCTTGGTGGTAGAAAGTGCTTGAAAGTGCCGATAAGTCGCAGCCAACTTACAGTGACCCCATAGCGTTCACAAAGGTAAGAGGCGAACAGAGGTGGTTTGCTGTTGCTTGCCTCTGGGTAGCAACCTGGCCTTCCTCAGTGGTCTTCCATCCAATTACTAACCATGGCCTGCTTCGCTTCCAAGATCTGACAGTATCAGGCTAGCCTGGGCCATCCAGGTCAGGGCATTTGTATTTAACTATATTTATATTCTACTTTTCTCCAAAGAGGACCAAAACTGGAATATAAGAAGAAAACATGTCAATTAACCAAAGCACAACAAAACAGCTGATCAAGCGCATCTCAGGCTGGTCTTGGAATCATTGGCTGGCTTGACTGAAGACAGGATGGCCCGGCCAAGCTTCATAAAATATCGGAGACAGGAGGGGGGGGGGGAAGCAATTGTAAACGTAGATGTTCCACAGCTGGCAAGATGTTCTTCCTCTTATTCCTTCTCTCCCTCCCAATAGTAAATTTGACAGACCAATGGTTTGGCTCAGTATAAAGCAGCTTCTTGTGTAATGTGTGACGGTCTACTTTTTCATTGTCCTCCACTAAAATTTGGGGTCCAATTGGAATTAAGGCGGCCTTCATTCCCTCTCATTCAGTTTCTGTGTTGCATGCAGAAGGCCCCAGGACCTGAGGTTCCGTCTGTGCCATCTCTGCCAGTCAGTACAATTCTATTCTTTTCCTTCCTTCTTTCCTCTCTTTCTGTCTCTCTCTTCTTTCTTTCTTTTTCTCTCCCACTCTCTTTCTTTTTGTCCCTCCCTCTCTCCCTTCCCTCTCCCTCCAGTGGGGACCCAAAATGGCCTACATTATTTTTCTCGCCTCCATTTTATCCTCACAACAACGCTGTGAGGGTGGTTAGGCTGAGAATGTGTAACTGGCTCAGTCCCTCCCCCAAGCATCCATGAGAGAGTGGGGATTTGAACCTGGTGTCTCCCAGATCCTAGGCAGGCATTCTTACCGCTCCACTCACTGTCTTGACAGACCAATGGTATGACTCGGTATATCATGTGTTCATGTGGCCAGGGCCAGTTTGGATGAGTAGAGGTGCCCAACGTGTCTATGTGAACATGATCGTAATACAGCCAGTCGAGTTGTTCCTGCTGGCTTTTGTGTGGAAACTTGGATCTCGTGCTTGATTTTTTTTTTTAATGGTAATTTTTCAAACTTTCATGTCATATGACACTACTGAAGAAAAAGCTCTCTCTGCATTCTGGTAACTAATGGCAACTATGAAGGAGTTTTGCTTACGCAGGGAAACAAAGCCGTTGACTGGCGCAAAGCAGCCAGGGTCCTCATTTACCAAAACACTCTGAGTATGCGCTGACTCCGTCCTCCAGCCCTTCTGCCTCACCGGAGCTCCCTCCCACTAGTCAATCAAACCTTCCCCACCTCTTATACCAGCTGCAAGAAGGGACTGGATAGTTCTTAGCATACTTTGTTAAAAAAAAACATTTTTGCTGAGAACAAATTGTAATTTTACATGGTCTGTTCTTATGCTTGACAATGGACAGGCAGGTTTCAGCATGTAACTCAGAATGATTCTATGACTGAATATTTCTATACCTCCTTGCCCTGGTTTTATATTGTGTGTGCGTAAAGTGCCGTCAAGTTGTATCTGACTTATGGCAACCCTGTATGGTTTTCAAGGCAAGGTGGTGGTGGTGCTGGAGAATAAAGGTCTACTATGTGACTTCCAAAGGGAGCGCCCCATATCTTATATTCAGAAAGACCAATCCGTAATGGGTGGGTAACAGCAGGGGTCATTTTGTAGAGAAAGAGGTGCAGCTCATTAGCATAACTTATTTGCATATG
>NW_015163605.1:739334-744627 GCF_001447785.1 Gekko japonicus | reverse complement strand
CATATGCAAATAAGTTATGCTAATGAGCTCCTGCACCTCTTTTTCTACGAAATGACCCCTGAGAGCATCATAAACGTAGAGGCTTCTGATCCTTCCCTCTTCACTGAATCTGCTAGTGGATCTGTTCACTGAGTGACCGCTAGGAAAACCACCCCTCTCCCTTTTGCCTTAGGGAGGCATGAAGTATTGCTTTCTTAGTTAAGGAAATTTTCTGTAATGATGTCTGAATAATCCCGCCTTATTGCCAGTACATCTCATGGATGAAGTGATAGAGTTTACAATTTAGAGATATTCCCTTTTATTTTACAGTGTTAAAGAACTGGGAATTTATAGACTCGCTTACAGATCATATGACCTTGGTTTGTTCTAGAACAGTAGGGTGGAGACAGGGAGCCAGAGGCATAGGAGATGCTATTGGCGTGGTTGTGATGATACTTCTGGTAAAATCCATAAGCGACGTCAGGCCTCTCTTGTAAAACCATAAGAGCTTCCAGCAATTTCCAGAGAGGACTGGCATCACTTCCAGATTTTCCCCGGAAGTGATGCCATGCCCTCTGACCAGCGGCAATTTTTGTTACTCAGAGCTATGATGGAAAATGGGGGCTGGTGCGGGGCATCCCCTGCCCCCACCGGGAGCTTGGCAAGCCCTCCAGAACAGCCTTTACAGACTATTAGATGTCTTAGTTGCTGTTCATATTGAAGTCACTTTAACTCATTCCTTGTTCTGTTAGTCTCTGTGCGGACCCAGAAACGTTACAACAAATCTTTTTCAAACATTATAATTTTTATGGGAGAGTATCCACACTTGTTTTGGAGTTCTGTTGTTGGTTTGTAAAGAGGAAAACCAATCTTCTCTGCCCTATCGCTGTGCAACTGTCTTTAGATGTCATAATCCATATGAGCCTAGATGGACCTTATGATCCTCACAATAAGGTTTTCTCTCTTTTCCCTTCTTCATGGTGGTGAGATCTGTGACTACCAGGGCAAGAATGTTTGCTGCGGTGGCCCTGGTCTTATGGAATGGGCAGCCATGTGATGCATAAAGACTGTCTCTTCTCTGGTCCAATGTCAGCGGCAGGGTAAGGCTGTATGATTTAGGTGGGTTTTCCCCACCCTCACTTGGTTTCAACAGAGTTTCAGTGTGTCAATGTTTTATATCAGGTTTCTGCTTGGCTTTAATATTGTTTTATTGTAAACTGCTTTGAGCAACAAGGAAAAGTAGTATAGAAATATCTCTAGTAAGCAAACAAATAATCCAATCAAGTCTGTAACACTGTGCATACTTTGCTGGCACCAAGCACCACTGGACACAAGGAAACTTGCTTTGGATTAAATATACACAGGATCACACTGCATATCCCATTGATTTCACTCATGTGCTGAACCCCAATACCATTAAAAATGGCCTGAAAAGTTGGGATCTGCCACTTAAAAACCTGTATCGTCAATTGGCATCCACCAAAACTCAAGCCAAATCTATTGGCATCTCTGACATGTCAACCATGGTGGGGAATGACTGGAGCACAGTCGGCTGTAATAAGGAACAATAAAGCTCTCTCAGTACAACTAAGCTTGCTGGATCAACCAGTTCAGGGCACTATTTTGTTGAGAGCTGGAGTGGCAAGAGTGCAGCAGAGAGGAAAGAACGCATAGGTTCATCAGAGGCCAACAGAAAGTGGATTCTGCACTTTCTGCTGTTAGTTGTCTTTTTGTACATTACAGGGTTAACTGATAACACTAGATGTTTTTAGTAAACAGGATACTGATATTATGAATTGTTACCTGCTGTAACCACTTAGAATAGAGATTAGTTTGCCCAGGAAAATTAGTGGGAGTTGTTTACCCTGCTTAAGTGACCGGCCCGTCTACTAGTCAGTTAACATCTTATTTGTAGAAAATGGTTTGATCATGCACACATGTATTCACAAGTTTTATAGCTGATCTTCTGCTTGTTGTCCTGAGTAAGAAGAGAGAGGTGTTCACCTGGATCTTTATTCCTGTAGCTATGTAACTGATAGGATGTAGTTAGCAGCTAGGATGTATTCGTTTATTTCTCTCCAAACGTTCTCCTGCCCTTTCATTTTTTAGTAATCTTTTAATTAAAAAAAACATGGCCTATGGCTCTTGCTTATGCATCTAGTAATATTTAAAGGCTCAAAAACCCAGCACTTTTGAGTGCACAATTTACAATTCCAGGATACCTTCTGAACTCAGAAAGGATCTTTTTGATTCATAAAATGGGAGTAATTTTTCTGCCCTGCCCTGGCAAAAGCCTTCAGCAGTAGGCAGGGTTGGTGGAAGCAGGCTTTGGCTTGTTTGTTTGTTTTAATGAATGCACAGGTGGGAATTTTAAACCCCCTTGAGAGATCTATGCAACTCCATTCTACAATGAGGGCTGATTCTGCAGTGGCTTTTCCCTCCACCCACACTGGAGCAAACCCACACTGGAACAGACTGTAACAGAAATTCCCCTCTGCATTGCATGCTGCTTTCACTTCCTTTGGCCATTGGATTTTATGGTAGCCTCCACACTCCATGCCGCTTTCACTTCCTTTAGTCATCGGATTTTATGGTGCCTTCTGCATAGGCTGTTCAGGGGTGACTTTGCAGTCAGTACAGCTTGGCCCTGGGCATTTGAATATGGTTTTGAACTGCAGTTTTTCCTCCCAGTTGAGAAAATGTGGAGCGAATGCTAGATGCAGAATTGCCCAAGGTCTTGAAATTCCACCAGTTCCTCTTGTGGGCTGTCTTCGGCACTGCTAGCACTAGAAGAACATCAACGTGGATAGAAAATGATATCGGCACATAATTGGCAAAACCTGTCCCAGTGTAGAAATTTCTCACCAATACCCTATATACTACTCTTCCTGTTCAACAGCATTTTTTCTGTCTCAGCACCACAGACTGGAATAGTAGCATATCGAATGGTGATAACTTTAAAAGGAGCTATTCAAAATATATAATTACAGACATAAATACTTATCTATTCATTGACTTTCTTCATTAACAGTGCCATCTTAACCAGGTCTATTCATAATCTGACTCTGGTCTATTCAATGGGGCTTACTTGCAGGAAAGTGCTTTTAGGAAAGAGCCGTTTACTATCTTTCAACAGAAATTTTCAAACCAATATTGTACATACAGTTTGTCAAACCATAGCTTTGATGCTATATTTACCCCCTGCTATTTTTTCCTGATTTTTCCTATAGCTTGTTATATCACAAATTTGCTCATTAAATCACAATTTTAAATGGTCACCAGACTGATCGCCTGTGGTGAACAAGAATCTCTTCCAGGTGAACAGTCATGCAAGACAGGCAGTGTAGTACAGAGGTTAGAGCACCAGACTAGGATCCAGGAGACCCAGGTTTGAATTCCCATACTGCTTGCTGGGTGATCTTTGGGCCAGTCAGCTACCTGTTGTGAGGATAACATGGAGAAGAGAACAATGTAAACCTCTTTGAGTCACCACAGGGGAGAAAAGTAGAGCATAAATGAGGTTTAAAAAACGTTTGTAAATTGGAAAAATATTCCATTCCCCTCTTCGTTTCTTGGCTGTTGTGACAAACGAGACTTAGAGTAAAATCCTAAGCAGAAATACACCCTTTGGAGCCCATTGACTTCAATGGATTTAGAAAGGCATAACTCTGCTTAGAATTGCTCTGTTAGATATGTGAGACTGTGAGGAGGCTAGCAAGTTTTTTCACGGGCTCCTCACTTCTGTGGACTTGTTCACAGGGTTGTTTTACATGGTTTCAATGTTGCATGCCTCACAGCAAACTCCGCCTGATACTTCCTGGAAAGACTCTTTCAGGAATCGTTGTTCTGTCGCACAGCATCGCCTCCTGTCAAAGGGATTTATGCACCAATGCCAGCAGTGGAATTTGGAAGAATGGGCTCGCAATGCAATGGAAATCAGTTTAACAGCAACGGAAAGAGCGCCGAGAATGACACAAAAGCCCCTGGAGGGGAACAATGTTATTAATCATAGACTTGAGCACCTTTTATTCTTAAATGCAATTATTGTCATTGCTGTTAGATTAAAAAACATTATTTGGAGTTTTAAAGACTCGTTTCACCTGCAGCCTGAAAGATACACAGCTGTGTGTTGCCACATCCCAATAAATTATACATTACATTTGAGGCCAAATAAATGTGCAGATCTGGGTGTTGTTGTTGTTTTGTCCCTGTGACAGATGAAGACTTTGCAATGAAAAGGACCATTCTTAGAGTGTCTCCAGAAGGCAGATCGGAGCAGTTCATCTGGCTTCAGCGCCTGGTTCTCCTTTTTCCCTCCTCTAAAAGTGAAAAAAAAAAAATTCAGCTTCTACCCTATCATTAAACAAAGAATCGTTACATTGATGAGGAGAGCATTTCTGGCACAGTGGCTGCTCAATATGTAGGCACAGCAGGCTCATGTCTTGTGGAGCGCTTGGCAGGAGACCAGCATGCCGTTAATAAGCGGGCGTCTGAAAAATCAGCAAGGGCAGAGCATGTGTGAGCAGACATAATGGTACAGCTCTCATCTGGCTCTGAGACCACCCTTCTTTGACAAGTAAACCTGCAGATCACCAGCCTAAACAGAGGGGATATTTGTATTTTGTGTGTGTGTATGTGCTTGCGAGCCTGGAAGTCACAGTGACTTCTGGCGACCCCTAGTGGGGCTTGGGACATTTTCAGAGAGGGGGCTTGATTGCCTGCCTCCGCATCCCTGCCCTGGTATTCCTCGGAGGTCTCCCTTCCAAGTACTTGCCAGGGTCGTCCCTGCTTAGCTTCCAAGATCTGATGAGACTGGGCTTCCCTGGGCTAACTAGGTCAGGGCACCATCCTAAACAGAGTTCTGTTTTGTTGCTGTCAAGTCCAGCCATCTTATGGTGACCCCACAGGGCTTTCAAGGCAAGAGACATTCAGAGGTAACTTGCCATTGGAGGTCTCCCATCCAAATACTGACCAGGGCCGATGCTGCTTAGCTTCTGAGATTTGATGTGATTGGCCTAGCCTGGGCTATCCAGGTCAGGGCTAAACAGAATTACCCTGGTCTAAATTCACTGAAATCAATGGGCTTAGACTGGAGTGACTTTGTGTGAGATTGCAACTGTAAAACACAGGGATCACATACACCCATATAAAATAAATGCAAATAATCTATTTAAGTCAAAAAAATAAGGGAAGGAGATTGTAAGCTGCTCTGAGACTCTGAGTGAAGGGCGAGGTATAAACCCAACTCTTCTTCTTCTGAATATTAGGCAGGTGGCAACCCAAGAGGGGGCCTTCTCCATCATGTCACCAGAAC
>NW_015163605.1:738029-739322 GCF_001447785.1 Gekko japonicus | reverse complement strand
CCAGAGAGACTTGCTGATCCCCTTCTGTTGCCATCTTCTGCCGGCATGCATGAAGAATTTTTTGTTTTGTCTAGCGTTGAACGATCCTTTCCTTCCTGCCTAATGTCTTCATTGTTGCTGTTATGTTTTTGTATGTATTTTAGCTCTGCTTTTAATGATGCGCTTCTTGTTGGTTTATGTGGTTTTTAATGGGTTTTAAAATGGTTTTTTTTAAAGTGATTTTTGTTAGTTGTGTTTTTAATTTGTTAGCTGCCTTGGTGACCCTTATGAGGGCAAAAAGGTGGGGTATACATTTTGTAAAATAAAAATAAATTCATAAATAAATCTAGCTCAGCATCATCTACTGTAACTGACAGCTGATCCCAGAATGGAAAGGGCCATTGCAACACTCCCTATCAGAGGTCCTTGTGCCAGATCCAACTTAAAAGTAAAGGTTTCCCTTGCTCGAAAGCTAGTTGAATCCAACTCTATGGGGCAGTGCTCATCTCTGTTTCCAAGCCGAATAGCCAGTGCTATCTGAAGTTTTCCGTGGTCACGTGGACGGCATTGACTAGACGCCAAGGTGCACGGAACGCTGTTCCGTTCCCACCAAAGCAGTACCTATTTATCTACTTGCAATTTCCCAACATCTCTAAATACGGTTCACTCACAAGTGCCTGGACCGGAGATGGGAGCTCACTCTGTCACGCGGCACTCAGGTCTCGAACTGCCGAACTACAGACCTTCTGGTCTGCAGCTCAGCGTCTTAATCTATGAGCCACCGTGGCCCTATGAGATCCAACTTAGCCTTTGCCTATATTCAGGTATTTACAAGGCAGAAGGGGGACGCAAGGATTAGGGCTAAGGGGTAGGGATTGGACAGTTGACTGTGGCAGTGTGGTAGAGGCAGACGCTTTGCCTAGCCGAGGGTGAGTCCCAACATCTCTAAATACAGTTCACTCACAAGTGCCCGATTTTCACTTCTTTGTAGAGTTGGATCCAGGACAAGGACCGTGAAAGGATTGCTGCTCTTCCTGGCTCTCCTCCTCCTCCAGCAGCCATTTGCAACCTCAGGAAAATTTATTTCTGGGGTTGTGGGATTCCCACGGACCAGGAGGCACAAGTGGAGAAGGGGGAGAAATCACTCCCTCCTGCTTCTAGCGTGAGTGCATCTCTGCTGAGAGAAGGAGGGAGCTATCTTGGCCTCTTCTTGCTTTTCACTGCAGCCTCCCTACACACATGGCTATTGCTTCATGTGGGCTCTGGGAATAAATTCTCCCGAGGTTGGACAGGACTGGTGGGGGGGGGGGGCTG
>NW_015163605.1:728826-737679 GCF_001447785.1 Gekko japonicus | reverse complement strand
GGATCGGTGCATGAAGTATGAAGCCGCTCAAGACTCCTTATGCTGGTTTGGGATTTGTAGTTTAAGAGCCCTGCTGGATCAGATCAATGGTGGCCAACCACATGCTCTGTGTTGGAAGAGAAGGACCAGACACTCTCTCTTAGCTTCAGCCTCCAGAGGGGGGTTACGAGAGAGTCAAATAGATAGGCAAACTGAGTTTCCTTCCTGTATACTCTTCTGCCTCTGTCCCTTTGACGTGTAGACTGATAGTCTCAGGGAATTGCTTCCTTCCGTTCAGACTTCTCTCTCTCTCACACACACACAAAGAAGAAGCACGTTTGCTCTCCATCTTTGGCACCATGGATGCAACCTCCATCTGCATCCATCCTGGAAGTTGGAATAGACTGTATCCCTGTCTCTCATCTATCCTATAGAGAATGGAGTTCAGTGAATAAAGAACTCTTTATTACTTTTGAAACTGACAAGTGGCCGCTGTGTAAGGTGACACTTTCACACATGCTAAATAATGCCCAATCCACTTCAGCGACCATTTGCAAATGGATTTTGCCATTTCACACAATAAAATCCAGTTAACAAAGTGCATTGGAAACATGTTATTTAGTGCGTGTGAAAGCTAGCAGATGCAGAACAAAGCAGCTCTGCTGCCTGTATCCTGTTTGTGCACTCTGCTAAATTGATACAGGTCCCTGGCTTACCATACCAGTGAATCTAACACTATGGAGGGCAAGCATACGGCATACAGGCCGAGACCTCCCCTTCCATGTTGCCTCCGAGCACTGGGATTCATAGCCCCTGACTATGGAGGCTCACCATGGCTTAGTAGCCATTGATGGACCTATCTTCCATGGATAGGGTTGTCAGCTCCAGGTTGGGAAATACCTGGAGATTTTGAGGGTGGAGTGTGAGGAGGAGAGGGTTTGGAAGGGGAGGAACTTCAGTGGAGTGTGATGCCATAGAGTCCACCTCCCAAAGCGGTCATTTTCTTCAGCCATCACCTGGAGGGTGGCAACTCTCTCCATGGATCTGTCTAACCTACTTTTAAAGCCATATATTACAGAAGAAAGGATGCAGAAGGCTGGGAAGTAAGAGCCACTTAGGGACTTATTATGGCCTCATTGCCACAAGTAATGGATGGGAAAGGGCAACCTGTTTCTGGGCTGTGCCACTTCAGGTGGCATGTGGGGACATACAAGACTGACTGTTTCCACACACAAAAACATCTGCTGCGTATGGAAAACTGGAATATGAGGAAGCAGGTTAGGCTAGATCAAATCTTTCTTCCTCTCATCCTGCTTTCTACAATCAGAATGTGGGGTTTTTTTGTGACCCCCCCCCATCAGATGTGGTGTACAGTCCAGTAACAGAGGCAGAGGCGTAGCTAGAAAATTTTGGTTGGTGGGGCATGGGGAAATTCGGTGTGTGTGTGTGTGCCCTGACTGCATCTGCTGCTCCTCTTGCAGCAGCAGGAGAAGCAGGTCCGGCTACGCTGCGACCTCTAGTCCTCCAGTCCTTTCGACTGGAGAGACTCAATTCTGGGCTGCTTTTCTGTGTAAGCCAGGGAAGGGGGGAATCTCCGACTCTCTCTCTTTTCATTGTGCAATTTTATTTTATTTCGCATTTTTAAAAACCTATTTATTTTTTAGCCCGGAAAAAAGAAAATGAGACCAAAGCTTCCCTGACGGTGCCTGGGGTCATTTTGGAAGCCCCACGTGTATCTTACTTTTCAAAAATATTTTTTTTGGTTTTTTGTCTGAGGGGTTGGCACTCATCTGTGGGGGGCATTGCCACCAAATGCCCCCTGGTGGCTGCAGGCCTGAACACAGGTGAGCCTTTTCTTCTGTTGTTTAAAAGCAGATCTAAAAAGGATCACACCAAACAGCTGCTGGAATGCACTGGTTTCTTTACACTGAATACACATGAAGGGCAAAACAGATATGGTACCAACCACAAAGTATAAGAGCTGGGGTCATCATGGTTGAGTGGTAGTGCACCTGCTTTACATGCAGGTTCAAATCCTGTGGTCTCCAGTTCCAGTAGGTGTTGTGGAAGATCCTGGAGACTGGCTGATAGACCAATGATCTAATTTTATTTAATTCTTTTATACCTTGCCTTTCTCCCCAACAGGGACCCAAAACTTCTTACCCAATTCTCCTCTCCCCCATTTTATCTTCAGACCAACCCTGTGAGGTAGGTTAGGCTGAGCGAGTGTGACTGGCCCAAGTTTACCCAGTGAGCTTCCGTGGTGGGAGCAGGGACTCAAACTTAACCACCGTACCACACCACACTGCCCTGACCTAGATAGCCCAAGCTAGCCTGATCCCATCAGATCTTTGAAGCTAAGCAGGGTCGGCCTTGGCTGGTATTTGGAAGGGTGACCTTCAAGGAATACCAGGGTTGTGACGCAGAGGCAGGCAATGGCAAACCACCTCTGAATCATCTCCTGCCTTAAAAACAAAAGTCTAGCTTGCCACCTAGTGCTGCATAATGCTAAAGAGCTAGAACATCTGATTGCCATACAATCTTAGGCTCTCTTGGCTATTCTACACACAATGCCATACGACAAGGCTTTTTTTTCTGGGAGAACACACTGGAACCTCTTTGACAAAATTCTTTTTAAAAAGTTTAAAAGTTCATGAGTTTTCAGTATACAGATTGAAAACTTCCTCTTGAGAATTCTGGCACCTCTTTTCTTTTCACTGTAAAGTCCCCTTCACTGTAAAATCAACGCCCAGGCCAACTCCCTGTACCTAGAAACACAAAATTTGGGGAGAACACTCCTACCATGATGCAGATGCTCACTAAGAAGGGATTCTTTGAAATTTGCCCCTTAAGGGAGTCAAAAGGGGTAAAATGTGCTCCTCCCATTGTTTCCTATGTGGCTGCCAGGCTGCTGCCTCCTTGCACCCCCCACTCTCTGACTGGTCAGCTGCAGAGCTCAGTGTTCTGAGGTTAAAAAAAAAAACAGTTACAGGAGATTGCAGAGAGCAAATGACAGTTGAGGAAATTAGGAATGGCCAATCACCTGTGAGGTGCAGCACTGCTGCTGGCCCAGCCTCCCCAATGATTTCAAACACCCCCCACCTCCTACACCTGACAGGCAGCTGCCTGTTAGGTGCAGCAGTAGGGGCAGGGTGCTTAAAGCCATCAGGGAGCCCACCCCAGCAGTAATGCCTTAGCAATCCTGCTGGCCCAGCCTCCACAATGGTTTGCAATACCGCAACTGGACAGGCAGCTGCTTGTCAGGTATAGGAGAGGGGGTGGGATACTTACAGCCATCAGGGAGGCTTGCTCAGCAGGACTGCCTTAGCTTTCCTGCTGACTCAGCCACCCTGATACCTTTAAACACACTCCCCTCCAACACCAGACAGGTGGGTGTCTGTCAGGTGTAGGAGCTGGGCCAGGGTAATTTAATCAATCAGGGAGGCCGCCCGAGCAGAAATACCTTAGCAATGTTGCTGGCCCAGCCTCCCCAATGGTTTTAGACACACTCCCACCCACCCCTCCTCCATCTGACAGGCAGTTGTCCGTCAGGTGCAGAGCACTGGAAGCCATCGGGGAGGTTGCCCAAGCAGCATCGCCTTAGCAATCCTGCTGGCCCAGCCCCCTGATGCCTTCAGGCATGCTACCCCTCCTACATGTGATAAACAACTGCCTGTCAAGGGTTGGAAGGGGCATAGAGCCCCTAAAGCCATTGGGGAGGCTTGCTCAGCAGGACTGTCTTAGCGCTGCTGCTGGCCCAGCCTCCCCGATGCCTTTAAACACAATCTCACCCCTTACATCAGACTGGCGGATGTTCGTCAGGTGTAGGAGTAGGGACAGGATACTTTAATGCTGCTGCAGAAACTCAACCACTCAAACTCTGCAATAGCACCAGACTGCAAAGGAACATCACTGAGGCCACACTGCTCACCAACTGTGCTCGGGAAGAGTTGGTGTTCATACCACGCGTACCACTCATACCATCAGAAAACCCCTTCAAGAGGCTGCAGTTCCCTCTCAAGGTCTGCTTTGCTATGACCATCAGCAAGTCCCAAGGCCAGACACTGAAGGAGGCAGGAATTGACTTATCAGACAACTGCTTCTCACATGGACAATTCTATGTGGCCTGCTCCAGAGTGAGCTCACCAAGCAGCCTGGTGATCCTAGCACCTGAGGGCAGAATCACCAGCGTGGTCTACAGAGAGGTCTTTCAGTAGAGGAAAAAACCAGTAGGTATGTCTCACTTCATTTTTTACACTACAATCTTCTCCATTAGAATTCCTACAACAAATGTTACATTTCCAACTTCACAGCATCAATATTATAACTGGATTGATGGAATTTAAATACCATAGGGAAGCACAGGTATCAGGCTAGTAGGATAATAACAGTAACAATTACTGGCTCTACGATGTTATATAGTTCTGTACAATATGCCGTCATCTCTGGAGGGGCCATGGCTCAGTGGGAGAGCACTCCCTTTGCCTGCAGAAAGTCCCAGGATCAGGCAGCAGCCAGGTGATGTCAAAGCTTCCACCTGAGACGCAGGAGTGCCACTGCCAGTCAGAGTAGACAAGAGGGACCTTGCTAGACCAAAGGTGTCTGATTCAGTCCAAGTCAGACTCCTGTGTAAACGCGGCAGCCAGGGCTCGCCGGAGTGGTGGTGGTGGGGCCTCATGGCAAGGCACTTCGAGGTAACAGGCGTGTGTGAGCGAGTGCCACGGGTCAGTCACTGCTTGGTGACGCCCCGCTCAGGCACACCTCCAAATCACAGCCACGTTCCGGGTTTGCCAGAGTCAGATGACGCTCCCACCCGCCCCGCCAGACGTCAAAAGCGCGTACCTGGAGGGCATTCCGAGCCTCGTGAGTGGTTTTCACAGCCGGCTTGGCTCGGTTCCCCGAAGCCACAAGCTCGACGGGGAGTCAGGGCCGCCGCAGGCAGGGCAAGGTCGGGTAGGGCTGGGCAAGGCGAGGCGAGGCCGGGCGGCCGGGGAGAGACGGGGCGGGGCTGCGCGCTCGTCACTTGGTGCGAAGCCCGGGAGAGTCTCAGGAGAGAACAACGGGCTCATTCAGCCTGTGGCAGCGAGGGGGAGAGGGAGAGCAGCGCCGGGCAGTGGCCAGCCGGGAGAGGGGCGCCCCGCCAGTCCGCTTGTCGTCGTCCTCCTTTGCTCCCCTCCCGCGGGATTCCGGCCGGCTGGGCAGGCACGCATGGCGCGATCTCCGGGGCAGATGCTGCTGCTGCCGCTCCTTTGCCACCTGGGGCTGGCCTCCGCCTTCAACCTGGACACGGGGAACGTGGTCGTGTGGAGCGGCGAGCCCGGGAGCCTCTTCGGCTTCTCCCTGGCCATGCATCGGCAGCTGGAGCCGCAGGACAGGAGGCTGTGAGTGGCTCCGGGGCGCGGCGGGGAACTTTGCGTGGAGACCGTGGCTGGTGGGGCAGGAGCGCGGGCGGGGGGATGGGGGAGCTCGGCCTGGATGCGCCGGCGACCGGACTGGAGTTCCGCGCGGCTCTTCGGGAGAGGCTTCTGCAGTCCGCAAAGGCGGAATCCTTGCACGGAAAGTTGGAGACGCGGCTGGAGTATGGCGCGCGCGCGCTTGGGTGTGAATGCGCAAACACGCACAAGTGGGATCGGGCGGGAGTCAGTCGGCGTCTGGGTTGTATTCAAAGGGAGAGCTCGTTTTGCGTTCCGTCCGCTCCATGCAGCGCCGGTTCCCCGCGACCCTGGAGGGTTCTGGGACTTTTCCCCCGAGGGGGAAATGGGAGGCTGCGCCGGCCGCCGTATTGCGGGAAAACAGCAGGCGCCCCTTTGGAAGTTTGTGTCGCTCTGCGCCTGTGCTGTGATTTCCCCGCTAGGGGCTGGAGGTGTGGAGGCTGCGAACGACCATCACTTCCGCCGGTGTGGTGCAAAACAGATTTTCTTCTGTTGTGTTTTTCTGCGAAATAGCTGGGAGGAAGGGAGGGAAGACCAACCACCTGTTAGCGCGAGCTGCCTAGATGAGAAAACCAGAGGAGTGCTGGAAAACACGGCCAACAGATGGCACGTATCAAAATGTCGGAAGGGCGCTGGAGACTGATGTTTGAAAGAGAGAGCCGATATTTTTGTTTTGTTTTCTCGTAAGCCTCTCCTGATCTAGCAAGGTGGCTTTGAAGGGTGTGTGTGGCAAACCATTAAAATATTCCAAAGGAAATAAAACTGCCCACCTACGTCTTGCATTCCTGATCTCTGTTAACAAAGAGTGCCGAGGGGGGTGCGCAGCAACAAAAGGACCCCTCCCCCTAAGGGAATGCAAACTTCTGGGGTCAGGTCAGCAGAGCAGAGAGGGTGGTGCTAAAATGAGTGTTTTCTCCTCTGCAGGAAAGCAGATTATAAAAATAAAAACCGCACAGAGGGTGCTCAGTTTGAACAGTGGTGGAATGTTGACTTCTCAAAAGAAGCAAATGGAAGCATTCCTCCACTGGTTCGGTGGGTCTGTATGTCTGGCATTGCCACATACCAGTGAGATGCAATCTTGCGGAGGCATCTCTCTGTCCCCAACGAACCAGGGAATGAGTTTAAAGAGCCTTGTGGAATCACAGAGACCAGGAGTTGTGGCATATGTTTTGGTGAGCTGGAGCCCTTTGCAGCAGATACATGTTGCTGGCAGACACATTTGAAAGAAAGAGAGAAGGTTGTTTTGACAGAGTTAGGGCAAAAAGCCCAGTGGTCCCATAAGAGAGGTCTTTTTACAGCCCTGTGTAAAGCTCAAAGGAAAACAGCCAGTCAGACAAGTTCGTCTACAACACTGGTGCATATTTGTGTGTCTCCCACTCTATACGTGTGTGTGTAGCTGCCTTATACCAAATCAGACCATGGATCCACCATGGTCAGGCTAGCAGTGGCTCTTCTGGTGTCTCAAGGAGTGGTCTTCCTCATCACCTACTGCCTGGTCCTTTCTAACTGGAGATGGCGGGGATCAAACCTAGGACCTTCTGCATGCCAAGCAGATTCTCTACCCCTGAGCCACAGCCCCATCCCATGTGCAGAGGAATGAAGTGGTGGATGAATCTTTTATGGAAGCCTCCCTGAGCCTGCTTCGGCAGGGAGGGTGGGGGATATAAATTGAACTAATAGAATATATTAACTGTGCCCCTTCAGACTGCGGGGGGGGGGGATCCTGCTGGATCACATTTTGGAATGTTCCTGGTTATCATCTGTCTTTTGCCTTCATCGGCCACCTTTGTTCCATTGTGGAACATTCCATTGTGTCTCCTTTCCATCCAGGACCAGACTAAGTCTGCCTCTCCTAGGTTCAGCAAGGTGGCTCCATTCCATGGGCCCTCCAACTTTTAGAAGTCTGATATTTAGAAATCAATACGCGAAACTTTCCCTGGCAAGGATCTGAACATTACGAGCTGCTTGCCACTGGTGAAGCTGTTGTTAAAGAGAAGGCTGTTTTGAAGGTGACATTGCCTAGTTTCCAGTGTACAGTTGCGTGGTTCTTTGCAACAGAAGTAAGCTGGGTGCAGCAGTTGCTGTACATCTGACTGATGCAGGCACTAGGATTTCAGACCCAAAGTCAGTTTCGACCTGGAGAGAGGAGAAGCAGCCAAGCCAGTGTGGCATAGTGGTGAGAAGAGCAAGATTCAAGTCTAGGAGCACCTTAAAGACAAGGAAGATTGGCAGGATATTAGCTTTTGAGAGTTCAAGCTCCCTTTTGTCAGATTAGTGGATAGACTAGTACAGTGATGGCGAACCTTTTAGAGACCGAGTGCCCAAACTGCGACCCAAGACCCACTTATTTATCGCAAAGTGCCAACACGGCAATTTAACCTGAATACTGAGGTTTTACTTTAGAAAAAACAACCCATACATTAACTTAAGATGATCCAAACAAAGTAAGGAAAGCAATCCGAAATGCTTTCATTTACTTAAAATTATTTGGCAGAGAATTCGACACTTTAATGATGGTCTGGGGCGATGGGCATAGGTTCGCCACCACTGGACTAGTACCTGGGAGACCTTGGGGCAGTTACTCTCTTTCATCCTGGTCTACCTCATTTTTTCCATTTCATTTATTAGCTTCATTGACCCGAGGTCTTAAGCCAAACATGCAAACAACAAGTATAAAATGCATTACATAAAATTACAAGAAATTTAGACAGAACGCCTTTACAATAAAAGCTAGTAAACATGCTCTCAATCAGTAACATCAGACCACATTTTATAAACTTCAATGAATTCTATAAAATCCCATGATATTATGGAAATTAGTTTTAAAATTTTAAAATTGTATACAAAAGGTACTCATAACATTTCAAAGCCGCTTTAAAAATAGCACTATTGAAAGATATTTTGCCACCAAGCGAGTCGTTTCAGGGTCCTCATCAGCTATTAGTATGGTTATCACCCAGGGTTCCATAGGGAGGTGATATCTTTGTAAAATAGGAGTAATCCAGCAGGATCTGGGGTCAATCCATTGGTGGCAAAATAACATAAGATGATCTAAGGTCTCTATTGCACCTGATCCACAATTACACAATCTATTTGAGTATGGTCTACCTCAAATGGTTGTTGTGAGGGGGAAATGGGGGAGGGGGAAATGCCGTTGCAGGCTGCTTTGAGTTGCCACTGGGCAAATTAAGTTACAAATAAAGAACAGCTGTGAAGTGGGGCCACCATCAAGATGAAGTAGCTCCGTTGTGTCTCTGGCATAGTGTCATGAATTAGGAAATAACGTTCACATCAGGTCTTGCGTATAGTATGGAAAATGTCACATGGTGAGGAAAACGAAAATGAAAAAAGCTCTTTGCCTTATGATGTGTTTCCCACCCTGTTGGTTTATTCTTGAGGGTGGTGGTGGGGGAGATACAACCGTGATGCAGTTCGTCAGGAA
>NW_015163605.1:726914-728814 GCF_001447785.1 Gekko japonicus | reverse complement strand
TCAGTAGAAAAGAGCAAGAGTCCAGTAGCACCTTAAAGACTAACAAAATATTTGGCAGGATATGAGCTTTCGTGAGTCACTGCTCACTTCTTCCGGTGAGTTCAGTAGATCTCTGAGATATAATAACTCTTGACTGCCTAATCATGAAAATTTCCTTTCACTTACCTGGTTAAAATTAATCATACTTAACTGTGATTAAGATATTATTGCCCCTGGTTAAAGCAAACCGTTGGAGGCAGGGAGGGGAAACTCACTTGAGAAAGGAGAGATGGAGGTAGCTCTCCCCCACACAGAATGGACTCTTGGTCCCTTAACCATGATTCAGAACAGGAGTCAGCACACTTTTATAGTTGAAGAGTAGAGTTCCCAGTGGGTTTCTTCAGTGAGGGCAAAAATGGGGGCAGGGGCAGCATTGCACAGTCTCACAACATCACTTCTGTTTGTGACTTGAAGTGACATCATGATGCTCTAGGAATTCCCAAATCTCTATGGTAAAAAACTTAGAGACTTGGAGAATTCCTGATGTGTTGTAACATCACTAATGGGTACAACTGGAAGAGGCCGGGGCATCTGGGAAGCTTATAAAAGAACCGAACAACATCAAAATTCTGAGCGAGAGATTAACAGAGAGCCAATATAAAAAAGCCCATTTGCCTGGCTGAAAAAGCATGGTTCTAACATTGCTGATTATTGACACTTATACTGGCAGTCTGTAAAGTTTCCACAGCCCAAATTATGATTGTTGTGAGACTTTTATGAGGAAATGGCACACATGAGATCTCACAATATGTCATAAATATAGATAGGAGCACCCCGCACAATGGTTTTGTGCACTGGCATAAATCTGTGTGCTTGCATTCCTGGCAGCTGTCCACCTCTATCATTTCCCTTTCTGTAAAACATCTCTTAGAAGACCTTTAGTCCCATGAAAATCTTTGCCCACCATTTCCTTCCGAGAGAGAACCATTGTAGTGTAGGGGTCGCTGGTCTAGGATCTGGGAGACCCAGGTTTGCATCCCCGTTCTGCTGTGGAAACTTGTGGGGTGACCTTGGTCCAGTCACCTACCTCACAGGGTTGTTGTGAGGATAACATGGAGAAGAGACGATGTAAGCTGCTTTGGGGCCCCCATTGTGGAGAAAGGATAGTTATAAATGAAATAAATAGGTAGAACATTGGTTTTTCTAGCATCCCCATGCTGTTTGGTGTAGTGGTTAGAGGTGCAGACTCTACTCTGAGAGAACAGGGTTTGTTTCCCAACTCCTTCACATTCAGCTGCTGGTGTGACCTTGGGTCAGTAACAAATTCTTTCAGAGCTGTTCTCTCAAGGCAGTTCTCAAAAGAGTTTTCTCAGCCCCACCTACCTCACAGGGTGTTTGTTGTGGGGAGGGGAAGAGAAAGGAGATTATAAACCACTCTGCGACTCCTTTGGGTAGTGAAGGGTGGGGTATAAATCCAATCTCTTCTCTTAATTTAAAGGTTACATTTTATTTTTTAAATAGCCATATTTGTCTCTGGAACCTCTGATTTAGAAGATGGGACATCAGCACCTGATCTGAGTGAGTGTAATAAACATTCTAATGGCCTATATAATGGCATAACAAATGCACAAACCCCTTTGCTTTAAAAGGAAAAGGGGAAAGAAAAGAAAAAAAAACCTTTTCCTATGTGAACGCCCTTGCTGAAAGTGGTAAAGTATTTTAAAAATCTTATAAGAAAATACATCACTTTTTTGTAATTTGAACTTTATAATGTATGTAAGAGCCATCTGATGTGATTTGAATATCCCCCCTCCAATCCAGATTTTTGTAATTTGAACTTTATAATGTATGTAAGAGCCATCTGATGTGATTTGAATATCCCCCCTCCAATCCATAGGGACAGGGCTATTTTTGGGCAGGA
>NW_015163605.1:724520-726750 GCF_001447785.1 Gekko japonicus | reverse complement strand
CCTCCCTGTGCCTTCTCCGGCCTGTCCAAGGGCCGGCTTGCCTGGGCTCCCCGCAGTCGCAGAGCACCCAGACAAGCCACGGGAAGGCATGGGGGTGTGGCCTAATAGGCTAATGAGCTGCCCTGTCAGGGTGTGGCCTATTATGCTAATGAGTTCCTGCTGGGCTTTTTCTACAAAAAAAGCCCTGCATAGTGATATACCTGGATTAAATACATTATTGGGAGAGGGAGGCAAATAATCTGATGCCTTCCTTGAAAGAAAAAGACCCTATAGAAGAAGAGATCAGCAATTCAAACCTGAGGGTTTTTTTTCACAGTTTATGCAGAGCTTGTAACTCAGGGTCTAAAATATGTCATCATTTTCAGAGTGAGAAAAATCCTGTAAGGGATGTTATGAGGTATTGTGACAAGGCAAAAAGAACACGTGCACCTTGAACAAGTTTGTGGGTTTTTTGGCAGCTCCTTTTGGAGCTGAAAGGGAGAGCCGCTCTCCCTTTCTTTTTGCCCTGGAGGTTGGGCTGCGCCGCCACAAGTGTCTACATGTGCTTCCTCTGGGACTGCCTGACTCATCCCCCACTGCTGGCTTTTTACCCAGCGTTTTATTAGCTTTGCCTTTGGACTGTGCATGTTCCTTCTAGTAATTTACCCGCTTTCTTTTTCTGTGAGTGTACATGCCACGGGACGCTTCCCACCCCAAAGTATGATTCCAGCTGCACAGATGCTGTTCTGAGCACAGTAGTGAAGAGGCTGCAAGCATGAATGTGCCTAGTGGGAAGTGAGATGCAGGTTTTAACTTGGAGGATAGACATTTCAAGTCTGGGAGTGATGGCTCCTTCATAACAGGGGACGAGTCTCGGGTAACTTAGAGCGCATACATCCTGTCTACTCACAGGGCCATCTTGCTGGGCAAGCAGTAGGGATGCCAACCTCTAGGTAAGATCTGGGGGTTCCCCAGAATTACAGTTCATCATTTTCCCTGGAGAAAATGGATGCTTTGGAGGGATGGACTCAATGGCATTGTATCCTACCGAGGTCCTGTCCTCCCTAGGCTCCACTTCCAAATAACCAGGAGTTTCTGGGAATGGCAGCTGTATCCTCCTGCCAGTGGCTTGGAGAGACCTGGCAACCCTAGTGAGTTTAAAAAAACACACC
This sequence comes from Gekko japonicus, assembly GCF_001447785.1. Taxonomy (NCBI): domain Eukaryota; kingdom Metazoa; phylum Chordata; class Lepidosauria; order Squamata; family Gekkonidae; genus Gekko; species Gekko japonicus. The sequence continues at coordinate 725,599 of NW_015163605.1, read as the reverse complement.
CTTGATTGATTATGGGTCAAATATTGGCTCAGACCCCTCCAAACATTACTGCTGCTGGAAGTCTCTCTCTGTGTGTGATGATATTTACTGATTCCTCCCCTCTGATTCTCTCCTTATGTTCATGGGAATCCCCCATCCCCAGACCAACATTTCAGGGTGAATGTTGGGCTGTAGTGAGAAGGGGAGCTAGAAAGTTGTAATTTTCAGTGAAATCCAAACCCACCTCAAAAAAAATGGTCAGGTAAAAGCTTTAACTCGAAACACAAGAGGGCTTAATACTTCTGCTCATTTCAAAACCCAATGAGTTAATTTGTTAAGCAAATAAATATTTTGGTAACAAATTTAAACTGGCATTCTGCTCATATTCCTGCTTGTTTTATGATGCCTTCCCTCCTACCGGGTGGCCAGTAAGAGGAAATCTGTTATGTTGCCAAGTTTGCCCTTGACCGATATGTGGGAGGGGAGTGGGGAGGGGTAAGCAGTTTTCACCCCTGTCTTTGCTAGCAGCACAAAAAGAATGAAATAAAAACACAAACTGCCCACCTACATAGTAGTGTTATAGTCAACTTTGTTGACAAAGTTTAGCTGAACCATCTGAACTCATCCAAGGATTTAATTTCGATTGCCTCTAAAAACTAGTTTACATTCATGGCTTGTCCATACAGTAATCCCTTGGCTGCATGACAAGCAAGAATGGGTGAGTCCCGGATGTCCCTGTCTTGTGTTGATAGGATGGTATGAAAGACACAAGTAGCCCCAGGCTATTTCTTTACATTGCTAAATATGGTGCAATTGTTATGCAGCTACTCTAGGTTGAGAAGTAGGTTTGGTCTACATTGTGTCTGCTCCCTCCATCTGAATAGACCATTTTGTAGTCCTTGGTGTATCCAAAACTGTGCAGAGGTGCCTACTGAAGAGTCTGGAGATGTTGGGGAAAGGATTTGTTGAAATGTCATCCTTTCCAACGGTGTATCTTCCTATCTGAAAGTTACTCATTTCCATCCATATTTTTACTTCTCCTTTCTCCAGCGCGTGCAATTGCTGTACTTTCTCCTGCCGTTGTCTGTTCCTCTGGAGTC
>NW_015163605.1:711740-724028 GCF_001447785.1 Gekko japonicus | reverse complement strand
TCTGCTTGCAAAGCAGGTGCTCTGCCTCTGAGCTATGTTGTTGTTTCTGGCATCAAGTCACAGCTGACTTTCAGTGGCCCCATGGGGTTTTCAAGGTAAGAGATGTTCAGAGGTGGTCTGCCCTTGCCTGCCTCCACATTGTGACCCTGGTATTCTCCCATCCAAATACTAGCCAGGCCTGACCCTGCTTAGCTTCCGAAATCTGGGCTATCTAAGTCAGGGCAAAGTTTTCATAGTTGGCAGAGTTCAAACCGTGTGGGGAGACCTGATTGTCTTAACCACTCGGCCATGACTACCTCTGAGCCGTGTAGCAGGAGGGAGAACTAAAGTGCCTACGTGTGTGAGAGAGAAGGATGATAAGAGTGTTTGCCAGCTCCCTCCTTACCATCAGAGTGTGGAGAGCGGTGGCCCAGAGGAATTATGGGAAGTGGGAAGGGTCAAAGGGAGGGGGACTGGGAGCTGAAGGGAAAGTATGAGATACACTGAACAAGGATGATGATGATATATTTGATTTATAGACCCCCCTCCCCTGTGCACAGGGCTCATAAGCATGTGGGGGCTGGAGGAAGGCTGAAATTCTCGTTTTGACCTGAAATAACCAGCTGGTTCTCTTGGCTGCAGAACTCCAGCTTATGTCAGTCACAGAGTGGTAAAAGTCTTCACTGAGAGGTTTCACAGGTTGTTAATAATTTCTGAAAGGTCGCCTGGTATTCTGTTTGTGGTTTTTGAAATCTGGTTGAAATCTCCTCGAGGAGCCAAAGAACTGTTAACTGCAAGTAAATGGTCATTCTAATCAAAACAGAAAGGAGTCTTGTGGCATCTTAAAGACCAACAGATTTATTGCAGCATGAGCTCTTGTGGGCTAGACTTCCCCAAACGTGTGTCTGGAGGAATTCAGCTAAAAATGTCTGCATAGGTTAAACAGACCTGGCTGGAGGGTTTTTCTTTTTCTTAATCGGATAAACTAGGACATAGGCAATTTCAGAGATGTGTCTGAAATAAATCGGCATTTTCTAGTTGTGGGTAATTATTACCTGTGTGGCATGTGTGGACATCTAGATCTGTAGATTGTGTTAGAATCCAATATTATTGGAGTCACTTAATCTTGTTACAGGGAAGCAACATTGTAATTGACCCCAGACTAGGATCTGAGGAGACCCAGCTTCAAAGAAAGCCCCACACTGCCGTGGAATCCTCACAGGATGGACTATGGGGCAGTCATTCTCTCTCAGCCTAAACTACCTCACAGGGCTGGTGTGAGAAGGAAATGGAGAGGAAGTAAAACAATGTATGCTGCCCCGAGCTTCCTGGAGGATGAGTGGAACAAAAATGTTCTACACAAAATAAATCAGCATGGCTGATAGTCTGCAGGATACAGGCTGAAGTGGCTGGTAGTTTTCTTTGGCATGTAAAATTCTTCAGTATAAATACAACTTTGTAGCTCACCCTTTGTCCAAGGTCCTGAAGGTGGTACACATACTTGTCTCTCTTGTTTTTGTCCTCACAACAATCCTGTGAGGTAGGTCAGGTTTAGGAATGCCATCTTCCAGGCGGTTCCTGGGGATCCCCGCAAATTTACAGCTCATCTCCAGACTACAGCAATCTGTTCCCTCGGAGAAAATGGATGCTTTGGAGGGTGGGCTCTGTGGCCTTGTCTCCCACTGAGGTCTCTGTTCTCCACAGGCTCCACCCCCAAATGTCCAGGCGTTTCCCAACCAGGAGCTAGCAACCCTATCCCCTGCTGGTGGCCAGCGGGACCTGTCAACCTTACAGGCTGTGTGACTGACCCAAGACACCTGGTGAGCTGTACTGGCAGAGGGGGAATTTGAATCTGCTCCAACACTCTAGTCACAACACCAGACTAGCTCTCTAATCCTGTGAGCCCTATGCCTTTCGGGTAACTTTGCTTGCAAATCCTGTGTAAAGGGCAATGAGTTTGTGTTGTTGTTGCTAGTTGTGCTTGAGGGATGGTGATGGAGTTATACTGGTTAAGCACCAGTTTCAAATATGGGGATCTGTCAAGGAAACCCAAGCTTGGGTCCCTCTGAGCCACTGCCTCACAGACTAGTAAGTAGTGCTCATATTCATGGGTTCCTGAGGTTAAATGCACACAAGAAGACCAAAACCTTTAGAAAAATACACATAGGCTTATTGAGCAAATAAAATTAAAAATACTACTAGGCAACACAGTCTCTAGAGTTAATTAGCAAAAAACACACAAAAAGCTAACATTTCTTTCTGACACTTTAGTGTCTGGCATTACCTGGTGCTCCGTTTAAAACTGCAGAGTTCAGGCTGGAAGCTTATGCATCTGTCCCATGGGATCAAAAGTTAGCACAGCATCACCTATATCCAAGGCCCAATTATAATTTCTTGCTCTCTGGCATCAGACACTTTTTGGAATCGGAGTGCTCGTTCGCTGGAGTCCTCCAAAGAGATGGTGCAACTTGCTCCTGGTTTCCCCCCTCCCATCTAATTACTGAACTGAGCACAGGTTTTTTCCACTTAGCCAATACCATATTCTGTTATCGGGCCTTGAAAGCGATATAGAGAGTATCTACGAGAAAGGCTACTTACAAAACACCTGCAAGCTGAAACAGACCCACTATTATTCATGTTCACCGTTGGTGAAACGGGTGCTTTGCCTCACAGGATCTGATGGATTTTTAAACTAATGGGCTATTTGCTGTGCAGTGTTCTGAAGAGTTCCCATATGCTGCAGTTGTTCACACATGCAGGATGCTCTGTTTGTCTCCTCTTGAAAAAAGCTAGTCAGCTCTCAAGTTCATCTGGCAGACAAGAGCCCTAAATAATGTGAGCTAATTCTTTGAGCTAAGAATCATCTGTGCCTCTAAGTATCTGAAGTTGCTGTAAAGCATGCCATTGTAGCGTGCATGTTTCTTGCACGGGCAGATTGGTGTCAGTTGGATTCATTTGAGCTCAAGTTTACAACTATGGCTGAGATCTCTGTGCCAGCTCCTTCACATTTATTTTCAGGTATGTATGCAGAGGCAGTAGCCCATGCCATTCCTGCGTCTACAAAAAAACCTAGGAAAAAAGGAAAAGGTATCTTGGACCTCTCTGATATTTTGCAGCTGCTGAACAAGCTATGCACTGTCGATACCTCTTGGGGAGAGAGGGCATTTTCTCTCCCACCAGTTAACAAACATAAAAAGGTGTACACATGAAGCTGCCTTTTACTGGATTAGCCCATCAAGGTCAGTATTAGACTGGCAGTGGCTCTCCAGGATCTCAGACAGAGGTTTTTCACATCAACTACTGCCTGGTCCTTTTAACTGAAGATGCCAGGGATTGAATTTTGGACTTTAAGGAGAAGAAGAGATTGGATTTATACCCCGCCCTTTGCTACCCAAAGGAGTCTCAGAGCGGTTTACAATCTCCTTTCCCTTCCCACAACAGACCCCTTGTGAGGTAGGTGGGACTGAGAGAGCTCTGACAGAAACTGCTCTTTTTCAAGAACTGCTGCGCCAGGACTATGACCTGCCCAAGGTCATCCAGCAGGTGCAAGTGGAGGAGGGGGAATCAAACTCTATGGTTTTCCCTTGGATGGTCGTGGCCCAGCCCCCAGCGTGCCCGGCGTGGTCGCGTCACTTCCTGGTGACGTGCTCCAGGATCGACCCGGGACTCCCGCTTCATCAGGACGAGGTACGACTTGGCAACCCTATCTTGTAAACCCTGTGGGGCCACCATAAGTCGCTGTGACTTGAAGGTTAAAAAAACATATAGCAGCCATAATAGTAAAATGGCAGTAGCATGTTGATTTTTGGAGTAATTTGACGTAGCAACCTCCAGATTGTGGATGGCAAGAGGGAAAAAAGGTGTTGCCTCCTAGTTCTCTTCTCTTCTCTTCCCACTGCAGCATATTGGGAAAGAAGGGCAACTGTCTTATTTTTAATCTGTGCACATTGGTCCCTAGTGAAGGGAAGATGGGGGGGGGGAGAGAGAGAGGTGGATAGAAGACAACAATAAAGGCCTTTGTTTCACCATCAGGATGAATGGGCGAGCCCAGCTTCAAAGCCAAACTTCAGTTGTGGCCTTTCAGATACGATCATTGAACAAACAGAAGAGTTGGCTAAAATGCCCAAGTGTTCCCAGCGGGGTTAATTCATAGTGACAGCTGGCTTCTGTTCTGACGTGGGCAGACCCTTCTATAAACCACAATGCAAAGCGGAGTTCCTCTCTCTTCTGCCGGGCAAGCAGGTCCCTGCCTCAAACTGTAAGGTTGGGGAGAAAGGAACTCATAAGAGCCCTTCTCTTTATTTATTTATTTATTTACTTCCAATTTATACCCCGCCTTGCCGGTACAAACTGGCTCAAGGTGGCTTACACAAGGCTGGAGAAATGCAGGAAACTCCCCCCTCCCCCCCACATTGACATCCCTCACAGCAGATATTGAAGAACCAAGCTTGAGTCCAGTGGCACCCTTAAGACCAACAAAGTTTCAGTCAAGGTATGAGCTTTTGTGTGCTCGCACGCTTCCTCAGATACATTGAAATGGAAGTAATAGTTCCATACATATAAGCAGAGGGTGAATAGCAAATTAGCATACAACATAATGAAGATGTTTTAACAGATGCACAACAAACAAGCTAAGTTTGTATGGTTAACATTTGTTTGGATATAATTGTGGGGGGAAACACAGTGAAGCAGAAACAACTTTGTGAAACGTCAGCGCAGCATTAATCTGTGGGCTTCTGCGGGTGTGAGGTAAATTATCTACTGTTGATATTACTGAAGTGGTGCTTGGCTCACTGCTTCTGGGAAGGCCCACTAAGGAGATCCTCAGATTCACGCAGGCATTGAACCAGTGAACAAAGTGTTTTAAGGTTGGGAACCTCTGATTCTCCTCCCCCCCCCCCTTGCTGGGTGATACCAGGCCTATTTCAGCTAACTGTTTCTCTGCGGATGCCCATACCTGAGATTCTTCTAGCTTGCCTGTGATTAAATTAATACTGGGACCCAAGCAAAGGAAGAGTTGCTCATATTATTTCTCTTTATTTCAGTGCTAGTTTGTCCTGAGAGGGAAGCAACTGTTCCCCTCTTTTAAAATGAAAAACTGCCTTTGGAGGCTGGTTTCTGAGCACTGGGAAAGAAGGAGGCACTTGACCCTTTGCTTGCCCTTCATTTGTTGGTTTAGTAGAGTCCAGGCGCTTGATCATTTGTTGGTTCAGAGTCCATCTCCCTAGATCAGCGGTGCTCACTCCATGGCATGTGGATAGCCATGTTTGCAATCAAAAGAGCCATGTGATTGCTGCATGCCCCTGTGTGCTACCCCACCAAACACACCTAATAAGAGGGGTCATTTCCTGCAGGAGCACACAGGAGCGGAGCTCCGGCAGTAAAGAGCCCAGGGGGCGGGCACATGCAACAAGCCCCGCCCCCTGCTCCCAGCAGCCCTGGGCCACAAGGAGCAAGAAGCAGCCAGGTAAGTTGCAGAGCCCCCCGAATAGCAATCCAAAACAGACCAGTGGCACCTTTAAGGCCAAGTTTTATTCAGGTACAAGCTCTCCCTCCTCTGTGAAGGCAGATCTGCACGCCCCATAGCTAGCGATCCAAAAGAGTCCAGTGAAACCTGAGCGGTGGGTGTTGCCTTCTGACACAATTCCAGTGATGTCAGGGGGTGTGGCATATGCAAATAAGCTATGCTAATGAGTTATGCTAATGAGCTCCTGCACCTCTTTTTCTACAAAATGACCCCTGCCTAATAATATAAAATATAGCTATTATTACTTTAATCTTTTAAATTACTGGGGTATCTCTGAGCATGCAGGGTTCTCTCTCCCCACTACTGCTGAATCTTAAGTCACCCCTTGTATATCTGGAATGAGGCTCGCAAGTTAAAATTATGACACAAAATATTGTGTGCGGGCATTCAGGTTTTCCAGAACTCTTTGTTTGTCTGGGTTAAAAACAAACAAACAATGCTTAAGCTCCAAGCGGAGCCTGGTGTTTCTTCTGGAATCGAAATGGATTTCCAGACTGCAGAGATCGGTTCTGCTGGAGAAAATGGCAGCTTCGTAAGGTGGACTCTGTGGCATCACACCCCAGCTGAGCTCTCTCCACTCCCTGAACTCTCCCCTTCCCAGGCTTTGCCCCTAAATCTCTAGGAATTTTCCAAGCCGGAGTTGGCAGCCTTAGCAAAAAGGTCCCTTCAAGCTGAACTGTAGTGTTGAAGGAGACGTGGTTAGAACCAGGTTAGAGCCAGTCTGTTGTTGTGGTTAAGAGCGGCGGACTCTAATCTGGAGAACTGGGTTTGGTTCCACACCTTCCTCCACATGCAGTTGCTGGTGTGACCTTGGGTCACTCACAGTTCTCTCAGAGCTCTCTCAGCCCCACCTACTTCACAGGCAGTGTTCCCTCTAAGCTGAGTTAGTGTGACCTAGCTCGGTTTTTTTAGCCTCCGGCTGACACATTTTTTGTCTTAGCTCAGGAAGGAGGGCTCCAGAGTAAACTAATTTATGCAGTAGCCAAATCGCTCGCTCACAACTTTAATGCCAGTAGCTCACAAAGTAAAATTTTTGCTCACAAGACTCCACAGCTTACAGGGAGCATTGCTCACATTGTGGGGAGAGGAAGGGAAGGTGATTGTAAGCTGCTCTGAGACTGCAAGTGAAGGGCGAGTTATAAATCTGGGTGACCTTGGGTCAGTCACAATTCTCTCAGAGCTCTCTCAGCCTCCCCTACCTCACAGGGTGTCTATTGTGGGGAGAGGAAGGGAAGTAGTTTGTAAACTGCTCTGAGACTCCGAGTGAAGGGCAGGGTATAAATCCAACTCTTCTTCCTCCTCTTCCTCCTCCTCCTCCTTTCTAAGGGAGCTACCTGCTAACCACAAGCCCTACCAGGCAATGGCCTTGCCCAGTTTTCTGAAATGTGGTTTGGCTACCATATTGGGGAAAGCTTTTCAAAAGAACCACAGGTAGGATATCCAGGAGCCATGGATGGTTCCTGAGCCACTGAGTGAGAATCACTGCCTTAGATGATTTTTACCCCTGTGCCATACCCGGTACATGTTATAGTGCAGATTCTGCCCTTGCAGATAGTTGCAAAATTGCTGAATAGATCCTGCTTGTAGTTGACAGAATAGATCTGCTTAAGGCTATGATTGTTAGCAAGCTTCCTTGAAAAGGCAGTTCTGCTGAAATCAGCAGTCTTTCTTGAATTGTTCAGTTCTACATAGTTGAGAGCCAGCGTGGTGTAGTGGCTAAGAGAGTTGGTTTAGCATCTGGGAGACCAGGTGTGAGTTCCCACTCTGCCATGCTGGGTGACCTCGAGCCAGTCATGCACCCTTAGCTTAAGCCACTTTACAGGGTTGTTGTGAGGATAAAATGGGGGAGAGAAAAATTATGTTAGCAGCTTTGGGCTCCCCCTTGAGGAGAAATGTGGGTAAATAGATAAATAGTTCAGTGCAGTCCTATGTGGACTTACTGCAGTTCAAAGTTCATTGATTTCAGTGGGTTCAGACTGAACAGACTGCCGCCCTGGGCCGCTCGGGTAGGGCGGGATATAAATCCCAAAATAAATAAATAAATAAATAACAATCTCTGTATTGGATTGAAGTGCAAGAATCTCAAGTTTCTCAAATACAGAACATGACATTTTGAACTACTAGGTAATGTAGAATGATAAACATTTAAAATTTTAAAATACACTGCAGCTGAGGATCAAATGTAACCATGGAGTAAACAGGGGTGGTTCCATCAACATTTTTTTAGTACATTTTTGTCCTTCAAGGAGCTTAGGACAGTGTCTTTGCAACATCAACCCTGTGAGGTAGGTTAGGCCGAGAGAGAGTGAGCAGTCCAAGTTGACACAGTAAGCATCTGTGGCAGAGAGCAGGTTTTGAACTCGAGTCTCCCATGGCCTAGTCTGACACTAACCACTGCACCACACTGGGAGTTTTAATACTGGTCCTTTTCACATGACCATTCTAAACTGGATGTTATTCATTGTTGTTCCGATTTTGAGTAAAGTAATACAGGGACTGGGTTTTCATACAGCGAATTTCCTTCCATTAAAGAGCTGTCTCTGAAGCACAATGGTCATTTCAAACAGTGCCGCTTTTTTCCTGCCCTTTTTCACCACAGGATCTTCCTCAGACTTTTAAAAAACATTCTAAGGTGAGCAGCGAAAGACAGTGGGGAAAAAGCAGCATTTTAGAAAGCGCTATGGACAATTTAAGACAGCACACCACAGTGATTCAGAAGCACAACAAAGGGGTTGAAAACAGGAAAAAGAGTTTCCCTCAAAAGTGGTTCAACCATGCTTTGCTAACTTGACACAAACGGGTTTGTATGAACAGGTAAATAAATTCCACTAGCAGCCAGTTACTAAAATGGGTCTGTCTGAAACAACAGGAAAAATCCATTAGCAACTAGTTACTAAAACGGAATACAAAGGCAGTTTGAAAAGGCCATTGTAAACTGTCCTGGAATTCATTCACACTCTGAGTTCTAACCTAGATGAGTATGATGCTGGCAATTATTTTAAAAGCTTGTAATCAATATAGGATACTTATTCATGAGAAATGAAAAACTCTTGGGTGTGCTTGGGTTTATTAGAAATGAAAAACTCTTGGGTTTATTAGAAATGCTAATTAGTTTCTTGTCAGACGTTGTATTTGAAGCTGTAATAGTTTAAGTGCTGTCTACAGTTTTCAGCAAGCCCTGCCCTGGAGGGAAAAGTGGACATGTGTCATCTTTATAGGGCCGCATTTCAATTATAATGGCTGCCGGTAGGTTCTTACATGTCTTTTTCATTTGGGAAAGAGGCTGGCTGGGGCAGTGTAAGGAATACCAAGGCAGTTTTTATTTTATTAGCATATATAAATCAACCTCGGGCTGTCAGGTACAGTTTGAACTGATGTTCTCAGAGCACTAAAAGCATCTCTGAGGCAAAAAAGAGAGCGTATCTAAAAATTACACTTGTGCGTGACTAGACTGACAAGTGGTTCATATTATGAACAAAGGCCATTTTGACCACATTTTATTCTACTTATTTTACTTCATTTATACTCCACCTTTCTTTCCAATGGGGAGCATCTTACAGCATTCTCCTTTCCTCCATTTTATCCTCACTCTGAGATAGGTTAGGCTGAGAGAATGTAACTGGCCCAAGGTCACCCAGCAAGCTTCCACGGCACAAGTGGGGATTCAACCCTGGGTCTTCCAGATACTAGTCTAACACTCTAACCACTATACCAGACTGGCTCTCAGGACACAAGGACACTCCTACTAGGTCTGTCGATTGTCGGTCTGTTCCAGTTTCTCACAGCTGGCGATCACTGATCTCCCGAAGGCTTACCTACAAAGCAGAGGCCAGAACCTTCCCCTCTTGTTGGTCTCTTGCAACTAGTGTTCAGTGGTACACTGCTTCTGAACATGGAGGTCCCATTGAGCCAACGTGGGTAATAGGCACCGATGAATATCTGTGATCTCCTCGTAAAACATGAGCGTGTATAATCTTTTAAAACCATCTAAGTAAGTAGTTATGTTAATCTACTGGCACACACATGTTAGCAAAATAGAGTTTCCACTACAATTACAACATGGAACTGGGGTATTGTGAAGAATTATTGACAAGCATCTGCCCTATCAGTGTGGCTCAGTTTTAAGAGATCTGATACAGTTGAATGCCAGTGATACCTTCCAAGAAGACATGGGATCCCTACAGTTCTGACGATATCTATGAATCCCAGAACTATCCTGAAACTTCTGGCTGTGTGACCAGAGGTGGTTTGCCAAACTGTGGACAACGTTTGGGTCCACCTGAGTCCTCCTGGTTCTATGAAGGACATTCTCATGAACCTGAGAGCCTCCATCTGTGATGTAAACCTGGAGTCTGAATGGAAATATGCCCTGTCTGAATATACCCCATATTTCTCCAGAACAGCTCTGTCTGTTAAATACTGGTATTCTCGTTGAGTAGGCCTGTAACTGTGCCCTTTTCTATGAATAAAACTGATTAAACTGTTTTTGGACTGCTTTTGTATTATTGCTTAAAAATCTATGTTTTTAAGTAGCTAACAGGCTACATTCATCACCACTGTACCAGTTAAATTACACACCCTGCACACACATAGATTTCTGATTGTGCAGCCTTGCTTAAATGTGGGCACAGGGTATGTCTAACTGGCATCAGGTTGCACTCCTGCATGCAGGGAAGAAAGGACACACCCCACTGGGGGGGGGAAAGCAGTTGGTTGATTGTCTCTTTAATACCAAACAGGACACACAGATCCCTTGGAAGGGGCAAAATACAGCCGTTGTATTACCAATGCTGGTGCTTAATTTTAGTTGATAGGCACTGTAGAAAGTCAATAGAAGGCAAACTGGGTTGTATTACCTTGTGTTGAGAGGAAACCCATATGCAAAGTCTCTTACCAGATTCCTTCTCTTCCTGTTGAGATAGATCAAGATGAGTAGCCAATGTTAGTTTGTCTGTAGCAGTGGAAAAGAGCAAGGGTCCAGTAGCACCTTAAAGGCTAACACCATTTGTGGCAGGGTGTGAGCTTTCGTGAGTCACTGACTGATGAAAGCTCATATCCTGCCACAAATTCTGTGAGTCTTTAAGGCGCTACTGGACTTTTGCTCTTTTCTTTTCCTGTTGTTAAGAGTTCTGTCTTCATTGGTTGCATCCAGGTATTCCCAAGATAGAAAGAAGTTGCAGGAAAAAATAAAAAAGTACTTCTCGTGGGAAAAAATATGGGGTGAAGTGGGTGTTCCCCCAGGCCTTCAGATCTGTACTGAAATTATAAATAGAAATAGTCAAACAGAGTGAAAATATAAGAAACACTCGAGGTGTGTTGAGGAGCTGTGGTTGGCTGTGGCTCCCTGTGCGGTGGGTTCTAGGTGCTTAGAGATACGATTCTCTGCTTTGAAGCTTCACAGAGAGAGCATCAGAGAAAACTTATCTTGTATTGTGAAGTGCAAATCAGGATGTGGGAGACTTCATCTCATAGAAAACTCGGAACATAGGAAGTACAGGCTAAGAAAAGTCTTAGAACTGGAAAAAAATAGTTATGTCTTTTTTTTTATATGTAGGCTTTTGAAGGCAAGATGTGGTTTGCCATTGTCTGCCTCTGTGTAGCAAACCTGGACTTCTTTGATGGTCTCCCATCCAAGTACTAACTAGGGCTGACCTTGCTTAGCTAAGATCGGGCTAGTCTGGGCTATCCAGGTCATGGCAGAAAACACTTAGAATCGAAAGGGTGGGGAGAGTTGTGTCTAGCAAAGTTTTTACTGAAACAAAGTCAAACTTGTATATATGAGATAAAGCGGATTAGTCAACACATTTTACAGAGGAAACTGATTTCCATATTTGAGAAGAATGAGAGAAGTTTGTTTTAGTCAAATGGTAAAACCTAAAGACAGTGGGCAAGTTTTTCAACCCCTCCAAAAGTGTTGGTGTGCTGGAACAAAAAGCTGGGAGACACGAGGCCAGAAACGGTGTGTTGTTCGTTTGCTTGGAACTGGGCAACAGTTTGTCTTTTCTGCTCATTTGGGTATCAGAAGGAAATGTGGCTCCTTATTCTGTGCTTTGTAGCTATGAAAATAAGTTAAGTCCAAGAATGGTTTATAAAAGCGATAATGAGGAGAAGAAATGGCCACCTGTTGGGTATAACAAGTTTAAAACACTTCAGTATTTACAGGGTTAATGTTGTCAGTATTAGTAAACAGGAAGTCACATGTTTGTGTTTAACCAATCTGTTTTTACTAAGTAGAAAAGCCCAGGAATTTTTTGTGGGAGGTTCTAATTGTAATGTCTTGACGAAGAAGACACCATTTTTCTTGCTATAAAGATGTAGGGACTTAATCCTCTCTTATATTTCATCCCGCGTACCTTTCCCCATGAAAGCTTTATAGTAACGTTTTTTCTATTTTTCATATACAAGACTCAGTCTCTCTATTTTGCTCTCCTGAATCTGATCTATGCTTAACCATATTTTTACCAGAATCCCAACACCAGCCCACTAAATTAAAAAACTGCTTTTTTTTCTTTTGAGAACTGGCCTGACATATACACATGGAGAAAGATGGGCAGACCTTTGCCATGTAGCCTCTCTCTCAAATGTTAAGCCCTTTGTCTTTAGAGAAGCAGTTAATGAATCATTCTTTTTTGGAAACAGTCTCTGAAGGCTCTGAATTTGAAATTTAATGGGATATATGAAAACTGGTCTGAAAGGCCTAGTTGTTATCCATAGAAAGTCAGTGGAAAGAGGAATGTTCCTGGCATTCTTGGCCTTTTCCTCTTCCCATCCTTCTTTCCTCT
>NW_015163605.1:672975-711676 GCF_001447785.1 Gekko japonicus | reverse complement strand
CTTAGAGCTGGTATGTTATTCCTTCTCCCTTTCGCCTTGTACTGTTTCTTGCCTTATCTTGATGATTTATTTATTTATTCACTTACTTCATTTATACCCTCCCTTTATCCAAAGCAGCTCACATGGTTTTCCTCTCTTTCATTTCATTCTCACAACAACCCTGTGAAGTAGGATAGACTGAGAGTGTGTGATTGGCCCAAGGTCACTCAGCAAGCTTCCATGGCAGAGTAGGAATTTGAACCCAGGTCCTAGTACGATGCTTTAACCAGTGCACAATGCTGTCTGGTAATAATAATTATAGCCAAGCAACAGATTGTGATGTCCTGTCTGTTGTCCAAAACGATGAGCATCTTCTAGCTCTCTGAAACGTCATATAGAAAAGTCAGCTTATGCTCTCTTGGGTATTGGTGTGAAGGGTCGCCATGATAGGGCATCACCCAAGACCAAAGGGTCTTATAAAGGGTCCACACTGATCGGAGATGATCGGCTTATTTTGTCCCCAGGAATGGGAGATTGCCCCAGAGATCCTTAGCAGTAGAAAAGAGCAAGAATTCAGTAGCATCTTAAACACTAACAAAATTTGTGGCAGGCTACAAACTTTGTCGGGGGGCATAGCTAATCTGTGGGGGGCATTGCCCCCAATTGCCCCCCCATGGATACAGGCCTGCCTCAGGACATGCATGGGGGAACACAGTGTGTGGGGGGGTCTGCATTGGGAGGGTTACATCAGTGAAAATTGCCCTCTCTTCTTTTGCCAATTGTAGTGCTGCTATCCTGGTGGAATGACCCCCTTCGTGTTGGATCCCAACTAAAGTTTCCATCAGTGGAATGGAAGTTTTTGGCTTCCCCCCTCACAAAGATTATCCCAGAGTGGTGCTCCTGTGAGGATAGGGAACCCTGAGGAAAAACACAAAGGGGATCTACAGCGGAAAGGGAGAACAGAATAACTGGAAATTGCCAATTTAGCCTGGATCCAAGCCACAGACTTTTGGAGCAACTTGGAGTGTGGACCAGAGGCATATAGAGAGTGAGTCATAGCAAGGAAATGGGTTTCCTATCAGTGCTATTTATTGTAAGGCTAATAAAAGAGCAGCGTGTTTTCCAGACTTAATTCATTCAGGTCTGGTTTCTTCATCTAACAAAAGGCAAAACAGAACACTTCCTACATCACTGTCCCCATTAAAGTGTTTGGCATCTTTAACAGGAGCAATCTTTTCGAAGCTGCAAAGTCTGACCGATTTCCCCCTTTTTTCATTAAAAAAAAAATCTAACCAGAGGCCAGTCCAAGAACCCTTTTTCCTTTGCAAGACTATTCTTACAAAAAGAGCCAACCGTAGCCAGAATTAAAATGAAAGTGGACTCGAAGCTTTACTTTCCTTAAACATCTTGAAACTGGGGCATACACTGGGCAGTTTGAGAGGCATGGTTCCAGAACTAGTAAAACCAGGGGAAGATGGAAGCAGAATGAAAATGAAGTCCAAATAAAAGAAACTTTCCTTGGAGAATGGACTTTTAACAAAAAAATAAAGGCAGTTGCACCAAGGACATGAATTGCATTGCATTTCTGTTTTACTAGGCCAGGCTAGCATTAATGGGTTGAGGTAGAATATTGGACTTAGAAGACATTTACGGCTCAGTTCTAGCTATTGGTTTTAGTGGGATTTACTTCTGAGTAAGTATTCTAAGAGCTGTGGCTGTGCTGCCCTGTGCTATGAGTGCCACCCATCGTAAAGGGCTCCAGAGAAGCAGGTCTCAGATGTTGATGTGGCCTTTACTTGGGCTGCTGGGATTAAACCATTTGGTCACACCCCCTCAGGTGGGTTGCAGAGCCCCACCTGCTGGCTCAGGAGGTTCCTATGGAGACACATTTTTTGTTGCTTTTTGGAAGGCCCTGCTGCTCATGCATATGTGTAGAGAGCAATGGTGCCACGCTTCCTGTCTTTCCTTCCACACTCACTGAAAGAACCAGCAGGTTAGTGAGGTCAAGTTACTCAGTGGTGGAGACAATTTCTTTTAGCCTAGGTGGGTTCTGGGGCCTTCTCTCCACAAAAGCTGTCCCTGGCCTTCATTCCCTTCCCTCGGCCTGGCCTGGTTCTGTCCCCTCCACTAGTCAGTCCTCCAATGTTCCCTGCCTGCTTAAAAAAAAAAACTTGCGTGCCAGCAAGTGTAAAGAGGGCAGACCATGGGGTGAGCACTGGGTGTCTGATCATGTCACTACGGAATAAATAAACCCGGGTAATATTTGAGGCGTGTCAACAGCGCTATAATCACGCCATCTGACCACCACCTTTTACTACCTGTGATGTGCTTCTAGCTCAGTGAGTCCTATGCTACCAACTGGGTGTTAAAGGTGGGCCCTGTGTCAGGAAAAGTTGAAGACCACCGATTTAGACAGCCTGATCAGGGACAGAGACTGAAGGTGCCAGGAACATGATAGTCACACTTTCCCATTTGAAGAGTTATCTGTTCATTGTCAACACAAACCAATGCTCCCTTTACCTGGTCTAGAGACTTGGAACATCTGGGTGTGATACTGGATAGAAGAAGATATTGGATTTATACCCCACCCTTCACTACCTGAAGGAGTCTCAAAGTGGCTTACAATCTCCTTTCCCTTCCTCTCCCCACAACAGACACCCTGTGAGCAGTGTTCCCTCTAAGCTGAGTTAGTGTGAGCTAGCTCAAAGTTTTTTAGCCTCTAGCTAACACATTTTTGTCTTAGCTCAGGAAGGACAGCTCCAGTCCACACTAATTCATGCAGCTGCCAAATCGTTCGCTCACAACTTTAATGCCAGCAGCTCACAAAGTAGAATTTTTGCTCACAAGACTCCACAGCTTAGAGGGAACATTGCCTGTGAGGTAGGTGGGGCTGAGTGAGGTCTCCTGAGACGTGCCCTTGAGAGAACAACTCTGAAAGAATTTATGTCTGACCCAAGGTCACACCAGCAGCTGCATGTGGAGGAGTGGGGAATCAAACCCAGTTCTCCCAGATTAGAGTCCGTGTTCTTAAGCACTACAGCTTCAAAGTATCAGGAAAGGCAATACAAAACTGGATAGATTATGTGTAACATTTTTGGGCCTAGTCCACCTACAGGGAGCCATGATAGATGTCTTTGTTGCTGGGGTGCAGTTGGAATTCCAGGTTCTACCAATGGCTACCTTTTTTTCAGCATTACCAATATCTCTCAAGTCGGAGGTCTAAGCTTTACCTGGTACCTACTTTCCATGGGATGCAACCAAAGGATCCCCCTACATGTACAGGTTCCTGCTCCTGGAGAACATGGCCCAAAGCTTGTGACTCTCAAGGAAGCAGAAGAAGAAGAAGCGATTGGATTTATACCCCGCCCTTCACTTGGAGTCTCAGAGTGGCTTACAAACTCCTTTCCCTTCTCCTCCCCACAACAGACACCCTGTGAGGTGGGTGGGGCTGAGAGAACTCTGACACAAAGTGCTCTTTCAGGAACAGCTGTGCCAGAGCTTGTGACTGACCCAAGGTCACATCAGCAGGTGCAAGTGGAGGCGTGGGGAATCAAACCCTGTTCTCCCAGATTAGAGTCTGCACACTTAATCACTACACCAAACAAGCAGTGCATCCCATCACTGGGTTAAGGTTGGGACAAGCAAGATTCTTTCAAGGCATGCTCGGATAGGATCCATATCAAGCACACCTTGTTTTGGATAGATAATAATGACTGTCAAAGATTACATCAAGTCACCAGGGAAGTACCCAGTCCTTGAGAGGAGTGTGCCTTCTGTCTTAGGCAAAGGACAACCTCTAAATCATTTGAGTTGAATTTAATTTGATCTAGCAGGGCAATATTTATGGCATGATTAAATTATATAACTGTTATGTTTGGTGTAGTGGTTAAGTGCGCGGACTCTAATCTTGGAGAACCAGGTTTGATTCCCCACTCCTCCACTTGCACCTGGCTGGATGACCTTGGGCGAGCTGTAGTCCTGGCACAGC
The DNA here is from genome assembly GCF_001447785.1 of Gekko japonicus. Taxonomy (NCBI): domain Eukaryota; kingdom Metazoa; phylum Chordata; class Lepidosauria; order Squamata; family Gekkonidae; genus Gekko; species Gekko japonicus. The sequence goes on along the minus strand of NW_015163605.1, from coordinate 707,709 downwards.
TGTTCTTGAAAAAGAGCAGTTTCTGTCAGAGCTCTCTCAGCCCCACCTACCTCACAGGGTGTCTGTTGTGGGGAGGGGAAGGGAAAAGGGTTTGTAAGCTGCTCTGAGACTCCTTTGGGTAGTGAAGGACGGGGTATAAATCCAATCTCCTCCTCCTCCTCCTCTTCTTCTTCCTCTTCCAAAAATTATGTAGAATTGGAGTGGGATGGATGCATCCAGATTCCCACAACTTAATGGTGTAGTTTTAAAACATATAGGTTCCACTAGTGCATCTGTAGTGCTACTAATAGCTTAACCAAGAAGCGGGACATGGAATTGTGCACTCCTAATCCCCATCCTGCCCATTCTAAAGTTCCCCAATTGGCCCCAAGGTTACACATAAGGCTAACCTTGGTTCCTGTTCATACCAATATTTGAAATCATCTGGTTAAATCTGCTGGTGAGAATTCATGGTTTGGAAGGAAGGAATGGTGGAGGTTGCATGTGACCTTATGGCTCATCTGGATTATTTAGCCATGGGTAAGTGATTGGTGGCATTACCTTTGCATCGTCCTCTGACCGACTCTAACCCTGGAACACTATTCCATGGATTTTATCATAATGAACAATCTTCAAGTGTTGCAATTGGGTTTCAAGTTCTTCTTCAGATGGCATGAAAATTACAACTGTCATTGCTTGCTGGTGTATAAATTCCCTGGATTCACCTTTTAGGGCATTATTCTTGTGATGATTTGTATAAGCCAGGCCTTTGGATAATGTTATCATGCCATCCCATGCATAGTTACAAACGTCTAAGCCCACTGATTTCAAGAGACTTGGAAGGGTTTAGGTGTGCTTAGGTCAACCCTGTTGAAGACATACTTCATGGATTATTGTGCCCAAACTCCACTGGTTTTCTAAATTCCATTTTTTAAATTTGACTTTGAGCTAAAGCTATGACATTATAATGTCAGAATGTCTGCAAAGTTGTTTGGGTCAAATGTTGAGAACTGTCTGTGATTTCAAGAGAGCCAGTGTAGTGGTTAGGAGTGGCGGACTCTGATCTGGAGAACCGGGTTTGATTCCCCACTCCCCCACATGAAGCCTGCTGGGTGACCTTGGGTCAGTCACAGCTCTCTCAGAACTCTCTCAGCCCCACCTACTTCACAAGGTGCCCGTTGGGGGGAGAGGAAGGGAAGGAGCCACTTTGAGGCTCCTTAAGGTAGAGAAAAGTGGGGTATAAAAACCTTCTCTTCTTCAACTTTTTAAATGAAAGCAATGGTCTTCCTAGATTTTAGCAGTGTCTTTTTTTCCAAATGGGACTTTCACTGGTCAGGTGTTGGTTGGCATCAGCAGCAAGGTGCAGCTGCAGTTTGTTTCTGAACTGACAAGCACGTTTGACTCAAGGCAGATGGTCAGCTTGGCACCCAACTGCCTGGGTTGAAGTTCAAAAGGAAATAAATATTTGTCCAGGGAACACCCAAACCTGGCTGCCAATTGTATTAGAAGGCTTATCAGTGTTCAGTGGTAAATTTTAACCTTGATTTCTGTTTTATAGTTGTTGGAAATGAAAAATCACAGACATTACCATGGTTTTAAAAGTTGTGTGACTGTTGGTTACTTCTGTATATTACTTTTGCCCAGATACTTATGCCACCTTGGCAACCGACTTGGTGCAGAGTAGGGGGTGCAAATCTTTTATATAAGTAGCGAATTAAGCTGTAAATCTTTTGTATAATTAGTGAATGACGTGCTCACTAAGGACCCTGTGAGAGAAATAGTGACTGGCTGAAGGTCACCAGGTGAGCTTCTGTGGCAGAGTGGAGGTCTGACCCTGGATCTCCTGGATCGTAGCCTGACACTGTAATCACTGGGCCACTGTGAGACACCCACAGTACCATGAATGAATGAATGAATGAATGAATGAATGAATGAATTGAATTTATTACAGCGCATAGCCAGCAATGGCCAACAGTACCATGAAAACATGCTAGATGGGTAAGATTTAGAAAGGTTTGAGAACTAATCAAAACAAAACCCAGACATGTTTTGAGTGTGTGTTGTGGATTGAAAGCAATTGATTTACTGGGCAACCCGCAAAAGCCCCAATAGATGCACTTAATCATATGCAAGACTAGATACCCAAAAAGAGGGGGGGGGGATGCCTGTTGTCCACTCACACAGAGTGCCTACCACCCTCTACAACTTCTCTTATTGAGGGTACACGTTATACGTAGGTCAGGACGTCACACCACCCTTCTTGTCTCTTTTGAAATCTACAGAGAGTCACGACCACCACCTCATGCCTCAGGTCCTTTCTCTCACTCCCGGAGACATCCACAGACAGGGTAGCCCAGCCCCCTTTTATAATCAGCCCTCACCACAGAGCTATTCATCTCAAACACTGTTCCAATCACTCACTGTTAAGCATTTGTTCACATCCTATAATATATGTGTATAAACCAAGATATTAAATTGTATGTGTGTGCTTCTTTGCTTCTTTCCCTTAGGCACACAGCCCACAGGGTTAATCAAAACAAGAAACTTTTATTTATAAGAACAAAACACAAAGGAAAGTACAGTCTAAGGAACAACATTTCACTTCCATTCAACTTTTGAACTGAATTCCTATACCTGCAACTGGGATACTTTAGTTACAAATTACAATTTTCAGCCTATTCCAAGCAGCTTCTCTGTACAGGTCAGGTCAGTCAGGCAAACCCTTTTCACCTCATCCCTTAAACTGTCACCTCCTCTCTGCTGCCAGCCCCTTAACTGTCATTTTTTAACTCCCGTTTTTCAAGTCTCCTTCTCTCAACATTCTCTCCACTGTCATTGGTTGCTTTTGGAGAGAGGCAGAATCTAGCCTGTCCGTCACAGGGAGCCCTTTCAAATATGGAATGGGAATGGGGGGCTTGGGCAGTGATCAATGTTCCCTCTAAGCTATGGAGTCTTGTAAGCAAAAATTCTTCTTTGTGAGCTACTGGCCTTAAAGTTGTGAGCGAGTTATTTGGTTACTGCATCAATTAGTTTGCTCTGGAGCCATCCTTTCTGAGCTAAGACAAAAATGTGTGAGCTGGAGGCTAAAAAACTGTGAGCTAGCTCACTCTAACTCAGCTTAGAGGGAACACTGGCAGTGATATCAGTGTTGGGGGCTTCCAGGCGTGTTTCCTGTTTCCATCTCTCTGACTGGATTGGGGTGAGAGGAATTAAAATGATCCCATTAAAATCAGAAGCCCTATCCAATGCCAAGGACTCTTGGGGAAGAGTAAAATGGGGATCAGGAGGGGAGTTGGGGAACTTTGCTCACCTGCCTTAATCATCACAAAGCCAGGGAACAGGACAAGGACACAGCTGGGGAAGAGTATGGCAGACATTATAGTCCTTTTCTGTTCCATTATTCACTTCGGTGTCTACATCGTTTGGATGGGAATTTCTCCCCCCTTTCCAGAACTGGACACGCAGTCCCAGGCTGGACAGATCATTCTGCAATGCCATGAAGGGTTGATGGCCATGCTTTACGGTGCCCTTGGCTACATGGGCTTCCTGGCCACCATTTCTTTCATTGTAGCCTTCCTATACAGAAAGCTGCCTGGGGCATTCAATGAAGCCAAGTTCATCACTTTCAGCATGCTGGTATTTTGCACTGTTTGGGTCTCCTTTGTTCCTACCTGTCTTAAGTTCCATGGGGAAATACATGGGAGCTGTTCAGCTCGACTCTACCTTGGCCTTCAGCACTGGCTTACTGGCTTGCAATTTTCCTGCTTAAATGCTGTTATTATACTGAGGCCTGGAATGAATACAAAAGAAGGTCTAATGAAGAGAGGAGAAAAGATCTAAGTTTCTAAAAATCCCTGGCCCCTATGAAGGGCTGCAACACCTGGAGGTGTTGGGGGTGGAGCCTCAGGAGGGAGGGGCTTGGGGAGGGGAGGGACTTCAGTGGGGTCTAATGCCATAGAGTCAACCTTCTGAAGTGGCCATTTTCTCTAGGCAAACTGTTCTCTGTCACCTGGAGAGGAGTTGTAATCCCAGGCGAACCCCAGCTACCACCTGGAGGTTGGCAACCATACGCAGAAAGTTAAGTCTGCAAAAGAGGGCCAGTCACAGGTATGATAGAGCAGTGGAACTCACTCTGCAAGCTGCAAAGAGCCGCATTCACAGATACCATCAACCAAAAGTGCCGCGTCTACTGTTATCCCTGGCATGAGGCCTGTGCCTCAGGAAGGCCTAAAGTTTTTCTTTTCCTCTGGTGACAGTGTTCTGAAGGTGGGAACCAACTGTGGACCACAGTCCCACTTTCCTGAGATATAGGCTGGGTGCCACTATGGGACATGGTGTGCAGAAGAGCCATGGGTGTCATGTCAGGGAGCTACATTTGGGTCCCAAGGGTTCTAATCCCTTGGTTTGCAGAAAAATTCTGTTTTTTTTTTTAAAAACAGCAATATTGGAGGGAGGCACAAAGACTTATAAAAGTCCAAAGTAATGTTTGCACATCAGGGAATCTCCTGGGTTGCAGAAAAATCTCAGTGTTGCTTTTTAAAAAAATAACAATTTTTGAGTCACAAAGAGTTAAAAATCAAGTAATGTCTGCTCATGAACAGATGTAGCCAAAAATAAAGAAATAAATTACGGAATTAGGGTGGCATTTTGAGTTGCCCCGGGAACCTCAAAGGGCCCATGAATATGTGGTGGTGGAGGCCACCAGGAGATGACAAGGGGAAACTGGGGTCACCCTTCTGCCCCCCTCCCCTTGTCCCACCCCCTTTTCTTCCTCCTGACCATACCTAGGCTGAGAGAATGGAATGAACAGGTATGGGTGGGAGTAGGAAAGCAAACTGGAGAAAATGCAAGCACTGCTTGACCTTTTTTTTTGTACTGAAATATTCTGTGCCTAGTTTCCCTGTAGTAATACATGGTTGCCATAGGCATAGTTCTTGGTTGTTATTGTGATATTTCCTCTCTATTTGATATCACCAAGCCTGTTATAAATTCAGATTATAGGTTAATAAAGTAATCTGGAAGGATATGACTGCAGTTTTTCTTTCTTACGTAATGTAATGTGATTTCTCTTTTCTTACATCCAGCCTGCCACATTCATTCTTTTGCAGAAGAACTTGCCTTCTTGGTCCTCTCCCATCCACGCTTCACCCTGTCCTTTGCATTAAGTGTCCTCCTTTCATGTCAGCCTTGATCTGCATACTTGCCACTTTCTGGTGGAGAAACAGAGAGACAAAAAGGCTTGTTTGAGTACTAAGGAGAAGGTTGACTTCCTTCCTGTCTAAGTGTGCCTGAGGTTAGCATCATCTAAAGGTGGCAGTGTCCCTGAGGCAACAAGTCCTGCTTTGATGAGGTGGCACTTTCGTGTCACAGTAGCTGAGGTCACCACTGCAAAATGTCAAGGAAACTAATCCCTCTACTCACATATCTTGTGTCATCTCTATGCTTCAATTTTAATGTGTGGACATATATATCACCCCATCATCCCATTTTCCAATGTATCCCCCTTTCCTGGTGCTTCCTCTTTCTGGTTCCTTGGCTACCGCTATTTATTTTATTTTAAACATTTTTGAGCCACCTTTCTGACTTGTGGAACTCAAGGCGGAGTACAATGTAAGCAGAACATTAAACAAACACAATAGAAACAACAATTATAAAACCTATAAATGTCATAGATTAAAAGGCACAGAGCCCTACAGCCTCTCCCCTTTTCTTTTTTTCTTCTTCCCCTCCACCAGCCAACCTACCTTTATTTGTTCCCCTGTTTTCATCTTCCCCCCCTCCTTTCCTACCCATCATTGTCTTCCCATGAAAAGTCTGGCTGTGTTGTGTAGTGGCCACCTCATGGCTGGTCCCAGTTGTGCAGTGGCTGCTGCTGTCAACGGGCCAGGCCTAAAGGCCACTACTGCCAAGGCAGGCTAAATTATATCCATAGTGAGTTTCCAGTAGTTGCTACTGGGCCTGTCATTGGCAAGTACTCCTCCAATCAGGGAGCACGATGATGGGGGGGGGGCTCTCCTGGGCTGTTTCGGCCTACCAGTCTACTCCTGCTCTCCCTCTCACTGCTTTGCTTTCCAGTAATCAAGGCTTGGAATGCTTGGCAATAGTGCTGTGGTTGCTAAGCAACCCCCAACAGCCACAGAGTCCAGTGGGCATTCTTAAAGCTACAGATATTGTTTCTGTGTTTTGTGGCATTTTGATTCCATGATGTATAATTTCCCTCAGATTTCAGATTTTTTCTGCAAATTTGGGATTGCTTCAGATGTGTACCCCCTACTCTGCACCAAGTTGGTTGCCAAGGTGGCATAAGTATCTGTTTTGACTACAGTTCCAGATCCTGGGTTGGGTTTGACTCTTGGGTTAGATATGTGAACTGACACAGCAGTAAACCATGAGAAAGTTCTGTGGAGATTTTCTCACTTGTGAGAATAGGGGTTGAGACTCGAACAGTGGGAGCATGCCATCTGGTTTTTGACCTCTCCCATAATCTCTATCCCATTTTGATCCTTCCTTCCTTCCAAGAGGCTAAATGTTCTGTATGACAAAAGGGATAAGAACATAAGAGAAGTCAATGTTGGATCAGGCCAATGGCCCATCCAGTCCAACACTGTCACACTGGCCAAAAATACCAGGTGCCATCAGGAGGTCCATCAGTGGGGCCAGGACAGTCCCCCCTGTTGCCCCCCCCCCCCCCCCCCAGGCACCAAGAATACAGAGCATCACTTGCCCCAGACTGAGGAAAGATCTACTTCATGAATGCCTTCTATGAACTGTTCTGGCAGATCCAACCCACGAGCACCAGGGTTTGAATCCACACGGCCAGGAAGCTTGCTGGGAGATTTTGGGCCAGCCACTTTCTCTCAGCCTGTCTCACAGGGTTGTTGAGATCCAACCCAACATTTAAAGGCAAACTTGAGTTATATTGGCAGTAGGCCAAAGGCCTGGAATTAAAAGCTTCCAAAGCTCCACCTGCGGGGACTAGGTGCTACAATCTAGCATATTCTTTCTCCAACGCGATCTATATTAATGATCCTTTGCAGTGTTAATGTTAGTAGCCAATGAGCTTCTGTGAACTTTGAAAATGAACAGAATATATCTGGTCTGGGTACTTTGAAACATCTGATGACGTTAGTGCTGACTCTCAGAAAATTTATGGTGGAATAAATTCTGGTAATCTGGAAGGTGCTGCTGGACTCATTTTATGTGGTATGTTTTCTGGTGATACTTTGCTTGTTTGTAATGGGATGCTGAAGGCAGTGGAGCCCTGAGGGTAAAATTACTTGGCAGTATTTCTGTAAACCAGAGTTGTCAGTGATCATGTTCTTTGTAGCAACTGTGCTTAAATATTTCGGACACCACCCATACATTCCATAAATAATTCAGAAAGCATAATTAATAAACAAAGGCAGTATTAGTGACAGTTCTCTCTCCCTCCCCCCGGTCAATTTGCAGCTGACTTATAGTGACCCCATGGGGTTTTCAAGGCAAGAAGATGTTCAGAGGGGGTTTGGCATTGCCTGCCTCCACGTCACAACTCTGGTATTCTTTGGTGGTCTCCCATCCAAATACTGACCGATGTTGACCCTGCTTAGTTTCGGAGATCTGACGGGAACAGGCTAGCCTGGACAATCCAGATCAGGGTGAGAGTTGCCTTTCCTGCCCTCAAATCGTGCACTTCTCCTTCAGTAATAATAATTCAAAGTAAATGTGGCCTGGTATTTGTGGCACTTTGAAAATTTGACTTTAGGCTCTTTTTTGTTGTTGTTATTAAGGCAGAAAAGAGATTGATAGAACATTGCAGGCCAGTTTTGTAAAATTAAACTCTTTTGGATGAAGGATTGTGCTGTGATAGTGAGCCAAGCCAGCCTTAACCTAGCGGCTCTTTGCGGCTGACCCACATAAAGTGAGCACGCTCTCCTCCTCCTCCTCCTCCTCCTCCTCCTGGATTCTTGTGCACATTTCCCCGTTGTGTGCTAGACCCCGACTCTAATATTGAAGAAAAGGGTGGGTGCTGATCTGGCCACGGAAAGACATTTTATAACACTTTAGCAGGGATTGAAAAGAAAAGGTAACAGGTCAGGATGGATGGGGATATATAAAGAGCGGAGATGGGGAAGCATGGGGGAGCCATGAAGCTTTCAAATCAAGAAAGTAGGGTTGCCAACTCTGGCTGGGGAAATTCCTGGAGATTTGGGGGGTGGAGACTGGGGAGGGAGTTCGGCAGGGGTGTGATGTCATAAAGTCCCTCTGAGTCTGCCATTCCCTCCAGGGGCATTGATCCCTGTAGTCAGAGGATGAGTTATAATTTCTGGAAAACTCCAGGTCCCACCTGGAGGCTGATAACTGTATCAGAATGAAGCGTTTTTTCTGGGTCTGGACTGAGCAGACAAGACGGCAGCAGAGAGATTTAAGGAGGGCTGTCAATGGTCATAGTGGTAAGGTGGATGATTTTGACCACACTGTGTAGTGGTTATAATAGAGGACTGGGAACTGGGAGGCTGAAATCCCCCCTGTGCCGTGGAGGCTCACTGGGTGACCTTGGGCCAGTCACACACGCTCAGCCTTAACTTACCTCATAGGGTTGTTCTGAAGAGAAAACTGAGAAAGGGGGAACGTTGGAAGCCTCTTTGGGTCCCCACTGAGGAGAAAAATGGGATACAAACAAAAGTAAACAAAACAAGTGAGATAAAATGTTGGTGTGTGACAATGAAAGAACAAAGAGGAGGTGGTCAAAGCAGTCAAGGTGTGAGATGACTAGAGCGTATTATCAGGGTTTTTTTTTTAAGAAGGGAGGCCAAGAAGGCCCGTAGTTCTGAAATGTTGTAAAGAAAGAAGGGAGGTGACTTGGCAACAAATCATAGGACAAAGGAGTAAGAAGAGTCAAAGGTAAAGCCAAGGGTTTGAGTCTGTTCTACTCGGTGGGTGGTCATGTTGTTGAGGAGAGGAAGGTTTGGGAGGAAAGATGAAGAGTTCCATCTGGACAGCCCAGGGTTTGAGAGAACAATAAGTCATCCCAGATAAATTATGTGACAGGGATTCAGTGATGAAGAAGGAAAGTTCAGAGTAGAGGTGGGTGTCACCTGCATATAGGTGGTACTAAATGCCATGGGATTTGATGAGGTCATCTAGAGGGCAAAGGACAGATCCCTGGGGGACCCCCAAAAAGACACAGAAAGGAAGATGTTCTCCTAGTGGAAAAATTGAGTGATTTAGACAGGTTGGAAGAGAAACAGCTGATTGTGTCATGGAAATTTAAACATGTGAAAGGAGTCCTGCATTAGAAGTAGCTGAGTGGTTAAGGAGGGAGACAGTAGAGACCTTTGGATATGGCAGTGAGATAAGTGATTTCTGTGAGGGTGGTTGCAGTGGAGTGCAGAGGGAAGAAGCCAGAGGGTTGAAAGGGAGTTGGAGGTGGAAAGTCGAAACAGTGGCAGTAGATGGCATGCTTGACGAGTTCGGATGCAAAGGATCAAAAGGTACAGTGGGTGGTACCTGGAATGGAGGAATGGATCGAGGGTAGTTATGTTCTGTAATGGCAATGCATTCTTCCGGTGCTGTAAGTTGCTTTGAGAACATTTTATTAAAACTGGAAAGCATCTAAAAACATACGTAACAAATACACCTAATAGGTCATGATAATATATTACCTTCTGTGGCCCTGCTTGGTAGAAAAATCTGGTGTCCCCTCCCACCCGCCATCCAGTTCAAAAGTAGTGGATGTTCCAAGCTGGTGATGCCTGATGCTGGTGGAAAGTGCTGGGGGGGGGGCCTGTGGCTCAGTGAAAGAGCATGCAGAAGGTCCCAGGTTCAATCCCCGGCATCTCCAGTGGAAAGGACCAGGCAGTAGGAGCTATGAAAGACCTCTGGGACCCTGGAGGGCTGCTGCCAGTCTTGAATAGACAATACTGACTTTGATGGACCAAGGATTGGATTCAATATAAGGCAGTTTCATGTGTCCAAGTTGCAGCTGACTTGGCAACCCTGTAGGGTTTTCAAGGCTGGAGATAAACAGAGGTGGTTTGCCCTTGCCTGCCTCCACATAGCAACTGTGGACTTCCGTGATGGTCTCCCGTCCAAGTGCCATGACTGATCCTGCTAAAGCTTCCAAGATTTGAAAGATCGAGCTAGCCTGGTCCATCCAGGTCAGGGCATGCCTGATGACAGGTCCCTAGATATCTTCCTATCAAAGCAGTGGGAAGGATGTTATTAAACAGGCTGCTACTATGGTCAGGCTTAGGTGTAGACCATCTGCTTCCTATCTAAGGGTACCGATGAGCAATGCTCCCTCTAAGCTGTGGAGTCTTGTGAGCAAAAAGTCTGCTTTGTGAGCTACTGGCATTAAAGCGGTGAGTGAGTGATTTGGCTACTGCATAAATTAGTTTGCGCTGGAGCCATCCTTCCTGAGCTAAGACAAAAGTGTGAGCTGGAGGCTAAAGAACTGTGAGCTAGCTCACACTAACTCAGCTTAGAGGGAACACTGCCCATGAGGTGGGCTGCAAAGGGGGAAGCAATCCTGCTCTCCGAAGAAGAGCTGCCATAGGCGACAGAGTCTCTGCCAGTGCTGCCGCTAACTGATCGCTTTATACATTAATGGGAAATAACTGCTTATTGAAACAGAGAGATAAGGAAAGGTGTCTATTTTCTTCACCACGTTTTCTGGGAAATCAGATTTCTCTTTGCAAATGCTGGAAACTTTTCCGGGGTGGGTGGGTGTTCTTCTGTGAAACCATTAATTCTTCCTAAAATATTATTATAAAAGATCATTATTAATTCTTCCTCAAAGACTGTTCTGCCGTTCCTCTCTTCACAGATTGCTGGTGGGGGCACCTCGACAGAGAGCTTTCCGGACGCAGCTAGCCAATAGGACGGGAGGGTTGTACAGCTGTGACATTTTGCTTCCGGATGTGCCGTGCACGCGGATAAGATTCGATGAAAGAGGTGAGCTCTGCCACATCTGGGCTTAAGCGTCTTGTCCTCCTCTAGGAAAATCATTGGCCTCATGTGGACTTTTTGTGAAGTTCAAAAATGTATTTTTTTTTTCATTTACTAGTCGATCCGTGTTTTAGGACCTCTTGGCAGTTCTTTTCAAATTAAAACCAGGCTTCCATTGCCTTTCTGACCCTATGGGCACATTCAGACGTAGGGCTGCCAAGTCTGCATTGGGAAATTCCTGGAGATTTGGGGGTGGAGCCTGGAAGTGTGGAGGGTGAAGGAGCTCAGCAGAAAGATTTGCCATGGAGTCCACCTTCTAAAGCTGCCATTTCCTCCAGGGCAACTGATCTCTGTAAGTCTGGAGATCAGCTGTAAATCCCGGAAAACTCCAGGCCCTACCCGGGGGTTGGCAACAATGCTCTCTAAGCTGTGGAGTCCTGTGACCAAAAATTCTACTTGGTGAGCTACTGGCATTAAAGTTGTAAGCGAGCGATTTGGCCATTGCATACATTAGTTTGCTCTGGAGCCATCCTTCCTGAGCTAAGACAAAAATGTGTGAGCCTGAGGCTAAAAAAACTGTGAGCTGGCTCACACTAACTCAGCTGATAGGGAACACTGGTTGGCAACTGTCAGGTTCCACAGCCAACAACTGAGTACACGCTTATCAGAAAGGTTATACTTTATCGCAGCGCTATAGAGGCAGTAACAAAGTCACTGTTAAGAATGACAACGTTCCTACAAGCATAATGGGATATCGGGTATTCGTATGCACCCACTCCTTCCATAGGCCAATTAGCCGTGCTCCCGCACGCGGGAGAAGGGGTCCCAGGCCGTTAGAGGCCGCAGCTGGGAACTGAAAGCGCTCCCACGGTTCCATGCATCCCAGACACTACACTGGCAACCTGCAAGGTCATTGATAAGAAAGCAGTACAGAAGCAAAAGTGAAGAAGCAGCATTTGGCCTACAGATCAAGAGAATGGATCCCCCCCACCCAATCATGGCAGCATAGCTGACACTCTCTTCGGAATCAGACATCAGGCCAAACCTTTGTTTATACTTTCCTTCCTAGTGTATGGAGTGCAACTGAAATTTTCCTGGTTTAGGAAACCTTGCATTTGTCCTAGGCAATATGGAGTTTGTTTCTTCCCACAAACTGGGATTCCAGGCCTCCTGTAGGTTTCAATGAGAATTTGTACCAGAGGAAGTTCGTTGGCCCATTAAAAACAATATCCTGATCATTATGGATTTTATAAAGGGAGGTCATCATGTACTTTCTTGAAAGTACATTATTCTCTCAAAATAATGCTCATATCCTAAAAAAGAGTAACCCGCATTGGCGGTTAAGACTGATACTGTAGACAAACAGTGCCATCTAGAGGTGGCTTCTGATACTAAATGAAATGAGTCAAGGGATTTGGAGTTAAAATAATAATGTTTATGTCTGACTAGACTAATGTTCTAGAAACCATTATGTTGGGGGGAAAGCACACAAATCCACCTTTATGTTGTTTCCCCCCCAGCTGATCCTACAAAAGAAAGCAAGGAGGACCAATGGATGGGCGTAACTGTCCGAAGTCAAGGGCCAGGCGGGAAAGTGGTGGTAAGGTTTCCAGACAATACTTTTGTAAACTTTTAATTAGAGTTTATTAATGGACCTTTTTATTAATGGACCTTTAATCCTGTTAAATTCACAGCATTAGGTGTATTTATATATATATTTCTGTGTTTTTGTGAAAGAGAGTTGTTCTTAAATTTCTGCTCCATCCTCTGATGTATATGAGGACAATATTCCAGTTCTATTGCAACCTTTTGTCATTCTGTCACTAAGTTAGGAGGGCCAGACCCCCGATCCCATTGCAAACACGCTCTGTGATGTAGGCCAGACTTCTGTATTGTTTTATTTAGAGCATTTTGATCCAACCATCCCTCCAACCCAGGAAGAGCACACATGGTTTTTCTTACCACCATTTTACCCTCCCAACAACACTGTGAGGCAGGCTGAGAGAGGCTGATGGATCCAAGGTCACCTAGCAAGTTTAATGGCAAGGGAAGATTTGAACCAGGGCTTTCGTCTAACACTCTAACCACTATACCATTCTGAATCTCACTGAAACATAAACCATATTCTGTGCCATTCAGGTGTTGGCCTTCATTCCATTTTAGCACCAGAAGTATTTACTGGCTACAGAATGGGAAGTATAGCTAGAGAAATGGACTGGCTGTGGATGCACTAGAAAATGATTTACAGTGGGTTTACTAGAAATTTATTTACTAGATGGATGAATTATTTACACCAGTTTGGTGTAGTAGTTAAGAGTGTGGACTCTAATCTAGGTGTCTAATCTAGGAGAACTGGGTTTGATTCCCCCCTCCTCCCACATGCAGCTGCTGGTGTCATCTTGGGTCAGTTACAAGTTCTTTCAGAGCTGTTCTCTTACAAGCAGTTATCTCAGAGCCTGTCTTCTGTGCATAATAAATAGGAGAAGAGGGAATGGGAAGTCACAGTTCCGTTCTCCATGCAGTAATTTGGCTTTTGTCTATTGTGCTAAGTTTTTTTTTAATTAAAATGATCTACTATTTTATTTGTCACCAGTGAAAAAGAGAAACTTGGAATGCCTTGATTAGCAATGCTAATCAATAAGAAAGCATGCTGTCTCTGCCCCTCCACAGCCCTGTGAGGAAGGCCTAGTGATGCTTTTACAATTGATCAGAGTAGATGGTTTCCTCTTTTTATGGTGCCAATCAATGCTCCCTCTAAGCTGTGGAGTCTTGTGAGCAAAAATTCTACTTTGTGAGCTACTGGCATTAAAGTTATGAGCAAATGATGTGGCTACTGCATAAATTAGTTTGCTCTGGAGCCATCCTTCCTGAGCAAAGGCAAAAATGTTGGTTTAATGTCTTGCAGACCTGCGCCCATCGCTACGAGAAAAGGCAGTACGTCAACACAATTCAGGAAACTCGAGATATCATTGGGAGGTGCTACGTCCTAAGTCAGGATCTCACCATCAAGGATGACGGCATGGATGGCGGGGACTGGAGTTTTTGTGATGGCCGGCTGAGAGGCCACGAGAAGTTTGGTTCGTGCCAGCAAGGGGTGGCTGCCACTTTTACCAGGGACCACCGTTACGTTGTATTCGGGGCACCTGGCACCTATAACTGGAAAGGTACTGGCTTCAGGTTTTCTGCACTCTTCCAAGAAGAAGCATGCTTAACTAATACCCGAATCTCTGTATTGAGCCCTTTTGTTCGTGGCAAACGTTTTAATGGTATGGAGTCTCTTCTTTCTCTTCAACTGCAGAAGTTTTTAAAAAATGAGGCCATCCCTGCATTGCAGGGTTACAGTGTTACAGTGAACGCACGTACAACTAGCAACTACATGCCTGCATCTGTTTGTGAGAAAAAGACATGTTCACTTTACAAGTGAAACTAGAGAGCAATAGCTGGACAAATGTGGGGTTCAGCTGCATGTGTGTTGAATGTAACATGAAAATTACTCAACATACACGTAAGGAAAAATCCGGTGTATGCTGTACGTGGATTGCACGTGCGTTCCCTGTAACTTGTGAAGAGGCTTTTGGATTTCCTGTATTGTGCAGGGGACTAGATAACCCCTGGGGTCCCTTCCAGCTCTGTGTTTCCATGAATGTCAGAACTGCTTGTGAGTTCCTTCGAGCTCCCCCCCCCCAGCCTCATGCTAGGCAGCCTGATGTTCTGGGGGAACCTGAAAACTGAGCAGAATGGTGAAAGCCATTCCCAGCATATAATAATTCCAGGTACACTATCCCTGAACACAGAAGCTGGAAGTTAGGACACAAGAAGAAAGCAGGCTAGTGCAAATTTGTTGTGCATTCTTGCTCTGGGTGGTCAGTGACCACTCTAACGTCCGTTCCTCTGGCTCTGGATATGGACAGCTGCAACGCAAGCTTTCCCCAAGGTGCCCAGAGAGGGGGGACCTGCGGGACTGAATGTATTGTCTTCAATGTGTAAGCACACGAATACAGATAAAGTAAGAAATCAGGAAGACCCCCTGAATATCTGTCCTGAATATTTAAGTGCCTAGGAAGATTACACAAAGACAGAACATAGATGCAACGATAGCCAGGATTATTGTTGTCTTGTTTTCTAGTTGTGCAAAAATACATTGCCCTCCAGGGAAGATTTGCTTGAGGTAGGCAGTAAGCAAGGGAGGGAACCCTGGCAAATGTCACTAGATAGGCATTTCCAGTGACATTAGTGAGCAAATGGATTTCTCTCAGCTTGTGTACGGTGAAAGCCTGTGAACTGTTTCTCCTGTCCCCCCTGCAGTTTCTTGTATTAACAGAGAACACTCTTGTTTTTCTTGCTGCCCTGTTAAGGGAACGGCTGTGAAATTCTTTCCTCCTCTGACCTTTGACCGGTGCGATAAATCCTTGCTGCATGCACCTGTGCTTGACTCATGAGCCGTGCAAAATCTCTGAGCCTTGGCACAAGGTGGACGAGTGAAAACCACACACTGGTTTTGTGCCACAAAAACCTGA
This sequence comes from Gekko japonicus, assembly GCF_001447785.1. Lineage (NCBI taxonomy): Eukaryota > Metazoa > Chordata > Lepidosauria > Squamata > Gekkonidae > Gekko > Gekko japonicus. Next base: position 692,284 of record NW_015163605.1, on the reverse strand, counting down.
CAATTCCAGCATGGAACATCAATCAGACTGAGCGGCTGCTTTATCGGAACTGCGAGGATGACTGCTGCAGCAGAAATACCTGTCTGTACTGTAAAATTTGATCAGATCCCCTGACTTCCTCTACAGGAGCCTGCCACACGCAGTATAAGAAACCTTCATGTGTGCTTTGCAATCCAGTGCAGGAGAGAGAAGGACTACGTGAAAACATTCGGCTGCGTTGTGACTATTCGGAAAGGGAGGGGGCATGTAGTTCCTTCAGTAGTGGTGCCTATGACGGACTTCTCTACCACCAAGCAGAGACTGCTTTGAAATCTGGGACAGGGCATGGGTGCAGATTATAGGACCAAGCACAGAGATAGAAATACCAGAGTAATGCGTGTTCCTTGGTCTAACAGACGCAAACTAACTGCTGCTGTGTTTCCTTCCAACATGCCCTCTGCCCTCTGAAAGATGATTGGATGCTGAAGCAGCACTCCCGTAGGTTCTGGTGCAAAGCAGCTGGTTGGCTGTTTTACCTTACAGGGGCAAGACAGCCTCCTGTCTATCACACTGTGCCATACCATTGTCCTGTCAAGGTCAGTAGTACTTACTCTGCCTGGCAGCAGCTTTCCAAGGACTTGGAGCCAAACGAGCCATGATGGCATCCTTGTGTCTAACTTCACCAGTATTTCAAAGCATTAAATGAGCAATTTAAAAAATGCCATGGGAGACTGATCCTGATCAGGTCCACAGCATGGTGGAACAAGGTGTTCTTGTTGCCCCCCTCCTGTGCCTTTTCAAGTGCCAAAACAGCTGCGTCCATCACAACATTTTTAAATTGTCCATTTCTGGTTCTAAATGGTGGCAGAATCCCTGTGTCAGACATGAGGATGCCATTACGTCTCGTTTGGCCCTCAGAGGGACGGCTTTCACATCGCCTACTGCCTGATCCTTTTAAGTGGACACGTTGGGACCTTTTGCACCCAAAGCAGATCTTCTACAACTGAGCAATAATAGCTCCTTCTCTCCACACACACCACATCACAGAGAATTAAAACCAGGGCTAGAACTTTGAAATATATTCACCGTGGACAAATGTACAGAGTAGAGTGTCCATCTTTATCTTACCCTTTTCCCCTACAACTACTCTAAACGCTTTTTAAGCATCCATGTTCTGAACAAACCACCTGATAGTGTTTCACTCAAATGATTCATCTAGCTCATGGCTATCAACCCACTCTAGTGATGGGTCTCCAGCTTAGCTCCCTTAGTCACAGAGGACAGTATTAGTGGAAAACAATCCAACTGAAACGCCATACCTGGAGCGTCTGTTGAAAGGACCACATTGCTTACAGAATGCAAAACAAGTGCTTTACGAAAGAATTTTATTGATTGATTTATTGCGTTTTTATACCGCAACCTTTCCTGTGTGGCCCTGCATCCTTTCCTGTGTAATAAAAAATTCAACAATAATATAACATAAAATACATCTAAACATTAAAATAGCACTGGCTGAAAATACAATTACAGTAGAAATCGTAAACCATCAGTAGTATAAGAACAAATTCCTAAGAGGTAATCCAATTGACAGTTGCCAGATACAGGCAGTGGGCAGTGACAGCCTATCCAGTTTTACTGGCCTGTCCATCAATAGAACTTAATGGTAGTTCTCTGAAGCTTCTGATAGAAGAAAACTATCGTTTTGAACTTTGCAGGGAAAGGTTGTGCTTCCTGAGAAGTCCAGGCAAGAGATGTTAACATACCCAGCACCAAGTATACAGCCCATGTCTCGGGACATGCACTTTTGACTTTGCTTTCCAAAGAATCTCAGCTTTTTAATGCTTAAAGAACTTCCTAAATCTGAAGGCTGTGGACAAAAAACCTGCCCTTACAATTGTATTCCTATGTACTTAAGAGTAAACCCCTTTAATTTCTATGGAACATTTCTTAGTAAGCCTGCAATCTGTATATACATGCCTGGAATATTTAGGTGTGTAACCTGTAGGGGGACCACTTGCATATCATCTTTTCAAACCATTTATGTAGGGATTTTAGTTCTCATGGCAGCAGTATTATTATCATATTGGTGTTCTTCCACGTAGCTTCGGTCTCTACCTGCCACCCTTCTGCCAAATTTCCCCCAGGCCTTCTGCCTTCTCTAATCCTGCTGAGCCTTCTGCCTTCTCTAATACTGCTGAAATGTTCCAAAGTCTGCAGATGCCACATGCCCCAAGTGAAATTAATCATGTGACTGTATAACAATTGTATGCTTTATCATGAATGCAGTATTCCGGTTTTGTTGTGAATGAGTAGTATACCTTATTATTTAGGGTTGCCAGGCCTTACCTGGCTGCTGCTGGGGGGCTCCAGCCTGGGTTTCTGGATGTTCTGGCACATGTGCACCACAATGATATCACCCAGAAGTGATATCATTGCACCAGGCACGTCGTGTAGAGGACGCTCTAGCATTTGGCCAAAAACTTTATTGTCACCATAGAGTTTTTAGCCAAATGTTAGAGCGCCCCCCACATGATGTGCCTGGTGCAATGGGGCTCTTTGGTGGGTGGGGCCTCCTGCTGGTCAGTGGCAGATTGGGGCCCCAAAAAGTGAGGAAAACCCCACCACCATTGGGGGCATGGCAATCCTATTCTCATTGCATCTTTCAGAACTTTTCTTGGTATCATATATTTACTGCTTAATATGACTTCAAACCAAGTCTACAATTTCATGATGTAGACATAACAGAAAACCATTATTTGCTTCTACTGAATGAGTCTGGGTGACACCTGGCTTTGCATGATTCTCCCCATCCCCTTCCATGCATGGTCATCTAATTAAATACTTCAGGTTTTCCAACAAACCATAGTTTGCCACTACGTATGAACCACAAATGATGGTTTCTGCTCTTCCCAGCAAACCAAGATGCCAAGCTGTAGTTTCATGCTGGTTTACAGCAAAGAGTATAAACAAAGAACTGGGTTGGATGTGGTGGAGCTCTAATGGTGCAGAAATATAAATTAGCACTATTCTGTTGACCTCAGCCAAGGTTAAGCAATGGCTGCAACTGGAAACTGGGAGAATCTGTAGTTGAAGTGTGATTGTCAAGAGGCGCTGCTTGTTCCTGTGCATGGATCCACACTTCTTTCATTCGTTGCTCCTCTTCTCTTGGCAGAATTTTATTCAAGACTTCCTGGAATGATCAGTCTCCAAGAGACCATGATGTCCAGTGGAACTTCCTTGGCCAATTGGTCTTTGTTTTCTTAGAGCCCAGGCTTGTGGAGGACTAAACAAATGCCAGTTTGCCAAGTGGCTTCATACAGATGTCATGATGATCAGAGACTGATTAGAGGGGTGTCAAAAATATGGCCCATGGGCCAGAACTGGCCAGACCAGGGCTCTTATCTGGCCTGCAAGCAACTGGTCATTACCTTTATTGCCAGATAACAGAGGCTGTGCATTATGTCCAAGTGCTAATGAGTAATGGGCGGTGGAAGTGGGAGGGTGGGCATCAGGGAGATACTTTAAGGAAATCCCTTAGGAGTGTTAATGTTTAAAGCATGTTTGTATTTTGTGTAAAAATAGTATCATCAATTGGGTTTGCCTGTGTCCTTTATAAAGTTTATCTCTCCCATATGTGGCATTACACTTAATGGCACACATTGCCCGGCCCAACAAAGTGACATTTATGTCAGATCTGGCCCTCATAACAAATTAGTTCAACACCCCTGGTTGGCAGTAGACTCAGAATGGACAAAAGGAAGCATTACTTCAAACACTGAGAAATTGACTGGTTACATTACTTCAAGCACAAGATGTGGTGACTGCCACCAGCTTAACTGAGAAGTTGGACACATTTGTAGATGACAGATCTATGGTTGTTTAGTCACCATGATTGACAATACTGGGAAGCAGTAAGGAGATGTGGACTGTTGCAAGTCGGCCTTGTGGACATCTGACTGTCTACTTTTAGAAACAGGATGCAAGACCTAGATGATTTGTTGGTCTGACCCAGCAGGGCTCCTTTTCTGTGCTTTTTTCTAGGAAGTTTTGAATGAAATTCTGAGGGGAGGGGAATCAGAGAAGCATGCTTACATGGCAACAAGCGAAATTTGTAGATCATCACATTTTAATTACAGCTTGTCCTGATGTTTGATTGCAGCCCCTTGCCAAGCTTGGAGACAATACAATTCACTTAGCTCCTGTGTGAGGCAATTTGTGCTCTTCTTCTTGTAATACAGAATAGAATATGAAGGAATGGAAGGAATTTGTAGATCCAAGCCTATGATTTACTGCAAAAGGAAAGTTGTTCATAGGGATGGGCACAGACCTGAACCCAAGCCAAAGTCTCAGCTGGATTTTGCCTGGTTTGCAGTTTGTGAGCTGAGGGTCAACGTGCTTGCATCACTTCTGGATGATGCGGGCGTGCTGGGGCGGGGCCCAACACCACCTGAACCAGTTCAATTTGGGTGGGGTTTTTGCTTAGAGTTCGGTTTGGGGTTCGATTCGGGGCTTCCTGAACTGAACCGGGCTTTCCTGGTCTGTGCCCATCCCTAGTCTTTAATGAAATTACCATGCATGTAGGAAGAACTAGAGAGCGTGCATATGAGCTTGTTCATGCTCTTCCAGGCTTGTTCACATGACAAACTGCGATGTGCAACAGCATCCAAAGCAAACTGGTGTTAAACTGTGGTTCCCTCATCCCTTCCAAACAAAACTATATCATTGTTACCTTTGTTTTTTCTCCACTCCACTCCCTTCCCTTTTCATTCATTCCAGTTTTGTTTTTGCCATTTCATCCTTCTAGGAGTGGTTCGGGCAGAGCAAAAAAATCAGACATTTTATGACATGGGTATCTTTGACGATGGGCCTTATGAAGTTGGTGATGAGAACAGCCGCGATGAGAACCTAGTCCCTGTTCCAGCTAACAGTTACTTAGGTAGGATTAAGCTCTTTGGAGGTCTACAAAAATTGCTATTCAAACAGAGGGTAATAATGTCAGTTTCTGCTGGGAAAGTAATTTAGCCTATGGCTAAATACAATAAAATCTTCTCTCTAGTAAAAAGGACTTCCTTATACGTGTGTAAGCTAATAGTTGGCTGTTCAGTGCCCTCCTCTTAAATTATGGATGGTTCAAAGGTGTAAAATGGTACTCTGGAGAGGTACCTCAATGAGCTGATAGTGTAACGAGACGTTTAAGAGAGATGATGAGGATTTGTAAACGTTTCTGGTGTCATCATAATTGTGTTGCACAGTAAGTACTGTATATGGATCAGTAGTCCTGACTTCAAGCATAAAGCCCAGGAAAGTCTGTGGAATTTGTCACTGAGCAGGACTCTGGTGGCTGGGATTGGCTTTCATAGTATATCTGCTGTGAATGCATCAAAATAATGTTCCAGAATTGCCGGGTAACTTCAGAGGCTTCTTTGCAATGCTTTAATAGGTGCACAGAATGATTTTGTGTGAAACCTGTCAATTGCAAGGCATGCTTTTGGGTGCCCTGCTTTTGAATGTGGATTGACAGGAATGACAATTTGTGCAGTGTTTGTGATGAAGGGTAACAAAGTTCCTGGCAGCGCAAACAATGAAGAAAGTGAATGGCACCGTGCAGTTTGGCGGTTTTGTAGTCATATGCCTCCAAATATAGTCTTCCCTGCCCACATTCTCCAGGTCTTTCATACAGTTCAAACTTGCTTTTCCAGGTTACTAATCTATGTCTTGCTGAGCGAGCGTGGCTCAGAATATAGATTTCATGCAATTCTTTGTAGTGCGTTTACACAGCACTTAAGCAGACCAGTGTGTGTGAGTTAATATGGTTAATTATTATTAATATTTGAGAAGGTAATGTAAAGACATTTTCAGTTTGCCAAGAATAAGATAAAAAATAAATGTGACAATGGCCTTTTTGTGATGTTTACTAATAATGCTGTATCACAACAAATGTTCATAGGTTTACATTTCTGATTGTCGTCTGTAGACATCCTTTTGCTGCTTTTCCTTGGTTAATGTATTTCTAGTGTCTCGATTTCTCTTGTTTTCTGGTCTGTACTCTGTGTTGGTAAGCTTCTGCTGTATTACAGGTAACCACATCAGGTTCTGTTTCTGATGCTCTTTTCTTAACTTGACTGTCTACCTTTCCTGAATCTTCTGTCTCCGTTCACATTTTACAGGTCTTCTTTTTATGACGAGTGTGTCTGATACTAACCCCGATCAGTTTGTCTACAAAACACCGCCTCCCGGTGTCAGAGTAGACAAGCCCACTGATTTGATGACGAATAGCTACCTAGGTTTGTGACCTCTGACATGATAGTCCATGCTGCCTTATTAATTCAGTTCCAGACATTTTTGTGCCATGTGTTATTTCCATTTCAAGTTAAGGCATACTATAGAAGAAATGCAAATGAGATGAGAGTCTTTATGATACAAGATGGCTTTTTTTTTAAATGTAGAGGCACTAGAACTTGAACTTTCTAGGTACTCCCCTGATTAGGGGCCTTGGAGAGATTGGAAGATCCAGTGGTCGCTTGTAGGGTTGCCATCTCTGGACTGGGAATTACCTGGAGAATTTGAGCCTGAGGAGGGCAGGGACTTCAATGGGGCATAATGTCATAGAGTCTACTTTCCAAACTGGCCTTTTCTTGAGGTGAACTGATTTCTGTCACCTGGAGATCAGTTGTAATCCCATGAGACCTCCAGCCACCACCTGGAGGTTGACAACCTTGTCATCTGACTGGTGGTCCTCCAGTCATTAGTTCCCTCTACAAATACATCACAATAGGGGAGAGAAAATACAGTAGCACCAAAGAGTTGTAGTCCATCAGTACCGGAATCTGACCTGAACCTCGTCTCACAATGAATTTCTTTCTCTGACAGTCAAAATGGCAGCAGTGAAGGAATCTAAGGGTAATACTGGCTGGGGCATCATGTTTCCTTTCCAGTTTCTCCTGACAATTGCTTCAGAATGTTAATAAAAATCGGATATGGAGCTCAAGTTCACCTTGATACTTCTATATATTATAGAACTGTGTTTAACACAACTTAAACTGAGTGGAGCTACATGTTATGGACAACTCTGGGCTGCTTTGAAACTTGTATTCCTGTATCAAGATGTCCTCCATAACTAGAGTATTATTGTATAATTGTAAAGACAGTGAGGAATTTCACATTACTCTTTTTAACCCATTTTGAAGCTGTTTTTGATCCATCATGGAGTAAACCGGTATAGGGCTGCCATTTCACACATGGCTTTCCCCTTCCGGTAAAGCAGTTTGCCATTTCAGACTGCACCGCTTTTCCCCCACTGTTTTTCGCCCGCGCGGGTGATCTCTGGCTTTTTTTTTTAACGTTCGCCTTATAGCGCTATAGCACTATAACAAAACACTTCAGGCATTCCAATGGCATTGATATATTGCTGTTCCGTTATAGCGTTATAGCGCTATAAAGCAAACATTTTTTTTAAAAGCCGGAGATCGCCCGCGCGGGCGAAAAACGGCGGGAAAAAGCGCACCGGAACCGGGAGAGGAAACTGAAGACTACTTGTAAGCGGTTGACAGGTAAAACGCTTCAGCCCCGTTTCCTAAACGGGACAGAAGCGTTTGTATGTGAAATTACAAATATATTCTGGTAGGGAACCGGTTCTAAAACGGTTCTGTCTGAAATGACAGACCAGAAACCGTTTGGGGACTGTTCCTCTTCCGGATTATATCATCTGTCTGAAATTTCTCATTATCTCTGTACCTCCAGGACCTGGAATAGTTAAAACTAAGGCAGTCATGAAGGACACCTCTGCTAAGCATCAGTCCTTATTAATCATTGAATTGAGAGTTCAAGAAGGATAGGATTAAACCAAGGAAAGGCAGTATATATTTATGTTGGCTAGGATGGATTGTTGTGCAAACTCCCCAAAGGGACCCAAGCACTGTATAATCACAGTAGCCCTGCTAAGGTGGCCAGGATCATCACACACTACCATAACATGTAGTTCTACCCCCGAGAGTTGAGATTTTTTAACAAAAAAATTGACATTGTAGACGATTGCTTCTACATTTCCTTCATGGGCCGTTTGAGAATAATGCTGATGAATTCACTGCTGCTTAATATCTAAGGGCTCAGTTCATGTAATGCTGTGTTTGTTATCCCATCAAAATGAATGTGGAGGTACAGTGTCAATGCTTGGTAGATTTTGCTTTTCAGTAGTAAAATCCCACTTGATATGCTTGAGGATGAATGCCATTTAGAGAATGTGAAGAGCATGGGCCATTCTCCATGAGGAATTACATTCATATAATATCATGGGAATCCCTATATTAAAGTGGTCTGGCACAGACTTTTGGAAGTGTGTGCAGCTAAATAAAAATGGCAAAGCCTGTATTATATAAAATTATGCAAATATACATGTATATATCCAATCCTTTCAGCCACCACTTTAATATAGTATAGTTACTGACACATGACAAGCAACAGTGTAAAGTTCACTTCAACTGAACCATTTTTGTTGTAGGGTTTTCCTTGGACTCAGGAAAAGGTATCGTTTCTAAAAATGATATGACGTTTGTTTCCGGAGCCCCACGAGCAAACCACAGTGGAGCTGTTGTCCTGTTGAAAAAAGACCCAAACACTCCAAGTGCGCTGACCCTTGAGCACATGTTTGAAGGCGAGGGGCTGGCTTCTTCATTTGGCTATGATGTGGCAGTTGTAGACCTCAACAATGATGAGTAAGGTTTTCCTCTGACTCTTATTTGTGTGTTCCCTCCTTTGTATTGTAGCTCAGGGGAGGGGTTCTGGCTCAGTGGAAGAGTCTCTGCGTGGCATGCAGAAGGTCCCAGGTTCAATCCCCGGCATCTCCAGTTCAAAGGATCAGGCAGTAGGTGACGTGAAAGACCTCCAGTTGAGACCCTGGAGAGCCGCTGCCAATCTGAGTAGACAATACTGACCTTGATGTACCAATGGTCTGCTTCAGTATAAGGCAGTTTCATGTATGTTCACATGTCTCTTCTTTTGTAAAGTGGAAAAATGAGCTGTTCCTTGTTAATTGGGAAAGATTTAAATAAACAAAAGAAAAAATATTAATGAACCTTGAAGCTGCGTTCCAAGAAGTGCTGTAATTTTTTTTTTGTACTTTCCCCTTTCCGTTTTACATAATCTGAGTTAGTTCTTTTTACTACAAAGAGTATATTAATGGTACATTAACCGTCAGAGAGAATGTTTCTGATATATCTCAAAGATCCTATGGCGGCAATTCTGAGAACATTTTTCTAGAAGTAAGCCCCACTGAATAAAATAGGGCTTACTTTTGAGTAGACCTTCTCCCTAAACCACCCTTATCTTTCTCCTAATGAGAGCCAGTGTAGTCTAGCTGGACTAAACTTTGGATTCAAGAATCTTTTCTCACACTGGGCTTTGGACAGGTTACATTTATATGCCTGATTCCATGTCTGCAAAATTGGAATACTATTGTAAAAACAGCCTATATATCTGGTGTGTGTGTATAATTTATAGTCTGCCTTTCTCACTGAGACTCAAGGTGGATTACACAGTGTAAGTCAAAGGAACATCCAATAAACCACGTAATAGGATTAGAAATCTGAAACTAAGCAAAAATTTGAGGCAAATCTGAAACAAAGCATAAGTATTATGACATGTGAGATGCAAAAATTACATGGTAGGATATGTACAGTAACAGATAGCATGTACAATACTCAGTGATATAGTCCACAGTCCCCTTCCCTTTTATAGTGCTTATTTCTGAACTGTTCCATTATAGTATAGTCCTGTGTAAGAATGCCCTTCTGAATAATTCAGTTTTGAATAGTTTGTGTTCTATTACCTGTGTAAGAATGCCCTTCTGGATAATTCAGTTTTGAATAGTTTGTGGAATGCCATAATGTGGGGGTCTTCTCACCTATTCATTCACACTGATGGGCTTTGCAGGCACAAAATGCACAAAGACCACAAAAAAGTAAACAGAATGCCAATAAATATACTTTGTAAAATACCATAGAACTTAGTAAGTAAAATGTTCTGGTCATTTTCTCCTTGAATCTACTAAAATAGCTTAAAAGGAACCTTTCTGAGTTGCTGCTTCTCACTGTGTTGTATACTGTTACGGTTGCCTGGTCATACCTTTATCCCAGCAGGGCGCCCGGGGTCTTCTGACATGCATGCAAAGCGTGTGCGCCATGATGACATCACCTGGAAGTGAAGTCACTGCGTCAGGCAATTTGTTCAGGAGACACTAGCATTTGGGTAAAAAACTCTATGGTCATCGTAGAGTTTTTACCCAAATGCTAGAGCATCCCTCGCCTGATGTGCCTAGCGTGATGACATCACCTTTGGGTGATGTCATTGCGCTGGGCACATTGGGTACAACAGGGCTCTTTGTGGCTGAGACTTCCCCCACCGGCCACCTGGTCAGTGGTGGATTGGGCCCCCCAAAAGTGGGTAACCCCCCTCCCCCATCAGGGGGATGGCAACCCTATATATTGTATTGAGTTATTCAGTGATCGCTAATATACTTTTGTTGGTTTCTTTCCCCTTCTTAGTTGGCAGGATATAGTTGTTGGTGCCCCTCAATATTTTGACAGGGATGGAGAAATTGGTGGTGCTGTGTACGTTTATATTAACCAACAAGGCAAATGGGAAGGGGTAAAGCCGATTCGGCTCAATGGAACCACAGACTCCATGTTTGGAATTGCAGTTGAAAGTATTGGTGATGTTAATCAAGATGGCTATTCAGGTAAGGAGTCCGGAAATCAGCTTATGCTCTGTTCACTAGCACTGAAGAGAAAATACAGGGAGTTTTTGTGTATGGGTGTGTTTCACATTCACAGTTGTTGAATCCAACAAAAACTGTTTTGGTGGTGGTACAAATTCCTTTTTTTAAAATAATGATACAGTTCATTTATTCTGAAAATATAGCCTTACAAAATTTATGTCAAAAATGGTAGCACTCTAGTATACCTTGTTCCTGTTGCGTTGATTTAAAACCACAACAGTCTCAAATTTGTTATTTTATGCTTCCTACCATGACCAGTTTCTATAAACACAATTTAGAGTGTCTTATTTGGACAACTGAATGATAAACAAGCATTGCTTTAAAATCATTAGTTCCGTTTTTGAATGCCTGTGTTTTTTATTTGAAAAAAACAGATATAGCTGTGGGAGCTCCGTATGACGGTTTTGGCAAGGTGTATATATATCATGGGTCCAACAACGGAATAAATATAAAACCAGCACAGGTAATAAAAGAGAGCGTCTGTTTCTCTGAACTCCCTTACACATATACCCAATGTCCTAAACAGCTGACCTTCTCTTTGCCTTTGTGTGTTTGTTTCTATTCCTTCCAACCTTGCACCCTCTTCATGACCCCATAAATCTGCTAGCATTTTTGGTGAGGGGGGGACAGACTTCCATCAATGCTTGCTTCCTTCCTTTCTTCCTGGAGGTCTAATTCAGCTGCCTTTCTCATATGCTTCTTTCTTCCCCTGCACTCTTCCACACTTTCTATGGTTTTCACTGGGAGTCTGGGACCACAGCTCAGGCTTAGAGAAAACAGCAGCAATAAAGTATCAAGAAATGGAATTAGATGTTCCAGTGGCCAGTGAGTGAAGTTCAGTTCTGTATTCATTCAGTACAAAGGCTGCCATCCTTACATTTCACTTGATTAAAACTACCCTTCATAGAAGGTATAAGCAGCCTAACTTGTTGGAAGACTCAGTCCTGTGCATTTCCCTCATGATATTTTTACTTTTTCTCCTAGGATTCCCAAATTACTTGGATATGTATATATGAAAATGACCTCTAAAAATATAATGTTCTCATCCTCCCTCAACCTTTTAAATTACCACTGATTCTACTATTCTTATTTTATAAGGTTTATGCAGACAGAAAATCTGAAACAGTTACCGGTATCTCTTCATCCATAAACTCTTGAAAGTGTGCAAATCAATCATAACAGCTTACAATTTCAGTAGGAAAGAGCCAGAGTCCAGCAGCACCTTAAAAACTAACAAAATTTGTGGCAGGGTATGAGCTTTCGTGAGTCACTGCTCACTTCTTCAGATATTTCAGAAATTGATGCTGATGAGAGAGACGCCTGACTAGCTCTTGGTGAGGAATGCTTGTCTACTTTCCAGAGCCCTACGGCTCTGTAGGATTTGACTGCTCACGGTTTCCTACTGAATTTACAACTCTCTTTTCCTGCTTCCATTGCTCTTAGTTTCCTTATTCCTTTCTGTGCACCCATCTTGTTTGATTCCTCCCCCCACCTCTGCCTAGTGCATCTTATTTACAGAATCTTCTTTTCAGGGATGAAGTAATTTAATCAGTAGTTTAATTAGTCAGGTTCAAGGTTTTGGTATCGAGCGGTCTGGGACCAACATATCTGTGGGACTCTCTCCTCCAGTATGTCCCTGGGAGAGCTTTGTGCTCTTCTGATAACAATATGCTGGTGATCCCTGGGCCTACTCAGTGCTGGCCCCAACCTGGTGGAACTCTCTTCCAAATGACACCAGGGCCCGGAGGGATCTTATGCAATTCCGCAGGGCCGGTAAGAAAGAGATGTTCTGCTATGCTTTTGGTTGAGGGCAGCAACGGGTTTTCCCAGGCTGGCACCCTCCCCTGCATTTCTGTCCTGAGTTCCCTCTCCCCTTGCCCAGGAAATGGCCAGGTAGTCCAGAATAGGGTTAGACAATTTACAGGATGCCATCTTGGATCTTTTATTCTGGCTTCTTAGTTTTTAGCAAATTGTATATTGAATTTTAATGTTTTGTGTACTTTTATGGCATTCTGCTCCTTTGTACATTGCCCAGAGCTCAGCATAAGCTGGGATAGGGTGATTAATGAATTGAATTAATAATAGTAATAGTAGTAGTCGTAATAATAATAATAATCATCATCTAATGCAGTTCGTCATAATAGCTTGTATACTCCTGGTTTTGTTTCAGATTCTCGATGGCAAAGCCAATGACATCTCGTTCTTTGGTTATTCTATTACTGGAAACATGGATCTTGACAGAAACTCCTATCCTGATATTGCTGTTGGATCACTTTCAGATTCTGTGTCTGTTTACAGGTGTGTTCCCTGCTCTCTTCCCTATTATTCATTGGGTTGCTTGAGTAAAAAGGGGCTGAGAGGCAGTTAAGACCCAATCTCTAGATCATTCATGGAGGGACTGTCTATTTCTCACTTACTGTCACATTTGCACACACAGTGGTGTGCAGATGTTGGCCTCGGAAGTCAATAGCAAGTTACTGGCAGCACTGAGGGAGGGAGGGAGGATGTGTATAACAGAAGATGGCAGTGACATTCTCCTTTCCAGTGTGGTTACCTGATGTTTCGAGTGTGCCGTAACACAAAGTGTTGGCAAAGATGTGTGAGTCACACAATTGCATATTGTCACACGAAAATGTGTGAGTCAGAGGCTGACTCTGCTTTTCTGAACCTTCTTCTAGGCTATAATTCTGGCAGTCAGCAGAACAGGTGACAAGCTCATGTCTTGGAATCTACCACTTCATACTACAAAGGAGGATCATGGTGTTTTTGGGGGGAGGGGGGAGTTCCCACACGCTGTAAGCTAATCTTTCATGAGGAAGAAAAGGTTAAAATCTTTCCCTCCTTACATTTACTTTTTTGTATGCAGAGATCTTTTTATACGTGAGTTACCACCTGCAGTTTGCAGTGGTGTAGTCCACATGCAGATTTGCCACCTTATCCGTGAGAGCTCAAATCCACTGCTGTAGGGAATCATTATTAAGATTTTTCCTGTCTTCTGTGCATAATAAATAGGAGAAGAGGGAATGGGAAGTCACAGTTCCATTCTCCATGCAGTCATTTGGCTTTTGTCTATTGTGCTAAGTTTTTTTTTTTAAATTAAAATGATCTACTATTTTATTTGTCACCAGTGAAAAAGAGAAACTTGGAATGCCTTGATTAGCAATGCTAATCAATAAGAAAGCATGCTGTCTCTGCCCCTCCATAGCCCTGTGAGGAAGGCCTAGTGATGCTTTTACAATTGATCAGAGTAGCTGGTTTCCTCTTTTTATGGTGCCAATCAATGCTCCCTCTAAGCTGTGGAGTCTTGTGAGCAAAAATTCTACTTTGTGAGCTACTGGCATTAAAGCTGTGAGCGAGCGATTTGGCTACTGCATAAATTAGTTTGCTCTGGAGCCATCCTTCCTGAGGTAAGTCAAAAAAATGTGTGAGACAGAGGCTGAAAAACTGAGCTAGCTCACCCTAACTCAGCTTAGAAGGAACACTGGATAACTGTAATAATTTCTTCCCCTCAAATATACCAGATCGAGGCCGGTGGTAAGCATTAAGAAAACTATCGAGATATCTCCAGACAAAATTGACCTGATGTAGAAACCAATGTGGAGATTCCTGTTGGGTAATTCTAAAATCTTCATGTTAATCTGGCAATGTGAGAATGAGTGAGGCTGCCAAGTTTCCCACACTGTTGTAGTAGCCCAAGTACAGGGCTTATAGCAAGTATTTTGGCTGTCAAGAATGGGCCCCGAAATAGACCATGATTTCTGATTTACTCATGAAAGTGCAAGGATTTTTAACAAAATATTTACCCTACTGAACTTTTTAAAGTAAATTCTGTGCTCTTGAATTCCTGCAGCATGAATGTTAAAGCATGTTTTGAATATACCGCGAATCCGAGTGACTTCAGCCCCCCAATAAGTAAGTTATATTATCATACTTGCATATCACTGAGTTCTGTGGGTGAATTCCAATAATCTGTGTTCTGATCCTATTCTGGTACATGTTTGTGTGTGGACACATTTATTCCATAAGTATCATGTGGAGTCTCATAGTGGGTGTCCACATGAAGACGTCATGTTTTGAGGGTGGATTATTGTTAATGTACAGTTTCACAGATACTGTGCTAATCATCACATAATTACCTGAAGAAGACAAGCAGCCTGAATAGTCCAGCTTAGCCGAAGCTCATCAGAACTTGAAAGCTAAGCAGGGCTGGCCAGAGATAGTATTTAAATGTGAGACCACCAAGGAAGACTGGGGTTGCTAGGTGTAAGAAGACAATAGCAGATCTCCTCTGCTTTTCTCTTGTCTTGAATGCCCCACAGCTGGGGGTCACCAGAGTACCTTATTAATTACATCAATATATAGAACGACAGATGTACCTGAGGGACCGCCTTACCTCACATGTTCATAGTGGGTGTCCACATGAAGACGTCATGTTCTGAGGGCGGATTATTGTTAATTTACAGTTTCACAGATACTGTGCTATTCATCACTTAATTTCCTGAAGAAGACAAGCAGCCTGAATAGTTCAGCTTAGCTGAAGCTCATCAGAACTTGAAAGCTAAGCAGGGCTGGCCAGAGATAGTATTTAAATGTGAGACCACCAAGGAAGACTGGGGTTGCTAGGTGTAAGAAGACAATAGCAGATCTCCTCTGCTTTTCTCTTGCCTTGAATGCCCCACAGGGGGTCACCAGAGTACCTTAATAATTACATCAATATATAGAACAACAGATGTTTAAGAAGGTGTGTCAGTGAGCATGCATATGTGTGAGACCACTGTGTCTGTGCAGTTCCACCTGCTGTGATGTTACACTGATATTGTAGATGGATAAGGCAGTTCAAATATGTATGTATTTATTATATCTCAGTGCATGCTTTCTTAAACAAAGAAGCCTCAGTGAAGCTAACAGTAATACAGTGGGCTTAAACAACATAAATGACAATCCTATACAAGCTATTTCTAATAACAGTTAAGCTAGAAAGGAATGACATTTATTTATTTATTATGTTTATTAATTTACTTTCTAGACTGCCCTCCCCCTGAAGGTCTCAGGGCAATGTACAGCATATTAAAACATACAATATTTAGTTAAAAACATCAACAGCCAGTAGTTCAGTAAACCATCTACAATGCTGTCTCTGATGGCAGTGCAGTATATAATTTCTTCCTCCATGGGGCAGGGTCATTGGCCGGATGAGATGGAAAAAACTTAGCTGTCCTCAACCATAAGCCCAGTGGAGCATCTCTGTCTTGCATGCCCTGCGGAACTGGACTAGGTCCTGCAGAGTGTGGATGTCTCTGGGCAGAGAGTTCCATCAGGCCTTCTTGGCTCTGGTAAAGGACAGCCGGACATCTTTTGGGTCGGGGATCACCAATAAGTTTTGATCTTGTGAGCACAAGGCTCCTCGGGGGACATACTGGGAGAGGTGGTCCCGCAAGAACATTGGCCCCAGTCCCTTTAGGGCCTTAAAGGTTAAAACCAGAAGCTTAAAGCAGATCCAGTGTTCAACTGGGAGCCAGTGCAGCTGGCAAAGCACTGGTTGAATGTATGCTGACACGGGGGTACCCACGCCACTGCATTCTGGACCAGCTGCTGTCCCCCAAAAAATGCCTACCAGAATTCAAATATGTTAACTAATTATTTTTTAAAATCCAGAAGCAAAATGGCCTCCTGAACATCTCAAGGGAGAGAGTTCTGTTATGTGAGTGCCATCACTGAGAAGGTTATTCTTGGAAAACTAACATTCACCACTGCTGGCACTTGGAGCCTTTGGTGCTGTCTGTCACTGTGTCCCTGCAATAACTTAATATTATGTCTTTAAACATGCTCAGGGTTGCTGTACGCTGTCCTTCTGTGACGGGCTGCTGTGTCGGGGTGGGGAGACATGATGTGGGTAGGACAGACACTTGCAGCAGACGGACACTTGCAGTAGGGTTCCATCAAAATAAAGAGGCGTTGTCCTTCTAGCCATCCCCAGACTTTTATTAACAAATCCATTTATACAGCATTGGTATACTGCAGGCAGAGAGTTCACCTCCCTCCCATTTCCCGGGGTGCAGGCAGAGAGTTCACCTCCCTCCCATCTGCTTACCTTCACTAGCCCTGACAGAGTTTCCTTTATTCCTGCCTACCCTGGGGTGTGCACCCCCGATGGAGTTGCCTTCACTCCCTTGATGCCCCCCAGCTCCTCTGCACTACCTGCTTGAGCGCTTGTCCCCAAAATTATCCCATGTACCCATTCCCTTGGGCTCTCAACCCCAAAGGCATTCCCTCTCCCTGCATTGTAGCAGCAGGGATCAGCCAGCCTTGGAGTTCCTGGACATACGCTTTTGGGGGGCAGTGACCCACGTCTCTGCCTCCAGGTCTCTCTGGGGAATCTCCCAGCCCATCTCCTCCACCCCATCCATGGGCCCTTGCTCCTGGCCTGTCACACCTACCAACTTGCATTTTACTGTAGCAGGGCCTTATGCACCAAGCACAGTACGGAACCGAGTGGATTAATGCACAACATCTGTTGGTATGGCATCACGTCCAGTAACAATTATCTGGAATTAGATATCTATAGATTTTACCTGTTGGTTAGCATGTGACTTTTTCTGCAGGTTGCATAGTTCAGAATACAGCCCTCACAATGTCTTACCTTACTATTTCTGGTGGTTTTGCTTTGTTCCTCCATCCCAACCCCTGCAACCCTCCCAGCTCTGAACTATACGTTTGACGTGGAAAATGAAAGGCGGCGATTAGGTTTGCCGTCCAGAGTGCAATTTGTGGAACGCCTCTCCGATCAATTCAGTGGAAGTGTGACTCTGGCGGGACAGAACAGGCAAGAGTGTGTGACCAATAAGATCGTACTACAGGTACGACAAGTGCAAATGCAAGTATTGATCCATTGGAATGTTTCCCCTTCCTTGTGTTTTTAGTTGGATTTTGGGATACCTCATGGGTCTGTGGCTCATGTGCCTCAAGAGGCTCAGGAAGTGGGAATCTGAGGCACAGGTGGCTGTGGCAGAGAGACAGGCCTACGCTCCTGCCTGCCTCTTCGGCACTGTATTCCCTCCTGCTCTTCAGCCTGGTGAACCAGACACAAACCATCCCAAGCAAGCATGGTCTAATTGTTGGACTACGATCTGGGAGGCCCAGGTTCAAATCCCCACTCTGCCATGGGAGCTTGCTGGGTGACCTTGGGCTAGTCACACACTTTCAGCCTAACCAGCTCATAGGGCTGTCGTGGGGATAACATGGAGGGGCGGGAAAAATGAAAATTAATTTGGGTCCCCACTGTGGAGAAAAGTAGGATATAAGTGAAGTAAATGAGCATATGTGTTTTTGGCATGACTGTGTAGATACTTGAGACAGACAGATTAGTTTCTGCCTCTCCCTAAGTCATAGCATTCTCATCCTAAAAATAAGCATAGCTCACCACCTAGTGGTGCCAAAAAAAGCTACAGCTTTAGCAGCCAACAATCCCTTCCGGGATCTCCTGCCAGAGGATAATTAATTAGTTTCCCTAAGTGCAGCCAGTGAGAGCTGATGGAATATTAGAGAGAGAAAGCTGGAAAAGAGCAGTTGAGAGAGTATTTGGGAATTGGCAGCTAGGGAGTTGAGAGCAAAAAGAGTGTCTCTGGTTGAGTGAAACTGTGGAGAACAGCTGCTTAGAGCTAGCTGAAAAGAGTCAATTTTGTATTGTGATGAAGGATCCCAATTGTGGGAATAGGGAAACAGTTCAAAAGTTCAATTGGAAATGAATAGTAACATCTACCTTATTTTCTTCAATGTTATGTTCAAACCACAAATAAAAGTTACTCCTTGTTTATTTAAATCAGTGGGCTGTGTGTCTCAGGGAAAGAAACACCCATACGAGTTTATATGTGTGCGCGCGCATGTGTAAAATAAGATACGAATAAATGGTAGCAACATGTGAATGGAACAGCATCTGAGCCCCCAACCCCAATCACTCAGTGAAGTGTGAAGCTTGAGGGCCTGTTAGTAAAGGGGGCTGGGGTATCCTGTCTGCTGATGTCTGTGTGAGTGAGAGAGAGGACCGGAGGTGTGAAATGGTCGTGGCTCCCTAGAGAATTTAAAAGAGACGAGAAGGGTAGCAACGTCCTGGACCTAAGAGAGAGATGCAGAGGGTGGTAGGCACTCTGTGTGAATAGAAAAGGGGCATCGTAGTACCGTAACAGCTTTGTGGCACTGTTTCACCCTTTGGGCCAAAACTGAGGCACACACGGGGCTTTTTTTGTAGAAAAAGCCCAGCAGGAACTCATTAGTATATTAGGCCACACCCCTGACAGCACAGCTCATTAGCACATTAGGCCACACCCCCATGCCTTCCCTTGGCTTGCCCAGGCAAGCTGGCCCTTGGACAGGCTGGGGAAGGCACGGGGAGGTATTTAAATGCCTCCCCGATCCTTCCAGGACCCCCCTGGCCCATCCACCTCAGATTTGCCGGGGGGGGTGTCACTCTCCAGGCCTTCCCTCTGTAGCCACGCACGTAGAGGTTTTGGCTGCAGTGGGTGTGACCAACTCTGAAGCCAGCCGGAACTCCGTTCCTGTGCA
>NW_015163605.1:645097-672898 GCF_001447785.1 Gekko japonicus | reverse complement strand
TCCTGCCCAAAAATAGCCCTGGGCTCACACAACACCAAAAGGTTGGCCACTATCAGAATGACTTCTAGGGATTCATTACAGTTTAAAGGCATGGTTCCCTCTGGCAAATCGCACATGCCTGATGGAACGTTAAGTTCTAAAATGAGAATTAGAAATAGAAACTCTTCAGTTTGGGGATGCTGCTACAGAGGCTTGACTTAGGCTTGGTTTACATGTTACAGTCGCAGAATGGATGTTATCAGACATTAAGGCTGCGGTTACACGCACCAGTTAAAGCGGAGGGGAAGCGATTTCCTCCGGAGGAATCTGACACGCAGTTGCGAGATCACACACCCCTTTGTAGCTGCGGGCTCAGCCTGTCACTGTGTGGTCAGATGCAACTGCTGGTGAGTTGTGGTTTTTTGGCCATTTGTTTCCCATGTGCATAAATGAGGAATCGCACCTCCGCATCGAGGGCCCCCTATGGGTATGCAGTGATGCGCATACTGTGAATGGGGGGGGGGATGGCACCGAGCCGGGATGGCCTGATCAGCCCATCCTCATCCTGATGGCATGCATGCGTGCTTGCCCAATCAGACAGGGGAAAGTCCGTCCATGGCCTGTCGTAACCCGTTTACTACCGGATTTTCTCTGGTGTCTTTTTACTCTGCTTCTGCGGTGGAGCAGCACGGGTTGCCGGCGACTGTGGGATGCTTCCCAGGTGTTGCTGTCTGATCGCGCCCTTTAGATCCGCCGGGCATTCACACCTATGTCGCGTGTGATCGCAGCCTAAGGCTTGAGTAAGGGAAAACTTGCCACAGAAGTGTCACTTCTTATAGTGAAAATAATGTGGGTTTGTGCTACCTGAGAAAGGTACCTGTGTTATACATTCCACATCAAAAGCACACGCATCACCAGACATGGGCTTTATCTGTGCCTTTAAGGCGTAATGTGAGTAATGCTCTCTTTTCATCAACATATTTTCATTCTCCTTGTGTTGCAAACTGATGTGCCTTGGCAACACTGGTGTTGCAACCCGTTGATGTGATGCAGGCTGTGACTACACAACATTCAAAGCCTTTGCTTAGTAATGTAACAAGTCTGAAGATCAGGTTGCTAGTTGCAGGCCCAAGGGGGATTTCCTCACGGGGTACTAATTGAGTATTCTTTCAATATTCCTTAGGACAAAATTAAAGATAAACTGCGTCCTATTCCTGTAACGGTCGGCGTTGCAATTAAAGGGTCTGAATCCAGTGTTCAACCCAGCAGGAGGCAAGGAAGGTCACTTCCAGATCTTGTTCCAATTCTAAACTCAAATGAACCGAAAACAGTTAATTCAGAAGTAAGTTGTTTGTTATTAGATATTGATTTATTCCAGTCTGTTTTGGTTATGCTTAGGGTTGCTAATTCCAAATCGGGAAGTTCCTTGAGATTTGGGGGTGGAGCCTGGGGAGGGCGGAGTTTGGAGAGATGAGGGATGTGATGCCATACAGTCCACCCTCTGAAGCTGCTGTTTTCTCCAGAGGAACTGATCTTTGAAGTCTGGAGAGCAGTTGCCATTCCATAAGAACTCCAGCCCCCCCACCCCACCCTGCCCCATGAAGGCAGGCAGCCCAAAAACGTATGCCACACAGAAACAGAGAGAGACACACACATAGAGAAAGAGTTACCTCAGCCACTTATTCTGCCTTTATTATCTGTTCTTCAAAATCTGTTTTCTTTGTGTGCAAAAAGTTCTAAGAAAAACATGAACCTTTATTTTCCCTGCAGACCTGCTCCTCCCCTTTTGCAGAAGGGTGCAGCAGTGTGTAATTAACACAGCAACGGTGCATAACCTGACTGAAGTATAGATAAAGGTTTATTTAGGAACTAACATAAAGGTAAAGGTTCCCTTGCTCGAAAGCCAGTCGAATCCGACTCTAGGGTTGCGGTGCTCATCTCCGTTTCAAAGCCGAAGAGCCAGCGCTGTCCGAAGACGTTTCCGTGGTCATGTGGCCAGCATGACTAAACACCAAGGTGCACGGAATGCTGTTACCTTCCCACCGAAGTGGTACCTATTTATCTACTTGCAATTTCTTGCTTTCAAACTGCTAGGTTGGCAGGAGCTGGAACTAGAGACAGGAGCTCACTCCGTCATGCAACATCCGGGTCTCGAACTGCTGAACTACTGACCTTCCACAGCCTGCAGTTCAGCGTCTTAACCACTTGAGCCACCGCAGCTCCAGAAACTAACATTCTTGATAGTTAAGAGGAGAGGCTGGGCAATAAAGAATAGTGCTCAACAACTAACAAGCCATCTCACTGGCTGCCCCAGTGGTTTCCCAGATGCAAATGTTAACTGGAGCACTGTAGAACAGGACCATCAGTGAAGCAGGTCTTATGCTGGCTCTGACTTCATGGTAGAAATAGTAATTTGCTTGGGGAAGGGAAGACCTGTTAAGCAGGGCTGTGGAATGGAGGCCTATGAAGGATTTGAAATTATTAGAACTTTTAAAATATTTAATACCTGACTACTGAATTTAAATTTTGGGCTCTTTGTAGGTACAATTCCTAAAAGAAGGGTGTGGATCAGACAATATATGCCACAGCAATCTGCAGCTTCATTACAAATTCTGCACCAGAGAAGGAAGTGAAGAGAGATTTGTTTATTTACCAACGTAAGTCTCGTTGCATAAAGTGGTAGCGTCGGAAAAGATAGTGACTTTTGTTCCACTCTGAAATGTTTTGTCCCGTAAGTCTCTAAGATGTGACTCGTTCTTTTTTTGTTTCTAGTGAGAAAAATATTCCGGTGCTTGTCTTGAAAGACCAGAAAGATATTGCCCTTGAAGTTACAGTGACAAACATCCCATCAGATCTAAGACAACCCCAGAGGGATGGGGACGATGCCCATGAAGCTAAATTAATTGCCACCTTTCCAGATAGCTTGACATACTCTGCCTTCAGGGAGTCAAAAGGCTCTCTGGTAAGTATTCTATTTAGATTTTGAGGAAACACAAAGATTCTGTTAAACCTGGTACTGAAGTATCTTTTTTTTTTTTAAAAAAAAATTAGGACAAGCAACTGACATGTGGAGCCAATCAAAATGGCTCTCAAGTAGAATGTGAACTTGGAAATCCTTTCAAAAGAAACTCAACGGTAAGTGGAATTTACTTTTGATAGCTAATACAGAAACGTTTGATTTGGTTGTTTTCTATAGAAAGCTGAGATACACTTTTGTCTGAATTAAAATCAGAGGCACGCTGACAGAGACAGACTGTTATTATGGGTGAGCATTACTAGCCCTCAATAGATCTCATCTGAGTCACCGATCTGGGCATGTCTCCTGATTGGAAGGAACAGGGCCATAGAGGGTGCTGCCATTTCCTCAAGAGGGAGTTATTTCCTTGACTATCTGCACCATGAAGCCCAAGTACCTAAACATACACTGAATACTGACAGTTACTTTGAAGCGCAGAAGTGCCCATTCATAATGAATCCCTTCCTTAAATAATAATTTTTTTTAAACGGTGCTTCTTATCCCCTTTAAGCTCCTTGTCATATAGGTATGCATTTCCCCCCCTGGATGACTTAAGCAGGACAAGAGGGTCAGTGATCTTGAAAAGTCTACCCTGAGCCAGGAGAAACTTGATCTACAGTGTACTATTGTAGTTTGTGCCCTTTAGGATACCCTTCTATAAAATGCATGGTTTTGATGCATAGTTGTGTTTTATCTTCTTGGAAAAAAACGTTTTTCATATGTCTGAAATATATCTTAACCATTCTGCATTTCTTCTTTTTTTAAAAGGTTACATTTTATGTAATTATAAGTACAACTAAAGTTAACGTTGATACGCGGGATTTGGACATTAATCTGAAACTGGAAACGTAAGATCCAAAACCAAATATCCTTCATCAATTTTCTAATGCTGAAATAGTTGTGAAGGCAACTCAGTGAAAATTGTTAATGGCTTTTTTGTAAACCTGAGTCCTGCGTTTCCTTTTTGTTGCAGAACAAGCAATCAAGTTAATTTGGATCCAATTATTGCTAGAGCTAAAGTAGTTATTGAACTGCTCTTGTCGCTGACAGGGTAAGCCTTTTATAGTTAGCATAACAAATCAATGCTCAAGACAGCCTGTTATGACAGTCATTAAAATGTGACGTTTCTTTCCAAACACAGGGTTGCAAAGCCATCCCAGGTGTATTTTGGAGGCAATGTTATTGGTGAAAGCGCTATGAAACATGAAGATGACATGGGGAGCTTGATAGAATATGACTTCCGAGTAAGCCTTTCTCTTAATTTCACATGTAATCATTTCAGAAGGCTAGTCTTGCCAAAAACAAAACAAAACCCCAAACCAAAGGAAAAACCCCAACAAAACCCAAAAACCCAACCTCAACCTGGTAACTAACCTTCATTCTGAATAAGGCAGCTGTTGCATTTTTGTTAGATGGCCTCTGTTCAAATTTGTGTTTTGTACACATAACGTGGACATAAATGTCTACATCTCTGTCCCACTGTGTATGCAGGGTACATGCTTGAAACAAAACTGAGACATGCTCGAAGAGTGGAGTTAAAAGAAATTGAGTAGCCAGGGTTTGGGGCATCCAAAAGGAGATAAATAAAAATCCATTCTGGACCCTGTGAAATTTATGGCCGTGTTCCTTGGATATATTCACAAAATTTCCATGATCGTTGAAGAACAACATGCTTCCATATGGACCAGTTAGTCAGTTAAGATCTTCATCTTTTGCCCCCTGGCTTCCTATCAGTTAAACATTAGGAAGAACTTCCTGACAGTTTGAGAGGTTCTTCAGTAGAACAGGCTTTCTCAGGTGGTGGTGGGCTCTCCTTCTTTGGAGGTTTTTAAGCAGACGCTAGACGACCATCAGAAAGCAATGTTCATTCTATGGAAAAATACCGAAATGGGTATCGCCATTGGAAGCATTCATCAAACCTTCCCTTATCAAGAAGTATGACAGAGAAAGCTATGAGGTATTGTTAGACCAAAAAAACAATCTAAAATCGAAAGAGACCCTCCTTTGTGCTCATGATATTGAGTTGATGTGGTGGGAGAACTTATAACTTCAATCTAGATTTAATAAAGATGTGTTAACGGGTTTCCAGTCTGTGACTTCAGCGATGGCGGAGGCTCTCCCCTGAAGCAGGGGTGTTGGAGGAGTGCCACCTCAAGTGGCACCCCCAGGTGAGCCTCAGGTTGAGAGGCTCCAAGCCGGGGGCACTTGAGGGGCGACGTCTTCGATGGCTCGAAGCCGGAGAATTGAGGCGCTCCTTTTGCCCCATTCGGTCCACCCCCTGTGAGGCTCGGTTTTTACCGAGCATAGCTGATGCCAGCCGGGACAAGCTAGAAGGTCAGCGAATGAAGCGTGACTAAGAGGTGTCTGCGATCAGACCGTCAATGAATCGGAGAACAAGTTGAGCGAAAAAGTTCTAAAAGTGAGTTCCGACCCCCCCCCTCTAGCGGTGCCGGGAGTGACTCCCAGACGTAAACAAACCGAACTGTGTTTCAAAGAGAGGGGGAGAGGAGAAATAAAAAGCACTCAAGTGTGCCAAAGACTTAGCTTATTTTCGCTGGTAAATTTGCACTTGCTGAAGAAGAGTGAAAAGGGCTCTCTTTAGTATAAATAAACTGAGTTTGATACTTCAAGGAAAAGATGATCTCACACACTAAAAGATGGCTGAGACTGTATAAATGGACAAATAACTTATAGAAACTAGACTCAAATGTATATATTGTTTATTATTAGTATTAATGCTTACTATGGAAAATCTATAAATAAAAGGTTAAAAAAGAAAGCAAGCAATGGTCATTCTGTGAACTTAGGCAAATCATTAGAGGGAATTAAGTTACCTTTGGCCATTTCGAATTAAAGAAGAAGAAGAAAAAAGAACTAAGAATTGTACAGGAGGGCGGAGCACTGTGGGAAGTCGAATTGGGGGGGGAAAGGGAGGAGGGTAGGATGGTTGATGCTAAATACTGGAAATTAGAAAACATCTCAACAAGAGAGGAGATAGCATTCAAGTTGTTAGAAATGGCAGAAATGGATAAACTGAGTTTGATACTTCAAGAAAAATATGATATCACACACACTAAAATATGGCTGAGACTGTATGGACAAATAACGTATAGAAACTAGACTCAAATGTATATATTGTTTATTATTGGTATTAATTCTTACTATGGAAAATCTATAAATAAAAGGTTAAAAAAAAGAAAGCAATGCTCATTCTGTGAACTTAGGCAAATCATGAGAGGGCGGGCGGGAGGGCTGCATCAATGCTTAGTTCTTGTGGCCCTTTCTTACATGTCCAGGGAAATGTCAATTGCCACTTTGGGGTCAGGAAGCAATTTTCTCCAGGCCAGTTTGGTCGGGGATCCTGGAGGGTTGGGTTTTTTTACAATCTTCTGGGCATGGAGCAGGCATCACTGGGGTGTGTGGGGGGGTGGTAGTTGTGAATTTCCTGCATTGTGCAGGGGGTTGGACTAGATGGCCCTGGAGATCCCTTCCAGCTCTATGATTCTATGACCCTCAAAGCTCTGAGGCTTACTGCCTTTTCTATTCTGATACCCGGCCACTATCATTTTTATCATTTAGACATAAAATGAGGCCCTTTCTATTTGCCTCTGCTTTTAGTAACGTTTAGTATTAACTGACGGCAAATCTGTTCCTTATTTATGGTCTTCCTATACTGCTGTCATTCTTTATTTCATTGACAGTGCAATGCGAAGCAGAGCTACACCCTTCCAAGTCTACTGAAGTCGGTGGGCTTAGAAGGGTATAAGTCTGCTCACAGTTGCACTGTTAATTACCTTATTGTTGTTGTTTTTTAATGGAGCCGAGCACTTTATTTGGAAAGGCAGGATATAAATGTATTAAGTGCATTAAATAATTAAATACATTGTTTTAATGGTTTTGAGAAGTTCTGAGGGGGTTGTTGTGGAAAGGCAAGATAGACATCTTAAGTGATCAAATATTTGAACTTTTGAGAAATGTCTTATTATCTGTTAGGGTGAAATGATGTACTATAGGTGAATAATGAAATCTGAACTCTTCTCCCCCCCCCCCACTCCCGGTACATGAGCCATCAGACAGCCATTGTGGAGTACTACAGTGGTTTAAGTCTTGGACCAGGGCCCGGGACAACCTGGATTAAATCACTGTTCTGTCATGGAAGTTCGTTTGGGCCTGTCGCAGTCTCTCAGCCTAACCGATCTCACAGGGTTGTTATTGTGAGGCAAGACTGGAGGAGGGGGAAAAGATGTGATACGCCACTTCGGGACCCAATTTGGGAGGAAAAACAAGATATATATTAAAAAATAAGCATCAGAAACCGTTAGTACAGGAAGAAGTATTTCAGTCACTGGTGTTCACTTAGTTTTTAGCTTATCATTAAAAAAACATAAACCCTTTGTTATTATGAAAAATGGAATCTGATTGACTAGGTATTTGGAGTAGTTTTTGTAATTTCATTGTAATACTATTTTGTCATGGTAGCCAAAAATTGACCAAAAACCAATATACATTTATAGAAATGTAAGAATTTATGTTTTGCTGCTACATTATTATCATTGCCAAAAAATAACTGCCTGTCAGTATGTAGCTATAAAGTCTACTTTATGAAGAGAGTAATTTTTTTATTATTCCTGACAGATAACTAACTTGGGCAAGCCGCTTAAAACATTCGGCACTGCTTCCTTGGATATCTCGTGGCCCAAAGAAATTAAGGGAGGCAAGTGGCTATTGTATTTGGTGTCAATAAACTCCAAAGAATTAGGAGAACTTCAATGTGAACCACGACAGGAAATAAACTCTTTAGGAATTAAGGTAAAGTAGTGTTCCCTGTCTTTATACTTTTGAATTATATTTGTTGACCCATTGATACAGCAAGATTTCCTTTTTAAAAAAGCAAGCCAGATGATAAGGCAAAAGTCAGAGTGGATTGCTTCTTGAATAGGGGCAGAACAACTGTAGTTTATATATGTGAGATTGCTGCATTTGTCAACAATTTATAATAAAAAATGCTATACTTACTCCAGAATTAGGTTACAGAATTCAGTATTTCCGCAGTCATGCTCTAAATACTCAATTCTTTAATTCTCTAACACCATTTTTTATTGTTTTCATTTGTTGTACATAATTTTATAGAGAGCTAGTTTGGTGTAGTGGTTAAGTGCGCGGACTCTAATCTGGGAGAGCTGGGTTTGATTCCCCACTCCTCCACTCGCACCTGGCTGGATGACCTTGGGCAAACCGTAGTTTTGATAAGAGCTTTTCTTGAAAAAGGAGCAGTTTCTGTCAG
This sequence comes from Gekko japonicus, assembly GCF_001447785.1. Taxonomy (NCBI): domain Eukaryota; kingdom Metazoa; phylum Chordata; class Lepidosauria; order Squamata; family Gekkonidae; genus Gekko; species Gekko japonicus. Next base: position 664,619 of record NW_015163605.1, on the reverse strand, counting down.
AGCTCTCTCAGCCCCACCTACCTCACAGGGTGCCTGTTGTGGGGAGGGGAAGGGAAAGGAGTTTGTAAGCCGCTCTGAGACACTTTTTGGGTAGTGAAGGGCGGGGTATAAATGCAATCTCTTCTCTTCTTCTTATAGACATCTAGAAGTTCAAGGAAGAAACGTGAAGTTGCAGAGAAGCAGACGGATAGTAGGTTTTCTTTGTTTTCAGAAAGAAAATACAAGACTTTGGTAAGCACCTACCATAGGCAATTGCCCTTTGCTTTGTGGTCTTTTAACTACCTTTATTTTAGAGACTAGTACAGAACTATGGATAACCAGGATAACATGAGTTTTACTCTTTTATTCTTTTGCAGATAAATGTTAAAATGCTTGATGATGGTTTATGCATAAAGGTTTTTTGATCTATATAATAAATTTAATGAATTGTTGATTAAGTTTATCCAGCCTTCATATTGAACATTTTGTTTAAAGCATCCTTCTAAAACTGTCTTTGAAATCTATTAAAATCCTGTGGATCCTTGAAGACTAATAATTTTATTGTAGCTTAAGCTTTTATTGATTCAGACCCCACTGTGTTTCACGCATGAGGTGTGATGAAGTGGCCTCAGATCTACAAACCGTAACAATGAATTGTTGGTCAATAGCTTTGTTTGGGGAAGGCCTGTGGCTCAGTAGTAGGGATTCTGCTTTACATGCAGAAGGTCCCAGGTTCAATCCCTGGCATCTCCAGTTAAAAGGATTGAACAGTAGGTGATGTGGAAGACCTCTCTGCCTGAGGCCCTGAAGAGAGCTGCTTCCCATTAGAGTAAACAGTACTTACTTTGATAGACCAAAGGTCAGACTCCGGGTAAGGCAGCTTAATATGTTCAGGTGTAAAAATTTTGGATGCTGTAAGAAGAAAGCCTGGAAAGAACTTTTGGCTTGTTTGTGCAGTCCTCCTAACCTGCTGTCAGCTATTTAAATACTTCCTGGTTTGTGGCAAGCCATGGGCTGCTATTGTATCTGAAATTATATCCTAATGTTTGCACTTTCCCTCCCAATCTAGGGTTGCCAGTCCCCAGGGGAGCAGGGGATCCCCTGATTTCTTCAGCTCATGCCTGCTGCCGGCCAGCTAGCCAGCAGGGGGAAACCTCGTCCCCAACAGCCACGAACCCGCGCCACGTCTCCAATGTGATGACATCATACGGAAGTGACGTCATCATGCTGGGGGATGTTCCACGGCGATGGTCTGGTTTTGGGGCAAAATTCTATCGTTTGAGCCCAGTCACGCTGGGGGATGTTCCACGGCGATGGTCTGGTTTTGGGGCAAAATCTATCGTTTGAGCCCAGTTTTGCCGTAGAGTTTGCCCCCAAAACACAGCATCACCACAAGACATCCCCAGCGTGATGACGTCCAAAAACCAGAGCGTCACCACAAGACATCCCCAGCGTGATGACATTTCTGCATGACATCATCATGTCAGGGACATTGCGCACGGCAACATTGCCCTGTCCCCCCACTCCTGGAAGGCTCCCCCCCACCTCCCGCCAGGGTGAGGTAAGGACCTGGCAACCCTATTCCGATCCGGATTTCAAACTGAGAACAAACTGCTATTTATGACTCTGCTTTGCACAATATATAGCAGGCCAGTTCAGATACCACAAACTACAAAGCATCTGACTCAAAGAGGGATTGTGTGAACAAGCAAACTCAAAACTCCTTCTAGGCCCATTCCGATAGTGCCTAAGCTGCAGGATGTTTAATTCTTTGTTTCTTTGCTACAAGAGACGCATACTGTTATCCCTCAGGAATATGTCTTTAAAGAGCAAAGCCAATGAAAGGGAAGCAGTGACATTTTGTTGAAATAAGTGCCAAGGCTTATATGATTTGCATTATTATATCCTAATTTTTATTTTTCTCTTGCCCAGTGGTTCTGGTGAAAGTTGGATCTGAATCCTTCACCCCATTAGTAGCTTAGCAGTTAATAAAATTATACAGTTTCTGCAGTGTTCTTTGGGGCTTTCTCAAGGCTATAGAAGTTGGCGAATAAACACATTTTGTCAATCTGCTTTGAAATATGTATTTTTAAGCTCTTTATGTATTCAATGCAGGATTGTAATAATGGCGAGGCAAACTGTGTCGTCATAAGCTGTCCCTTGCAAGATCTGGACAGTAAGGCATCTGTCGTGTTGCGCTCAAGACTGTGGAACAGCACTTTCCTAGAGGTATCTTCCATGAACGTATTCTGTTACAGGTTTGCGTCAGCTCTTTTTATTGGTTCTAATATTAAACGTATCTTTTGTTTTTTCTCACCTCGCACCAGGAATATTCTAAACTCAACTATGTAGATGTTCTCCTTAAAGCTAAAATAAACATTGCTGCTTCTGCAGATAATATTAAGCTACTAAATGAAGCTACTCAGGTAAGTCTGCCATGTTTATTTTTATGATATTCACAGCTGATGATACACAGTGGAAGCTACATCCTTGTAGGAAATGAACAGAGTCCATGTAGCTAGGAATTTGCTAGCACCGAGTTTCTGATTCTGTTCAGCCTCCAAATGTTCATGTGCCAGTTGCTACACTAGGCCTTATTTCCTAAATGTGTTTTCAAATATCTGCTTTTTGAATGCTGCTGCTGCGAACTGATAGAAACATTTTAGATCAGAGGTTCTCAGACTTCAATAACCGCAATACATCCATTTTGATTTAAACTGTTTTGCCCACCCAAGTCTCCTCCTCCTTCCTCACGAGCACCCACCACTCACTCAACAGCTCCATTCAAAGTTCATATGGCAAACTTTATGTCCCATGCCCATCTCCATCCTCTCACATTCTCAGAGCAATACTGCAAGAACTGTATTGGCTATATTTTAAAATGAAATTTAGGTAAAAAATATTTCTACCACCTGTGCTTGGCCTACCAGGTAGGGTTGCCAACCTCTAGGTGGGGCCTTGAAATCTCCCAGAATTATGACTGATCTTCAGACTTCAGAGGTCAGTTCCCCTGGAGGAAATGGCAGCCAACCCTGGAGGGGTGGACTGCATGGCATTATACCCTGCTGAGGTCCCTACCCACCCAAACCTCACCCTCCTCAGGCTCCAACCCCAAATCTCCAGGAATTTCCCAACCTGGAGCTGGCAACCCTACTGCCAGGTCAGGCCTCATATGATAACTGATTCTATAGGGGCCACAACTCAAAAGGCCCTGACGTAATATCTGATCAACTTTGCCCCTTGATTGGAAGGGACTCTACACTGCACACAGTAGGGATCTTCTTTATTAGTTAATAACTTCTAGAGGGCAGCTGAGCAGGGCTGGGTAGGAGTCTGGTCAGAGGGCAGCTGAGCAGGGCTGGGTAGGGGTCTGGTAAATTTTTCAGAGCTACTCTAAGAAATAAACAAAAATCTTTCAGTATTTATTTGAAAAACAACCATTGGCTATTACTGTCTGTGGACGCAGAGTTGTGTCTCTCTGCAAAACAGAATGAAAACTGGTTCAATTTTATACCGGAAGTAACTTATGATGACTGCATTACGACTCTACCACCTTTGTGCCAGTCAGCTAATTTAAAATACACAGAGAGCCATGACCATTTCACACCTCAGGTCCTCTCTCTCACTCCCAGAGATATCCACAGACAGGGTAGCCCAGCACCCTTTAATAACAAGCCCCCACTCACAGAGTTATTGCAGTTGGGGCTCAGACATTTCCATTCACACACTGCCACCATTTATTCATATCCTACGATAAATATATAGACAAAGATATTAAAATGTGTGTGTGTGTTTCTTCCCTTAGACCCATAGGGTTAAACAAAAACACGAAGTTAACTTTTATTTAACATAACACTAAAGAAAGTAAGGTACAAGTTACAAAGCCTGGCTTCCACTGAACTTTTGAACTGTGGTCCTATTCCCTCAACTTGGGATCACTTGGTTACAATTTTACTATATTCATCCTGCTCTAAGCAGCTCATCTGCCCAGTTTCCCTCAGTCAGATATCTTCCTTTTCCCCTCTCAACTCCCCAGCTGCCAACTCCCAACTGCTCTTCTTAACTGCTGTTTTCCAACTGCCTCTTCCCAGCCTTCCATCAGCTGTTACTGGTCACTCTTTGGGAGAGGCGGAACCTAGCCTGTCCGTCACAGTATGGTTCCTGGAATCTCAATGGTCTTCAAAAGGAATGAAACTAGGATATGTTACCTGCGCACACTGAAGCTGTCTCTTCCCCCCTTCTCTTTCAGGTACGGGTCACTGTCTTTCCTGCAAAGACAGTAGCATTGTATAAAGGGGTGCCTTGGTGGATCATCTTAGTAGCCATTCTTGCAGGATTGTTAATGCTTGCTCTGTTGGTATTCTTACTATGGAAGGTGAGTTACTTTACTGATCTGCTGTCTAATATTTGCTCACATGTTACTTAAAATGTGCACACAAACTTAAAACTTTTGAATGTTTTTACATATCGGAAAGGGACATAATCAGTGGTGGCATAAATAAATGGTTAAGATGTTTTTATTTCAATCTAATGAATTACATTAATTTTGAATGCGACATTATTTGGGCTTAAAGATATATGGAATTTTTAAATTAATGTGCATTTTTGGGAGAAACTCTGGGTAATGCTGTTTGAATATACAAATATTTTTAACAGACAATCTAGTGCAGAACAACCGTCAGCACTGGGGATATATATGTTCACATGTCTACAAATAGAATAGAGATATGTACAGAATAGAGATATGTACAAGCAGGGGACCTGCAGGAACGTTCAGGGGGATCTCAGTTTGCCCTCTCCCACTATATCATCTTCTCCTGCTTTCTTCTTTCCTCCCCACCTAACTCCCCTCTGTCTTCAGCAGTCCCTCCTCCCTTTCCCTGGCAACCTCTACTCAGGAAAACCATAGCTGAGTTGCACAGTGCCAGCCACTGGTCTGGGGCCAAGCTGGGCCTAGTTTAGGGTTGCCAGTCCCCAGGTCCCGGTGGGGGTTCCCCCAGTTTTCAGGACTTCTGTTTGCTGCTGGCCAGATGGCTGGCAGGGGAAACCTCACCCCCCCAACACCGATGTCACTGTGCAATGTCCCCAAAACAATGACATCACCCAGAAGTGACATCATCATGTCGGGGCGTCGCATGGTGACACTCTGGTTTGAGAGCAAAACTATGGTTTGAAACCGCCGGTGCGATGAGGGGACCTGGCTACCCTAGCATAGTTGAATAGTGAAGAACCCACAAGGACTTGTGAGGGGCACCTCACATTCCCCTGCATCCCCCCTCCCCATTTCCTCATTCCCCCCTGGTAGCCCCCATATTTTCAGCTTTCTTTGCTTCCTTCTCTTTCCCACCCATCAAGCAACCAACCTTTTTTCTGCCCCCCATCTTCAGCTACATTTATTTATTTAATTTATACCACACCTTTCTCCACAATGGGGACCCAAAGCAGCTTACATATTTCTTCAATGTTCCATTCTATCCTCACAACCCTGTAAAATTGGTCAGACTGAGTGTATAATTGGCCTAAGATCATCAGAAAGCTTCCATGTCTAGTAGGGATCTGAATCTGGGTCTCTCAGATCCCAGTCTGAAACTGTAATCACTATACCACACTGGTTTTCATGGGGTAACTGCTGTCAATATCAAGCCGCCTGTCCTGGGTGACTCATGCAAGTCAGGTGGCATCAAATTTCCTAGTGGTTGCTGCCAGAACTGGCCCAATAAGGCCTCCCTCAAAAACCAAAACAGCCCCGGAAAGGGTCCTGCACCCTCACGCTCCGTTTCACGGACTAGGGCTGCCAAATGCCCCCGGGGGGCGGAATTCCCCCTGCTTTTGAGCCCCGATTTCCGCTCCCGTGGAATCGGGGCCCGGGGGAAACCCCACCCCAGCGTGCGACGTCACTTCCGGGTGGCGCGCACGTGGCGCGCACGCCCAGGACGCCGGCCGGGAGCCTCCCACTCCCGGCCAAAAACCATTTGGCAACCCTATCACGGACAGAAACTAAGACTTGAAGGCTGGCAATCCTGTTGTGGCTGCCTAGTACCTCCCACAGTGGCCAGTGAAAGGGCATATATTTCTTAAAGCTACAGGCGCTGCTTCTATTATTTTACGGTATTTAACCCTGCCCTAGTATTTTTTTTCTCCAGATTTCAGATTTTTCTGCAAACTTGGGGCTTTTTTCAGATTTATAGAATGATCTGTCTTGTCTAAGTATCCACAGATGAGGTCATGTTGAGAATTAGATATGTTGATGTATATAAAGATGCTATAACCTGTACTGAAGGGTTCCAGTAATTTTTTTACTGATTTTGTTACATTGCCTAAAACTATCACAGATACAACTGTTTCTTCATACACTAGAACAATACATGTCTATGGGAGGACTGTTGTAGTGGTCAACAGAGTTTGTTCTCTTTCTCCCTGCCCTCACCTTGGTGCACATGCTAAGATGTGTGCAGAAACAGAGCACTGGGACATTACAGGGGATGGAAGGTATTTTGATGTGCCTACCATGTCTTTGAAACATCTTCGGACAGCGCTGGCTCTTCGGCTTTGAAACGGAGATGAGCACCGCAACCCTAGAGTCGGATTCGACTGGCTTTCGAGCAAGGGAACCTTTACCTTTACCTTTACCATGTCTTTAACCCAGCTGCCCTGACAGTGCTGTTCAAGTTACCTGAGATCTGGGTCTTTGGCTGCTTGCAAGAATTGGGTCTTTTCCACACCATGTTTTTGAAGCAGCTCAGCTTCTTAACTGCATTGGGTTTCCTCCTACCTTACAGATAGAATGGTTTGTTGGTTGTTGTTGTCCCTTATTTTTCTTGAGTTATTCCTGTGTTTCTTTCTGACCACCTGAAAGGTGGGTTGAAAAAAACACAGAAAAGAGCTGAAGAAAAACTGGGAGAGCAGCGACCCACAGACATTGCTAAGGGATGGGGAAAAGTGATGGAGTTACAAAGCTGAGCGGCAACAATGGTGTGGAAAAGCCAAGGGTTCTGTTGAATTCCTCAGGGATTCTTCAGTGCACAGGCATTCGCTTTTTACTCTGAATCAAAACTAAATTTATTCACACGATGCCTTGGAACTCTCTTTTTATAACACCAAGCTTCAATTCTGAAGACAAGCAAGTCTGAGCACTATTACTAGAGAAAGGAAGCATGATTTCAGGGCATTAAACATGCTGGCTCTCTAAATAATGAGTATTATTATTCTGGTGATATTTAATCTATCATGAAGAAAGCAGTCGACAAGGTTTGACAGGCTGTGAAGAATTCTACTGCAGAATATATGTCGAGATGTGATTGTGAAGCTGTAGCAAGATCAGGTGCCTATTTTAAAATGCACATGCAAATAAACTTGGTTCGTCCTCTTCTTTTTGTTTTTCATATTAGTCCATAAAATTGACTAAATGCCTTGCTTCCTTATAGTGTGGTTTCTTCAAGAGAGATAAGAAAGATCATTATGATGCCACATATCACAAGGCTGAGATCCATGCTCAGCCATCTGATAAAGAGAGGCTTACTTCTGATGCATAGTATTGATCTACTTCTGTAATTGGTAATTGATTGATTTTTTTTTTGAAAAACATTTTTAGCTGCGGGACTTGCTTTGGTTGTAGTGGCTAATGACTGGAAGCTTGCTGCATCTGTTCCATTAATTGCCTCGTTTCAAAATGTCAATTTTTTGCTTGCTTACATTTATAATAACCCCCTTTCTCTGTGCACGAGGATGCAAAATCCTTTTGTCATTTTTTTTAACAGCTGTTTACTGGTGCATTCTTTCTTGAAATTTTGAAGACTTCATCTCAGAGTTGGAATGTTTCTCCCAAGCTCACAATCCCAAAGACAAAATGTGCTCTGTGGCCTATTTATTTTGCTAATAAGAAGGAAAAGGACCCTGTGTTAAGCTATGTTAGCCGTTTTCAAACACTGTCCCAGTGAACTCTAGGTTCCCTGGAAGTTTTCCAGGGTACTTTCAATAATAAATGACTTATTTTCCTGAAATAACAGCTTCCCTACAGTTGCCAATCTTCTCTTGCAAGGGGGAAGTGGGTGTCTCATATCCTGCGCCCTCAGATACCATGACTGGACAGGGAGTCCCATGTGAACTGAGTGTGCATGACCCTGAATCCTTTATAATGCAGAAGAAAACTGTAGCAGACACTGAGAGATTTCATAGCAAATACACTGATGTAGGAAACATTCTCTGAAGGGAGAAACTATTTAAAAACACTGAGCTAAGCCACCTTAAGTGTGAAACGTCAGTTCTTTCCTTGGAAGTTAGAATGTTTTGATACTTGAAGCTTAAATGGCCTTTGAGTGTCTCTTGTTTGTGCCAGTTTGGTGTAGTGGTTAAGTGTGCTGACTCTAATCTGGGAGAACCGGGTTTGATTCCCCACTCCTCCACTTGCACCTGCTGATGTGACCTTGGGCCAGTCACAAGCTCTGGCACAGCTGTCCTTGAAAAAGAGCACTTTGTGTCAGAGTTCTCCCAGCCCCACCCACCTCACAGGGTGTCTGTTGTGGGGAGGGGAAGGGGAAGGAGTTTGTAAGCCGCTCTGAGACTCCAAGTGAAGGGCGGGGTATAAATCCAATCTCCTCTTCTTCTTCATGTGCATTTTACTTGAGTGCCATATTGGTGTTATTATCATAGAGAAAGCAGAAGAGAGGTATAAGAATATGAATGAGCATTCTGGCCAACAGTAGTTTTTGCTTTTGCATTAGAAACTGAAGTGAAAACCCCTTGAAGCCTCATGTATGAAAAGGCCTTCTCCGTCATTGATTTCAGTAGAACTTAACTTTTCTCATACATATAGACCAGCCAGCCCTCAGGTCTGGGTGGGGGATCCCCTGATTTCAGGGGCTTCTCCCCGCTGTGGACCAGCTGGCTGGCAGGCAGGGGAAACCCCACCACTAAACAGAGTCGTCACCGCACAACGTCCCCAACATAATGATGTCACCTGAAAGTGACACCATTGTGTTAGGGACATAATGCAGGGACACTTTGGTATTTGGGGAAACTCTATGGTTTGAGGGCAATACCCCCACAGTTTCACCCAAATACCCCCACATGATGTCCCGGACGCGATGATGCCATTCCTAGGTGACATCATTGATTCAGGGATGTCACACAATGTCCCCCCCCCACATCCCCCCACTGGAGTGATGAGGGGACCTAGCAACTCTACATACATACACTTTAAGGTTGCAGCCTCGCCACTTTTTAATACAGGCAACAAATCTAACAGTGGAAAATCAATTTAAGCCTATTTATAGGATCTCCCAAAACTAAGAAAGAAGTATTATTTGCCACTATTAAATTACTATTTTACCATTCTAACTACATAGTGGCCACAATCCCTGGCCCAGGTGTGCATTCCACAGCCACTAAATCAAAGTGAGATTTGCAGTGGATTTCAGAAGGGCGAGAGCTATACATGGTACAAATCTTAAGCTGTATTTTTTTCACTTATACTAGCAGATGCTCTATGCTCAGAAGTTATATATAGCTTTATTAACTGCTAATGCATGCTAAAAGCTTTGACATGCTTTCACTGCCTTGTTCAATGAGGCCATTCTGGATTCTCAGTTTCTTTGGGAAAGTTACTGGTAAATTTTGCAATTTAAGATTGTTCTGTACTTAAGTATGCATTTCTCTTAAGCCTGCCTACTGCATGTACACTTGGTGCTTTCGCAGACCTGAATCATATATGTAAACGTGCGTTATGCTTTCGGAACTATCAGGATGATCCAAGTCCCACATTTATCTCCTTACTTAGTGTTATATCAGAAGAGGCTAAACATTTAAATAAAGGAAAATGAGCCATTCCTCATATATATCCCAGGATACTGGTCTCTGTTGAATACTACAACCCCAGAGAATACTATATAAATCTCCTCTCCTCCATTCTGTCCTCACAAAACCCTGTGATGGAGGTTAGGCTGAGAGTCTGTGACTGGCCCAAAGTCACCCATGCAGCTTCCATAGCAGATTGGGTCTCTCGGTCCCTAACCCAGCACTCCACCATTATATCACACTGTCCTCATTTGTGAGAGCTTGCCTATGTGGCCTGTATTCATGATAAAGAAGGTTGTTAACATACGGCTAACAACCTCATTCCCTTTTTTTTTTTGGCTGTCAAATTACAGCTGATTTATGGTGACCCTGTGGGGTTTTCAAGGCAAGAGACTAACAGAGGTGGTTTGCCATTGCCTGCCTCTGCCTCACAACCCTGGTATTCCTAAGTGGTCTCCCATCCAAATACTAGCCAGAGCCAACCCCGATTAGCTTCTGAGATCTGACGCGATCAGGCTAGCCTGGGCTATCCAGTACAGAGGAGGAAATACCATGTTGGCTCAAAAACAGTTCTTTTGTAAAACAGATGTGAGATTAATGGAGGCGTTTACATGCTTGGATTGCGCTTTCTGCTGTTGCTTTCTGCTGTTATATCCTTTAGGGTGCCTTAATTTACAACTGGTCTCTGGAAGACAATCGGTTATATATATATATGTGCCAAGGGCATTGTCTATGGTTCTTATAATGTACCTGCTGTGACAGTTTGCATTCTTTTCTCTCCATAGTGTGGGTTCTTCCAGCGTTCTAGGTACGATGCCAGCATTCCCCGATACCATGCTGTAAGAATTCGGAAAGAGGAGAGGCAGATCAAAGATGGAAAAACTAAACAGAATCATGCAAAAAAGCAATGGGTCACAAAATGGAATGAAAATGAAAGTTATTCCTGAGGATTCCCCCTGTACTGAAGGCTTAAATGGTTTAAAATGTCTTTGATTCACACGACGGATGAAGAAATACATACAGCAAAAGCTGCCTTTGGTTGATATTGTCAGCTTATGTCAAAGCCTTTTGTTTTACAGATCTAGTTTTAAAGACTAAAAGTAACTTTGTATGCATTATTTAAATCTTCCAGTCTTAAAAGAAAACTAAAAGACTATATTTTTCACCAGTCTTTTGAGCTAGAAAGCAAGCTTGCACAAGCTTTTTCGTTTTTTTCAGTTAGCGTACAATGTGCATAGAGAACTGGGAGTTTGAATTATGAGCAGAAGGGTGGAGCTTCTCTAATCAGCGAAAAGAGAATTAAAAGAGAATTTCTGTATGGTGTGTGTTTTGTTTCTCCAGACTAATTTTCAGTTCAGATTTGAACCAGGGGTCAGGAAGGCTCCTGCAAAGAGTTGGGCTATGATTTAGACTGCCTTGCCGCTGTTTGGAACGTTGCCAGACATGCCCATCCCATTTAGTGGGTCTATTGTCGTCCCCCTAACACACACGCACCAGTTTTTGTAGCTCAAATGCTTGCCGTCTATTGGTTGCTTGTCAGGCTTCTCCCCCTTCCTGCAAAGGCAAATGCAAAAAATGCCTCCTGGGGCTGGGAGAAGACATCCCAACTGAGAGCCCATCACCTGCGCCTGGGAAGGGCCGTAGCTCAAACAGAAATAAAAGGGAATGAAGTCATTTTGTGGCTCATTCAGTCTCTTTTCCCTCCTTGCCTGAGTTTGAACTGCATAGAGGCCTTGCCTCAGCCTTTTGGACTTTGGTCTCGTCTAGAGCTGTGTACTTCTGCAGCTGGACCCCTACACCTCCACCTGAATGAAAGACGCTAATAATATTTTCCTAATGAAGACTGTTCTGCTGTTCACTTCATTAATGCTTGTTATTTAAGTGGGCGTATTCAGGAGGGAAAACTCCGCTTGTATTGAGTGTCGCTTGTTTATTGGGAGCAATAGCACGCCAGACTACTCCAAAGTTCTAGAAAAAAAATACCTGAAGTGGAAGATGGTGTAATTTCTTCCCCTTGCCCAGGTTCAGACAGTGATCCTGCCTGTATTTCTCACTGGTGGCAGGCAGGGCACCAACTCTGGTGCTTGCTTTTTTTGTCGTCTGCTTGAGAGACAGTGAAATTCCTAACATGAAAAATATGGCTTCTCAAAGCTACTGATATCATGCTAAGTTAGCAGACTTGGAAAACGTTCTCTCTAATCCCAGACATGTGGAAGCTAATTACTCAGTTATAAAGAGGTACTCTGCATATGGTCAGAAGTTATTACGTCACCTTTCTTTGACCCGAGACATGGTATTGAAATGCTGAGCTCTGGTGAGCCCTGGATAAAATTAAACACTGGGTTGGGTCTTGCCTTAAATTTCCATCAATGCAAACTTCCCTGCCTCCCCCATATTAAGCCTAAAATGCCCCCCCGAAATACTGCTCCTGTGAGGACCCCAGGAATAGTTGAGTGGGGGAGCTGGAGATCCGCCACAGGAAGAGGGAATTGGCAACAATCATTCCCCGTGCATGCAGAAATTTTAGGCGGGATCCAACCTGTTTATCTCTGTCCACATAACTAAAACTGATCCTTTCAATTTTAGTGATGAATTTTAGAAATAAGTGGTTTGGATTTTAAGGGGTTAATTAAAAAAATCCCACCCACATGCAACTAGTTCACTGATGTTTTAAATGCTTTTATTTTTTGCTTTGTCTTTTGTCAGTGGACATGTATGTATTCACCTAGAAGTACAAGGGCTTATGAACTTATGCCATATGGCATGGCTTAATTTCAAAACGCAAAGGAAGTGCTGGGGCTCAGCTTTGGAAGTCATACTCATGCCTTAAAACATGGAAGCCATTTTCCCTGTCTATAGGTATGTACAGAACAGCTAGTGTTTCTTAGTGGAGTGATCGAGGGCCAAACTAGATGATACCGTGCCCCCAAGTCCACCAGAGACGTGGTGCTATTTAGAGTTGTTTTTTAAAGTTTAAACATACTATAAAATGTCACTATGTCCCCGTGGTGGACTTGAGGATGGGGTATCATCTAGTTTAGACCTGAGGCACTCTCTGAATATTTAAAGACAGTCCTTCAAGTGTTGTACCAGTCCTTTGTTCACTGTGGGTTTGGCATTCCCGCCCCCCCGTAAACTTGGAATTTGTAGATCTGTTGATTGCTTGTTCCAAGACTCTTGCGTAGCCATGGTAGTTAGGGAAAGCATGATATTAAATGTGCAATAGGTCATGTTTTGATGTTCTTTGTAAAATCAATTTGTGTGAATCTGTTGCTGTTGCCAAATATACGCAGGTTTTTTAAAAGCTTGAATATTGGTTGTACTTTGTATATACTGTAAGTCATTCTTATATATTTATTTTTACTATGAATCTTTGTCTTTGACTCACTGTTAAGCCAAAGATTTTTAACTGAACCCTAAAACTAGTGAACAATAGCATATAATAGTTCATTGATTAAAACCAAACACTTTTCACCATATGTGCCAATACTTTGGATTTCAGTGACTGAGACATTCTTGGAAAACTCTTTACATAGTTTTGATTATGTAGTATGGAAGTATTGGATCTTCTGAATAATTTGTGCACTAATGCATACCTACAGATGTTTTATCTATAGAAGTTTTATATGACTAACTTAATGGAAAATATGGCAGGTGCTTCTTGGGGGTGAGGTGGGGGAAAATTTTCTAGTTCTGAATCTGGAGCAAGATCATCTACTGCAAATGTTACAGCACTTGAACCAAAACACAAGCTCCGAACTATGGATCTATAATGGTCCAATGTAAGACTACTGAATGTTTTAAATACTGACATTTTAATTAAGAATAGTTCTGTACCCTTGTGTGTTTGATAATACTTGTGATTGTAACAGAGGTATTTGCAATTTTTAAAAGCTACATCTTAAAATATTGGTACTGGTTAAATAAAGAGTGCTGGTATTTACTGTATTTGAAAAGCAAATCTTTAGTATGTGATGTTTGAGAAGGGATAAAAGCTATGCAAAACATTATTATGCAACACCAAATGCTGTATACAAGTCACATTTTTAAAAAACCAGTTTTTGAGTGACTGCTGCTCTTTCTAAGTTAAAGAAGAATTTGGTTTCTAATTGCCAATTTTTAACTTTTTAGAGTTGTTCCAAGTAACTTTTTGATCACACAATTTGTAAGTTTGACAAAAATAAAAAAGTTATTTTTATTATTGAGTGTACAAACATTCTCTTACCAAGTTTCAGTAATGATTCTGGTGCCTCACAGTAGAATCCTAAGCAGAATCACATCCTTCTGAGTCCATTAAAGTCAATTGACTTAAAATGGTGTAACTCTCTTTAGGATTGCTCTATGACTGTTATCCACCGAGCACTGCTACCAACTCACCTGTCATTTGTGGGGCCTGCACAAAAGCCCCAAAAGCAGCATGTTTGGTGGACAGCATCCTTCTCAATTCCACCTGTGTGTATGTGTGTGTGGTTGGATTACTTACCCTGAAAAGGTATACTTTTGAAACACTACTGTTTTATTTTCATGACATCTTAAGTTGATTCTAGTGGCTTGTAAAGAGCAAATACCTAGGCAGTGTTAAATATCATTTCAAGTCACATCACTGGTGTATATATATATATATCTCCATCTTGTACACTGACTGTTACTAACATCTAATGTTAAGTCATGGCTAGAAATTACCTGTGGATATTTGTATAAAAGTGTGAAATAAATTTTGTATGAAAAACTCTTTCTGGTGCTGCTGGTATTTGCATACTACTTTCATGTGTTTAATTTCTGTAAATATGAAATACTTGATTTGTATTTGATTGGGTCCACTTCATTCATTACACACAGAATATATGATGAATTCAGTTAGCTAGTTGTGACTAAGTTTGATGGGGTTTGATCGAAAGGTGCCATTTAAACAGTGTTAACAGCAGTTACACTGATGGAACAGAACTTCCAAGGGGACAGTGATTTCTACTTTGCCCCCTAAACTGTTTCTGAGACACACACCCCTTGACCTCAAAACAAAATTTCAGGTAACTGAGGAGTGGGGAGGCAGGGAGGTCATTTTCAGACAGTTTCAATCCATTGGCAGTAGTTTGGAGTCGGTCAGTTCAAAACAACAGAACTAGATTTTAGTCACTAACTGAGCTGCTTGTTATAGTGGTACCTGCTTCTGAGTACACATGGATACAATTAGCCTGCAAGACCACCGAGGTCAATTTGATTTTCTCTCCCTGGCCTGATCTGTGCACAGGAGGGAAATAAAGCTGTACTTCAGATGGTAGGTAAAGGATCATACATAGGCATTGTTGTTCAGTCGCACAGTCGAGTTTGACTCTTCGCGACCCCATAGACCAGCTCCCGCCAGGCCCTCCTGTCTTCCGCTGTCCTCTGAAGTTGGCTCAATTTCATGTTCGTTGCATCGATGACACTGTCTAACCATCTCATCCTTTGCCGTCCCCGTCTTCTTTGACCTTCAATCTTTCCCAGCATCAGGGTCTTCTCCAGTGAGTGCTCCCTTCTCATTTGGTGGCCAAAGTGTTTGAGCTTCAGTTTCATTATCTGGCCTTCCAGGGAACAGTCAGGGTTGATTTCTTTTAGGATTGACTGATTTGATCTTGCAGTCCAAGGGACTCTCAAGAGTCTTCTCCAGCACCATAGTTCAAAAGAATCTATTCTATTCTTCAGCGCTCGGCCTTCCTTATAGTCCAACTCTCAAGGAGATTGTAAGCCGCTCTGAGACTCCCAAGTGAAGGGTGGGGTATAAATCCAATCTCTTCTTCTAGGTGGGGCTGAGAAAGTTCTCAGAGAACAATGACTAGCCCAAGATCACCCAGCACGTTTCACATGGTGGAGTGGGGGACGAAACCTGGTTTTCTAGATTGGAGTCCACCAGTCTTAACCCCTACACCATACTGACTTCAGTAGCAGACTCTCTCTGCTGTTCTAGTTTGCTATTTTCAGATAATTTTTTCCCTGTACTAGAATCCACCACCTGCAGCCTGCAGTTGTACTGTCCATTTAACTACAGCTGAATATTTCACAGGTATGTCATGAGGACAACAGAAAAGATGTGTACTGCTCTGAGCTCCTTGGAGGATGGGTGGGAAAAACTGAGAAATGACTGTACATCAAGTATTATTTTCCAATTCTATAATCTTAGTCTTATTGCATTGTTCACTGATTGTCTTATGGTGTCTGCATTGCTTTATTTTTTGTAATCCACCTTGAGTCTCAGTGAGAAAGGCATACTGTAAATAAAGAATGGGACGGTGGTATGCAGGAGGATATAAGTAAAGAGGTTGTTCATAAGTATCTGGATGCTTTGTATAAGTCCCCTAGACCGAATGGTGTCTACACTAGAATGCTTAAAGAACTAGCTGGGGTGTTGGCAGAGCCATTATCCATTATTTTCAAGGCCTCTTGGAGGACAGATGATTGTAGAAGGGTGAATGTTGTCCCAATTTTTAAAAAGGGGAGGAAGGATGATCCGGGGAATGATAGGCGAGTAAATTTAACCTCTGTCCCAGGAAGAACCTTGTAGCAGATTTTAAAAGGGCTGAACGTGGTGATAAGAAGCAGTAAGCATAGATGTATCCATAACGGCTTCTGTCAGACTAATCTAATTTCCTTTTTGATTGACAGGTTTCGTAGATCACCATGGGGATGCCATAAATATTGTCTATTTGGATTTTAGTAAGATGTCTGATAAGGCTCCCCATGATGTTTTGACGGGCAAGGTGGAAGACTGTAGATTAGATATATAACGAATTGGTTGGATAATTGCACCCATAGAAGGGTAGTTAATGGCTCCTTGTCTGATTGTATGGTAGTGCCTAGCCACAGGGCTTGGTTTTGGGTCAAATACTTTTTAATGTTTTCAAGATCCAAGGGTGGGAATGGGCTACTCATTAAATTTGCTGATGACAGCAAATCGGGTGGGGTAGCGAACACTCTGGAAGACAGAGATCTAATACAATCAGAATTGGATACATTGAAAAAATGGGCAGATGTGAACTAGATTCAGTTTAATAGAGATAAATGTAAGGTTTTGCATCTGGGTAGTAAAATAGTTATGCGCACATACCAGATGGGCGATACTCTTGTGCATAGTAGTGTGTGAACAAGATCTTGGGGGTTTGGGTAAACTGCAAATTGAGTACTACTGAATAGCCAGTGTGATGAGGCAACAAAGAAGGCAAACACAATCTTGGGGTATATCAACAGATGCAGTATCTAGGACATGAGCTATGATAGTACCACTATACTGTCCTAGTCAGATCCTATTTGGAGTGTTGTATCCAGTTCTGAGGCCTTTTTAGGAGGACACAGAAACATTAGCGCTATATATGCTACAAGCCTATACACATTTATTAGGAGCAAGCTTCCTTGAATACAGGGGGACTTCTGAGTAAACTTGTCCAGGATCGGGCTATGTATCAATCATTGGTAAAGGGATGTGTCAGCACAAGACAATACAAGTGATACAGCAGCATTGTGAAATACAGAGTTAATACACTGAAGAAAGTCAACGTGAGAAGGGGAAGCATTCTATTTCATTGTTGACAATACCAGGAGTATACAGTAGGGTCATTCTACTCACAGCCACTTAGTGTAGCGAATGAAAACAGTCAGCCAGTATTCACATGGAGGGGGGACCTTGTATTCTCTTGAATTAACACTGTGATTCATTATGAAAGTCATCAAACAGATACTGACACAAAGTAGGAGTCCTGTGGCACCATAAAGCCTATCAAAATTTTATCCTAGCCTAAGCTTTTCATGGATTAGTAATACAGATGCAACAAGTGAGAAAGGTTTTCGGGGATACATTTAAACAAGACTACTATTATAAAAGAGCTGCGGTGGCTTAAGTGGTTAAGACGCTGAACTGCAGGCTGTGGAAGGTCAGTAGTTCAGCAGTTCGAGACCCGGGTGCCGCAAGACGGGGTGAGCTCCTGTCTCTAGTTCCAGCTCCTGCCAACCTAGCCGTTCGAAAGCAAGAAATTGCAAGTAGATAAATAGGTACCACTTCGGTGGGAAGGTAACAGCGTTCCGTGCGCCTTGGTGTTTAGTCATGCCGGCCACATGACCACGGAAACGTCTTCGGACAGCGCTGGCTCTTCGGCTTGGAAACGGAGATGAGCACCGCAACCCTAGAGTCGGATTCGACTGCCTTTCGAGCAAGGGGAACCTTTACTATTATAAAAGAAAGGTGGCAGTCCTTTCCCAGTTTACAATCGTCAAGAAACTCTTCACGTCCATGTGTTGAAAGCTGTAGAACAAAGGCTTCTCTGATGCCAATCGGACCCCAAAATTTAGCAGATCAGAATGAGAAGAGGGGCCTAACCTGGATAGCCCATGCTATCCTGATCTCACCAGATCTTATTTTATTATTGGATTTATATCTCACCTTCCCCACAAGTAGACTCAGGGCAGGTCAAAGCAGTTAAAATGGAACATAACAATAAATACAATTCATGCAGAGTCAAAAACTTTTAAAACCAACAGATAGCAAAAGACTTGATTTCTTGGAAGGTAACAAGGCCTGGCCCTGGTCAGTATTTGGATGGGAGACCACCAAGGAAGACCAGGGTTGCTACGTGGAGGAAGGCAATGACAAACCACCTCTGAATGTCTCTTCCATTGAGCACCCTACAGGGTTGCACTAGGTTGGCTGTGACTTGACAGCAAAAAGGGAGAGAGGGAGAGAGAGGAGATGAGACAGTCACACTTGCATTGCGCAGAAAGCTGCCTTATACTGACTCAGACCAATCAGTATTGTCTACTTTGACTGGCAGCAGCTCTCCAGGGTTGCAGACAGAGTGTTTCTCATCACCTGATCCTTTTCACTGGAGATGCCGGGGACTAAATTTGGGGAGTTGCATGGAAAGGAGCATGGTCAAAGCAATGGTATTCCCAGTAGTCATGTATGGCTGCGAGAGCTAGACTATAAGGAAGGCCGAGCGCCGAAGAATAGATTCTTTTGAACGATGGTGCTGGAGAAGACTCTTGAGAGTCCCTTGGACTGCAAGAACAACAAATCAGTCAATCCTAAAAGAAATCAACCCTGACTGTTCCCTGGAAGGCCAGATCCTGAAGCTGAAGCTCAAATACTTTGGCCACCAAACGAGAAGGGAGCACTCACTGGAGAAGACCCTGATGCTGGGAAAGATTGAAGGTCAAAGAAGACAGGGACGGCAAAGGATGAGATGGTTAGACAGTGTCATAGATGCAACAAACATGAAGTTGAGCAAACTTCAGAGGACGGCGGAAGACAGGAAGGCCTGGCGGGAGCTGGTCCATGGGGTCGCGAAGAGTCGGACTCGACTGTGCGACTGAGCAACAACAAAATGGAAAAGAGACCTTGAAAAGCATGAAACCCTCATGCCAACCAGACATTGAATTTTAGCAGAGGAAAACATGAAACGTAGACACGCCAATCCCATTTGTATTATACACGGTGCTGCCTTACCCCTGGTCTAGTCTGACTTGCAGCTGTTCTCCAGGGTCTCTCAAGCAGAGCGAGGTTTCCCACACCACCTACTTCTTAACCCTCTGGCTACGCCAGGGACCTCTCGCTTTTAGCATGCAAGGCGGGCGTTCCCTGCCTGAGCGACCCTCCGACCAGGAGTTATTTTATTCGCAACAACCTGCAGTTAATGCCAGTGAAATCCGTACAATCCAGGTATTAAAGCCAAACTAACCCCACCCCCACCCCCCATACACACTATCGTATAGGTCGGAGCCTTGCCCC